>NC_064640.1:251161094-251470552 GCF_023864345.2 Schistocerca serialis cubense
TCCAGGCTCTTCTTAATCAGACTAACTGCAGATCCCCAGACCATACTAAGGATGTAGCCACTATCATAGCTGATCACCAATTCTTTTACTTGAATCTCAGTAGATTCTTTAATGACACAGTCCCAGAAGTTAGATGCCTCCATCAGAACCTTAGTATGTTTGTAATCCATACCATATAATTCTAATATGTAATGTTCGATGACTGGTGACTTATTGGGCTGCTGAAATCTGGTGTGTTGCTGGTGTTCTCAGCAATGCCTTTCAACAGTATCTACTGTCTAACATATACAGGGTGGTCAATTGATAGTGACTGGGCCAAATATCTCATGAAATAAGCATCAAGTGAAAAAACTAAAAGAATGAAACGCGTCTAGCTTGAAGGGGGAAACCAGATGGCGCTATGGTTGGCCTGCTAGATGGTGCTGCCATAGGTCAAACGGATATCAACTGTGTATTTTTAAATAGTAACACCCATTTTTATTACATATTCGTGTAATACGTAAAGAAATATGAGTGTTTTAGTTGGACCAATTTTTTCGCTTTGTGACAGATGGTGCTGTAATAGTCACAAATGTATAAGTACGTCGTATCACATAACATTCCACCAGTGCAGATGGTATTTGCTTCATGGTACACTACCCGTGTTAAAATTGACCGTTTACTAATTGCGGAAAGGGGCAATATCGTGTTGATGTATGGCTATTGTGATCAAAATGCCTAATGGGCATGTGCTATGTACGCTGCTCGGTATCCTGGACAACATCATCCAAGTGTCCGGACCGTTCACCAGATAGTTACGTTATTTAAGGAAACAGGAAGTGTTCAGCCACATGTGAAACGTCAACCATGACCTGCAACAAATGATGATGCCCAAGTAGGTGTTTTAGCTGCTGTCGCTGCTAATCCGCACATCAGTAGCAGACAAACTGCGTGAGAATCGGGAATCTCAAAAACGTCGGTGTTGAGAATGCTACATCAACATTGATTGCACACGAACCATATTTCTATGCACCAGGAATTGCATGGCAACGACTTTGGACGTCATGTACAGTTCTGCCACTGGGCACAAGAGAAATTACGGGACGATGACAGATTTTTTGCACGTGTTCTATTTAGCGACGAAGCGTCATTCACCAACAGCGGTAATGTAAACCAGCATAATATGTACTATTGGGCAACGGAAAACCCACGATGACTGCGACAAGTGGAACATCAGCGACCTTGGCGGGTTAATGTATGGTGCAGCATTATCAGAGGAAGGATAATTGGCCCCCATTTTATCGATGGCAATCTAAATGGCGCAATGTATGCTGATTTCCTACCAACTGTTCTACCGGTGTTACTACAAGATGCTTCACTACATGACAGAATGGCGATGTACTTACAACATGATGGATGTCCCGCACATAGCTCGTGTGCGGTTGAAGCGGTATTGAATAGCACATTTCATGACAGGTGGATTGGTCATCGCAGCACTATACCATGGCCTGCATGTTCATCGGATCTGACGTCCCCGGATTTCTTTCTGTGGGGAAAGTTGAAGGATATTTGCTATTGTGATCCACCGACAATGCCTGACAACATGTGTCAGCGCATTGTCAATGCATGTGCGAACATTACAGAAGGCGAACTACTTGCTGTTGAGAGGAATGTTGTTACAAGTATTGCCAAATGCATTTAGGTTGACGGACATCATTTTGAGCATTTATTGCATTAATGTGGTATGTACAGGTAATCACACTGTCACAGCATGCGTTCTCAGAAATGATAAGTTCACAAAGGTATATGTATCACATTGGAACAACTGAAATAAAATGTTCAAACGTACATACGTTCTGTATTTTAATTTAAAAAACCTAACTGTTACCAACTGTTCGTCTAAAATTGTGAGCCATATGTTTGTGACTATTACAGCGCCATCTATCACAAAACGAAAAAAGTGGTCCAACTAAAACATTCATATTTCTTTACGTACTACACGAATATGTAATAAAAAATGTGGGTTCCTATTTTAAAAAATGCAGTTGATATCCGTTTGACCTATGGCAGCGTCAGCTAGCGGGCCAACCATAGCGCCATCTGGTTTCCCTCTTCAAGCTAGACAAGTTACATTCTTTGTAGTTTTTTTGTTTGATGCTTATTTTGTGAGATATTTGGCCCGGTCATGATCAATGGACCACCCTGTATATGTCTTGCCACACTGGCAAGCTGTCTGACAGAAATCTAGCTTTCCATAGCCCAAGATCATCTTTGATACTACCACAAAGTGCCTGTGTTTTAGCCGGTGGGCAGAAGACCATCTTCACTTGGTGTTTCCAGTTAATTCTTCCTTTCTTTCTGGATGATGAGTCACAAAAAGACTAAATGCAATGGCCCCATCCTAGTGAGGTTCCTCTTCTGTTTCTGCCAGTTGTACTGATGACGAAGGATATAAAGCTCTTCAAATTTGCCACTTCTTGTTACCATTTTTGTGGAACAGAGTCCTCAGATGTTAACATGTTTGGTTGATGCTTTCCATTATCAGAGAGGGTGCGGACCCTACGTACCAATGCTTCGAACACCCCATTCCTTTGCACTTGTGGGTATAGGTTGGTGTGTGTGTGTGTTCCTCTGGTACATCCTATAGCCCAATGTGTTGTCCATTCTACTTTTTACCAGGACACCCAGCAAGAAGAGCACTCACCCACTTTAATCTACATAGTAAAACTGATGTTCTTGTGTATGGAACTGAGGTACACAAAGAAGTCATTCAGTTTTTCTCAAACCTGATAACATTCCATTGGGTTGCTTCCAGACCTTCCCTATAGAAATGTTATGGATACATTGTGGTGAAAACTCCCCATGGCTACTCCCTCCCTTTCCTCACTGTCAAAAATAAAGTACACTGACATGAAGATACACCTGAAAAGGTTTTTGGTTTCTATGTCATATTGCTGGTCAATTAAGGACTCTTCTAGAGGCATTTTGGTAAAAAGATAGACAACGTCAAAGCTCAAAAGGATGTTGGTATTCCTAAACTCAAAGTTGTTAAGACATTCAAAAAAGTCCACTGAGTTGAGAATGTGATGTGAACAATCCCCAACATAAGGGCTAAGTATATCCTTCAGATATTTAATGAGTGAGTATACTGGGGTGCCAATGTTGCTAACAACTGTGTGTAAAGGCATCTCACTTTTGTGAACCTTCGGCAGTCAATTAAGGCCTGGTGCAGCTGGTGCCCTCTGTAACTACCTTGTCTGGCAAGCCGGATTCTTTGACAAATGCCACAGTCTTCCCCTCCACCCTCAAGATGAGATCAGTGCCAATATTTCAGTATGCATTGCCTTCTAGCAGGCAGCACATTTTCTTCAAGTAATTTTGGTGGGATAGGACCATAGTTGCATTGCCTTTATTGGCTGGTAAAACCACAATATCTAGATCTTCTCTTAGTAGCTGTATGGCTACCCTCTCCCTGTTTGAGATATTTGGTTTCACAGGTTTAGTTTACAAGTGAGCGTAAGAGGTTTGACAAAGTACTTCCCCCATTGCTTCAGGTGGAAGTTGTCTAGCTACCTGTTCCACTACACTGATGATGCCCGTAGTAAGTGCAGATTCAGGAGTGGGGGTGTAAAACTGTGTCCTTTCTTAAGAAATGAAACTGTGTCCACATCCAGGTACTTAGTGATAGCCTTGTAGGGAGCTTCAGGGAGTTCTCTCTGTGATATACACTAAAATTTTATGTTGACATCCAGCGGCCTTATTTTGAGTGGGATTCACTGTAGCTCATGTGACACCATCAAGCCATGCCTTTACATTTCTTTTGAGACACTATTGAGAATATGTGGTGCCAAATTTCTGCAAAGTAACATCACACAGACTCAGTGGCAGCCAGAAGAACCACGAAACATGCCAGTCTAGCCACGGCATGGGAGAGTGTACCCTGTACCCACCGGTGTCTGGACTTGACTAACATATCAAAAGCACTATTCACATTATATCTACAGCTGGCCAACCTGTTCAGTTCCTGGACATGGGAACTGACTGATGGCATCAAGCAGCAAACTGACCTCACTAGCAACTCCATTCTGTCAATTGTAAGCAGTAAAGTCTACATGTTCAGTAAAAGAGAAAACGTGGGAAAGATGGAAAAAGTAAGTCTAAATGTTCAATGACATGGATAAGGAAGATATCATCATATTTGTTAAAAGAGAAATAGAGTCATTTAATTCATGAAATGAACATGAGAAAGAACTGTGGCTGAAGGTCAAGAACATATCTGATCAAGTTGTAGAAAAGCATCCAAGCCTTTCTACCACAACAAGGAAAATTCTGTAGAGATCCCCCTCAGTACACAAAAAATATCAATATCAAGAAAACTTCTTAAGACACACCACATGCTGCACAACACATACAAAGCAAAGAATGTAACTGCAGATGCTCGAGTGTTAATCTCTTTAGAGAAGGCACTGATTGTTTCTTGCCACTAAGATACTTTACATACAACCAGAATCTCTTTGTATTTTCTGCCAAGTTTTGAGACAAAGTTTCATTGCGGAACTGTTATAAGCATCTCGCATTGAACTCTGTGCTAAATTTCAAGCTTCTGTAAAAGATTGCCAATCTTGGGGATTTTGCGTCTGTTTAAATTTGGCATCTTTGTTTCATTGTTTCTGCAACAGTGTTCTAGCCCGTTTTGTGTACCAAAGACAATCAGCTCCATTGTTTGTTAATTTATTTAGTATAAATCTTTCAATTGCTGCTGACACTATTTCTTTGAATTCAAGCCACGTCTGGTCTACACTTATATTATATTAATTTGGAATTAGTGGAGATTGTCTCTCAGGAAGGCGTCAAGTGAATTTTTACCTGCTTTTTTGAATAGGTATATTTTTTGCTTATTTTTGGAGGATTTGGGGATTACAATATTCAATCTTGCTACGACAACCCTGTGTTTACTAATCCCTGCATTGGTTTTGATGCTTGTTGTTAACTCAGGATTATTTGTTGCTAAGAGGTCAAGTGTGTTTACACAACCGTTTACTATTCGTGTGGGCTCATGAACTAACTGCTAGAAATAATAATGCTACAATAATAATGCCTTTAGGAATTTATAAAGCATATAAAATGAAGAAATAACTTTTATGTTATGTGGCACACCATTGTACATTTGTATAACACCATTTTTAGTGGGGTTTTTAAAGGCTGTTCAAAAATGTCTCTGAGCACTATGGGACTTAACTTCTGCGGTCATCAGTCCCCTAGAGCTTAGAACTACTTAAACCTAACTAACCTAAGGATATCACACACATCCATGCCCAAGGCAGGATTCGAACCTGCGACCGTAGCGGTCGTGCGGTTCCAGACTGTAGCACCTAGAACCACTTGGCCACTCCGGCCGGCTTAAAGGCTGTTGTCCTTATTGACTGGACATGGAGTTTGTCTTTTTTTCCTGGTATCATGTTCAGTCTTGCTTGCAAGATGAAAGCAGAGATGACCCTTTGCAGCATAGTCTACAGAACCAATTGCAGACCTCTGGTACAGAGCCGAGTGGAAGGTCTGAATCAGAGGCTCAGGCGGTTCTGTGGCCTTGTAGGCTGCAGATTCCTCGACTTGCGTCAAAGGGTGGTTGGGTTTCGGTTTCCGCTGAATATGTCAGGTGTCCACTATACACAGGAGGTGGCTACATGGGTAACAGGGGCTGTGTGGTGTGGACTGGGCAGTTTTTTAGGTTAGAGGGTCTCGGGAAACACAAGAAGGGCTTTAGTCACAAAAGGTGCAGGCCAAACACAGGAATAACATAGATACAGGAACCATTGGTATAACAGTAGTAAAGTGTCATAGCTGTGTTGGGAAAGTACTAGTGCTCCAAGCGCTAATAGAAAGCACTGATGCTCAAATCATTATAGGCACTGAAAGCTGGCAAAAGCCGGATATAAGCTCAACCGAAATTTTTGCGCAGAACCTAACGGTGTTCCGAAAGGATAGGCTAAACATGGTTGGCGGTGGCATGTTTGTTGCTGTTAGAAGTAGTTTAAATTGTCATGATACTTCCTGTGAGTTAGTGTGGACAGAGGTCACTGTTGGCAACTGGAATAAAATAATAATAGGATCCTTTTACTGACCTCCCAATTCAGATGATACAGTTGCTGAAAGGTTCAAAGAAAACTTGAGTTTGATTTCAAACACGTACCCGACTCATGCAATAATAGTTGGTGGTGACCTTAATTTACCCTCGATATGTTGGCGAAAATACGTGTTTAATTCTGGGGGTACACATAAAATATCATCGGAAATTGTGCTAAACACAGTCTCTGAAAATTATTTCGAGCAGTTAGTTCATGAGCCCACGCTAATAGTAAACGGTTGTAAAAACACACTTGACCACTTAGCAGCAAATAATCCTGAGCTAATAATGAGCATCAAAACCGATTCAGGGATTAGTGAACAGAGCGTTGTCGTAGCGAGATTGAATATTGTATTCTCCAAATCCTCCAAAAATAAGCAAAAAATATACGTATTTAAAAAAAAAACGTTAAAAATTCACTTGACGCCTTCCTGAGAGACAATCTCCACTCATTCCAAATTAATAATATAAGTGTAGACCAGATGTGGCTTGAATTCAAAGAAATAGTATCAGCAGGCATTGAAAGATTTATACTAAATAAATTAACAAACAATGGAGCTGATCGTCCTTGGTACACAAAACGGGTTAGAACACTGTTGCAGAAACAATGAAACAAACATACCAAATTTAACCAGAGCACTTGGCCATGAAAGGCAAAGGTCCCGAGTTCGAGTCTAGGTCTGGCACACAGTTTTAATCTGGCAGGAAGTTTAGTATCAGTACACACTCTGCTGCAGAGTGAAAATCTCATTCTGGAATGCCTTCTCTGTGCGATAGCAATGGAGATACTATCTAAGACAGTGCTGCCAAAGCAGAGTTACTAAACACAGCCTTCCAAAATACCTTCACAAAAGAAGACGAAGTATATATTCCAGACTACAAATCAAGAACAGCTGCCAACGTGAGTAACATAGATGTAACTATCCTCATAGTAGTGAAGCAACTTAAGTCACTTAATAAAAGCAAGTCTTCTGGTCCACACTGTATACCAATTAGCTTCCTTGCAGAGTATGCTGATGCATTAGCTCCATACTTAACAATCATATGCAACCGTTCGCTCGACGAAAGATCCGTACCCAAAGACTGGAAACTTGCACAGGTCACACCAATATTCAAGAAGGGTAGTAGGAGTAATCCACCAAATTACACACCCATATTGTTAACATCAATATGCAATAGGATTTTGGAACACATATTGTGTTCAAACATTATGGATTACCTCAAAGAAAACTGTCTATTGACACACAGCCAACATGGGTTTAGATCATCATTCCTGTGAAACACAACTAGGTCTTTATTCACATGAAGCGTTGAGTGCTATTGACAAGCAATTTTAGATCAATTCCGCATTTATGGATTCCTGGAAGACTTATGACACTGTACCACACAAGGTATTGTTATAGGTCGTTTGCTGTTCCTTATCTATGTAAACGATTTGGGAGACAACCTGAGCAGCCGTCTTATGTCGTTTGAAATTGATGTCATTTATCAACTCAGAAAGGCATCCGAAGATCAAAACAAATTGCAAAATGAATTAGAAAGGATATATGAATGGTGCAAAAATTGGCAGTTGACCCTAAATTGCTGGTCAGAGTGGCCAAGTGGTTCTAGGCGCTACAGTCTGGAACAGCGTGACCACAGATGTTAATTTCTGACTAACTAAATTCATGTTAATTTCTGACTAACTAAATTCAATGTTAGACTCAAGATCACTATAATTATCCACTTCCAGAAACACTGCCTAAACAGCAATACAGGGCAGATGCTGAAAGTGAGTATTACATTACAAAATATCCGAAGACACGCACACGAAAGATGATATATAGTGGTAACCACCTCAATCAAAAGACAACAGCCAGGCTACAAATGTGGGATTTAATGCTTTCTAGTGTTTGATCACTTATCTATCAGCACTTAAACAGATACAAGGGAGCTTTTATTTTTTCATGTTCTTAAGTTGCCCAAGTATAACCAAAATTTAAAGTTTCTCTTATAAAAATGAGTTAACTCAGGACTTTATGTTAAGCAGTTAATTAGATGAAGTGAGTTCCTGCACATGACTCTCTCAGTAATTTGTTCCCAAAGAACAGATCACAATGTTGCAGCATCCAACAACCAAGTGTTTATTATTATACAAGGTGGATCTGAAAAGTCTGTAGAATGATCTCAGACAATAAAGGAAAGAAGAATTACAAACAAAATACATTTAATGTCCTTCAAAGTAATCACCATTAGCTACAACACACTTGTGACATCAGTTAAAAAGCTCTTGGAAACTGTCGCAAATGCTTTTTGAGAAATCACTCGAAGCACTAAGGTCACACACAAGATCTGTGAAGCACAAGAATCCACAGATAATTTAAGGTTGGTCAACAAGAAGAAGTCTGCCAGTGCCAAATGCACAGACTGAGGAGTGTGTTGAAGAACAGTTACTTTACACTGAGAGATAAAGTTGAGCATGCAGTTGTTGTGGATATCCAACAACACATGATCACAGTGCTCCTAGCAGTTTCACAAGAAGCATTTGCTGACAGTTTTATGACTGATGTCAGAAGTGTATTGTCACTAATGTCAGTAAAGGTATGTTCTTTGCAACTCTTGTTTCCTTCATTTTCTTTGACTGCTCACCAAACTTTTCAGATGCTCTTTGAATTTAGTACAAACACTATTTGGTTTCAAGACACACACCCTTCATAACAGAACATCACCCTTTCAATAGCTTTGATACTCAGTATTAACATTTGTGAGTGTTGACATCTGTGACCATATGCACTTTTTTGCTGTAAGGAAATATTAAATTCTAAGGGCTATAAGTGGTTGACTGTTGTGACTCGCCGATCTTTCAAAGTGCCGCCGCGCAGTTACGCACGTTCTCTACATGTGGTGCTGTCTGCCAGCCATGCAGCAGCAGCAGCACCACCTAAGCGGCCAGTCAGCCAGCGGCCGCTAGACTTGGACTCAGTTATGATTTGACTGTTAAAGTGTACACACGTCTTACTCTGTTTACTTGATCTGTGACTTTCATGTATTGCGTCTTTCTTTAAATATATTTGTTCAACTTGAAGTTATTACATTGACTAATACAGATGATTGCTGGAAGATACTAACCAAAATATTACTCAAAAAACTAATAACATCTGATAAGACACAAACTTTCATCAGTCAATTAAGAATTTCTGTCTCTATGACCCACAATAAGCCACATCAGTATGAAAAGCTGAATTGGATCATTGTCTCATTAATTATGTTTTCATTATTCTTATAACTTTTTATGGTTATGAGAATAAACACAGGTTTTAATTAAGGAAAAAGCTGCTTGAGTAATTTATCTAAAAAAAACCAGTGTTCCTTTTAAATTTGGAGTGTGAGACTTGTTTGTTGTCATATTCATGATCTATGGAGGACCCTGTTACACTGTGAGTGAACTGTAATGTAATTTATATCTAAAAACAAAGATGATGTGACGGCACAAATTACTGAAGCTCCAGATCAATACAACCCCATTACTGGCATAAAATAAGTATTTTGTGGAGCTGTCAGAATCTAGAATAGAAACTTTTTAACCCTTTAACTGCTGTGGACGTGTTAACGTGTGCACCTTTGTACCTCCCCCTGTGTGCTCCGAACGTGTTGACGCGCACCACCAGTACGCGTAGACACGTTCAGAGTACCAGGTAGAAGGACTGGTGGTGCACGTCAACACGTTCAGAGCAAACAAGGGCAGGTACAAAGCATGCACATTAATATGTCCAGAGCAGTTAAAGGTTTAAAGCCAGTGTGCATAATCAAAAATGTATTTTCATGCCAGTATATTCTGATCTGAATTTCCTGTTCATTGGTACTGAAAGCTGGATAACTGATATGAGCCAGTTGTTAAGTGATATGTATCTTGTATATATTCATGGAATTGTGTGTCTGGTGAGTGACTAGGCCAAGAAAGAAGCAGTATATTCAGTACTGTGAACAAGACACTGAAGTTGTAGGAACCATGAGTGTGCTTAAGGAAGAATACGAGTTGCCAAAATTCGCACATAAAGGGAGGAAAGAAGAAAAATTATGTATCTCTGACAAGGTCATTATAGATGGAGCACAAGCTCAGTCAGGAGAAAAATGAATAAGGAAACTGGCTAGGTCCCTTTCAAGGTACCCAGATCAGTATTCACTGTAAGGGCTTTAATTGCAGCTCCAGATGGATTACTGTAACAAATTGCTTCTAATTGATAAAAATGGTAAAAGCACAACAAAACAGTTAAGAATGGGATTATCTGTATGCTATGTAAGAGTGTTTTCCATTTTAATTGCGGATAAATTGATCCTTCAGTGAAGGAAAATTCGGACATACTGGCACACTGGAACTTCATCAAATGCTACATTAAAAGATGATGAAAACAGTAAAAATATAAAACTGTGACTATAAATGTGAACTATCACTATTGTCTGTGGAGTTACTTGATGAAAACCTGTGTCTCAGTACAGAAAATGATCAAAAACAAAGAAGTGTGTAACACATGAGACACAATCACAATGTGATCTAATCTGAATGTGAACAGTGAAGTTCTTAGTTCTCGAAATATTACTAGCAATAATTTTGAAATGTGCCAGTTTTGTAAAATTGGGAATATGTATGTTGATGAAAACTGAATTTTGTCTTTTATCATCAACAAATTGAATGAAAAACATAAGACAGAATCAGAAAAGAGAGGAACGTGTGTAAAAGTATAAGCCTCAACACCATCTCCAGAAAAGTAGACTGCATGGAGAAAGACACAAAAAATGAAACAATTATCAAGGCATCACATGTGTGAAATGAAAAACAATGTACCACATTCTCTGTGCAACAACAGACCCCAAGAAAAAAAATGTGGCTGCGTTTGAAATAATATGAACCAAAATTAAGCCTACAACTTGACATAGACAGCAAAGACGGGATTATTGAATTAACTAAAAATATACAAATGTGGAAAGAAAAATACATAAAGCTACAACAGTCCAAAGTGCATGCTATTTGCCATAAAAGTTGCGATGTAAATTCATCAGACACAATAAACTGTACAAGTACTCAATGTTAAAACATGCAACAACTTCCACTCTCATACCCTTGTGAAAGACCTTACCAAGAGCCTGACAAAATTCTGATCCTATGAGAAATCGCTAAGTGAGCTGAACACTTCTATCTAGTCACTTGCCAACCAATCTGGTGTAGCAGCAAAGGAAATCTGATGTTTAAATTTTACATTCAAAAACTTGTTCACACGAGATCATGCAGACATACCATCATTAGACTGTCATGAAGATTCCCATATGGAGGACATAGAAATATGCATCCCTTGTGTTGGGAAGCAACTGAAAGAGTTGAAAACAAATAAGTTGCCAGGTCTTAATGGAATCCTAATTGAATTTTACAGAGAGTAATTTTCAGCACTGAAGCCTTAGTTATCAAGTGACTGGAAAAAAAGTGCAATTTACTCTTTTAAATAAGAAGGGTAAAAGAACAGACACACAAAATTACAATTCAATATATTGAACATTAGTTTGCTGCAGAATCCTTGAGTATATTCAAGTTTGAATAAATAAATTTCCTTGAATCAGTAAAACTTCTGTTTACAAATCGGCACAGATTTAGAAAGCATTGTTTGTGTGAAACTCATCTTTCCCTTTTTTCACATATCCTGTGAACTATGAGTGACGGGCGTAAAGCAGATTCAATATTCCTAGATTTCCTGAAAGAATTTGACACAGTGCCCCACTGCAGATGGTTAACGAAGGTCTGAGTATATGGAACAGGTTCCCTGATAAGTGAGTGGCTTCAAGACTTCTTAAGTAATAGAACCCATAACACTGTCTTGGATGGCACAGGGGTATTATACAGAACATCCCATGGAAGTGTGATAGGAATGCTCTTGTTCTCTATGTCCATAAATATTATGGGTAGTGTGAGCAGCGATCTGTTGTTGTTTGCTGATGATGTAGTGTCTTCATTGAGTGACTGCAAGATGGTACAACACGACTGAGACAGAATTTCTTTGTCGTGTGATGAATGGCAGTTTGCTCTAAATTTAGGAATCAACATGGATTCCAGAAACAGCGATCGTGTGAGACCCAACTTGCTTTATTTGTTCATGATGTCGATCTGTTGTAGAATTTTAGAACATGTTTTTTGCTCGCGTATCATGTCATTTCTGGAAACCCAGAATCTGCTTTATTTGTTCATGAGACCCAGAAAATATTAGATACAGGCTCCCAGGTAGATGCCATTTTCCTTGACTTCCGGAAGGCATACGATACAGTTACGCACTGTCGCCTGATAAGAGCCTACTGAATATCAGACCAGCTGTGTGGCTGGATTGAAGAGTTTTTAGCAAACAGAACACAGCATGTTGTTCTCAATGGAGAGACATCTACAGATATTAAAGTAACCTCTGGTACGCCACAGGGGAGTGTTAAGGGACCATTGCTTTTCACAATATATATAAATGAACTAGTAGATAGTGTAGGAAGTTCTATGCGGCTTTTCGCGGATGATGCTGTAGTATACAGAGAAGTTGCAGCATTAGAAAATTGCAGCGAAATGCGGGAAGATCTGCAGCCGATACGCACTTGGTGCAGGGAGTGGCAACTGATCCTTAACACAGACAAATATAATGTATTGCAAATACATAGACAGAAGGATCCTTTACTGTATGATTATATGGTAGCAGAACAAACACTGGTAGCAGTTACTTCTGTAAAATATCTGGGAGTATGGGTGCAGAATGATTTGAAGTGGTATGATCATATAAAATTAATTGTTGGTCAGGTGGGTGCCAGGTTGAGATTCATTGGGAGAGTCCTTAGAAAATGTAGTCCATCACAAAGGAAGTGGCTTACAAAACACTCGTTCGACCTATACTTGAGTATTGCTCATCAGTGTGGGATCCATACCAGGTCGGGTTGACAGAGGAGATAGAGAGGATCCAAAGAAGAGTGACGCATTTCGTCACAGGGTTATTTGGTAAGCGTGATAGCGTTACGGAGATGTTTAGCAAACTCAAGTGGCAGACTCTGCAAGAGAGCCGCTCTGCATCGTGGTGTAGCTTGCTGTCCAGGTTTCAAGAGGGTGCATTTCTGGATGAGGTATCGAATATATTACTTCCCCCTACTTATACCTCTCGAGGAGATCACGAATGCAAAATTAGAGAGATTCGAGCACGCACGGAGGCTTTGCGGCAGTCGTTCTTCCCGCGAACCATATGCGACTGGAACAGGAAAGGGAGGTGATTACAGTGGCACGTAAAGTGCCCTCCACCACACACCGTTGGGTGGCTTGCGGAGTATAAATGTAGATGTAGATGTATTAAAGCAGGAAGGAAATAGTAAAATGGAAAATATCACACTAAATTGTGACAACAAGAGAATTACTGACCTGCAGGAGATAGCAAATCTCTTCAGGCAATAATAATTAATAATAAGAAAGATAGCCCAATTAACCAACAGAATATAGTAAATTCTTGCCTCCACTCAATCTATCTTTATGACACATCCCTAAATGAAATGATTCACACAGCAAAAACCTTCAGAAAAACATCCTCAGGAACTGGAATCAGATTTTCACTCTGCAGCGGAGTGTGAGCTGATATGAAACTTCCTGGCAGATTAAATCTGTGTGCCCGACCGAGACTCGAACTCGGGACCTTTGCCTTTCGCGGGCAAGTGCTCTACCAACTGAGCTACCGAAGCACGACTCACGCCCGGTACTCACAGCTTTACTTCTGCCAGTACCTCGTCTCCTACCTTCCAAACTTTACAGAAGCTCTTCTGCGAACCTTGCAGAACTAGCACTCCTGAAAGAAAGGATACTGCGGAGACATGGCTTAGCCACAGCCTGGGGGATGTTTCCAGAATCAGATTTTCACTCTGCAGCGGAGTGTGCGCTGATATGAAACTTCCTGGCAGATTAAATCTGTGTGCCCGACCGAGACTCGAACTCGGGACCTTTGCCTTTCGCGGGCAAGTGCTCTACCAACTGAGCTACCGAAGCACGACTCACGCCCGGTACTCACAGCTTTACTTCTGCCAGTACCTCGTCTCCTACCTTCCAAACTTTACAGAAGCTCTTCTGCGAACCTTGCAGAACTAGCACTCCTGAAAGAAAGGATACTGCGGAGACATGGCTTAGCCACAGCCTGGGGGATGTTTCCAGAATCAGATTTTCACTCTGCAGCGGAGTGTGCGCTGATATAAAACTTCCTGGCAGATTAAATCTGTGTGCCCGACCGAGACTCGAACTCGGGACCTTTGCCTTTCGCGGGCAAGTGCTCTACCAACTGAGCTACCGAAGAACGACTCACACCCGGTACTCACAGCTTTACTTCTGCCAGTACCTCGTCTCCTACCTTCCAAACTTTACAGAAGCTCTTCTGCGAACCTTTTGTTTGCAGATGACACAAATATACTTTCTTACAGGGAATACACAAACACAGCTACAAAAAAAAAAAAAAAAATTAAGCTACAGACCAGCTAAATGACTGGTTTGGGGCAAATAAACTAATAATAAACACTTCCAAAACAACTGGGCTTAATTTCTGTTTGAAGGGGGAGGCCTGTGACACTTCTGTGATAATAAATGCCACTGGAATTATACCCTCACTGGAAACAAAATTTTTAGGCATATGGCTTCAAAATTATTTTAAATGGCAGAGGCATATAACAAAAACATATATGACACCGAAAAAAGTATGCTACAGCCTACGCTTACTTGCACACAAAGCAAGCTCCCACACTGTTAGATTTCCATAGTTTGCCCAGTTCCACAGTATTCTACAGTTTGGATTATATTTTGGGATAGCATAGCTGCTAGCTCAGTTATCTTTCATTATGAAAAAAGAGCTGTAAGAGCAATGCACCATGCAAAACAGACTGACTCATGTACACCCCTCTTTAAAATGTCTTCCATCCTCCCTCTTCCCTGTCTTTTTATTCTACAAAATTGTAAATATGTGAGGAAAAACATCAAAGAGATGTACATGAACATAATACCAGGCAAAAAGACAAACTCCATCTTCAGTCAGTATTGACAACAGCCTATAAAACATCCAGTACAAATAGCGCAATACAAATGTACAATAGGCTGCAATTAAAGTTGTTTCTTCATTTTCTCTGTTTCACAAATCCCTAAGGGCATTCTTATTCGATCACTGATTCTATTCAGTGATAGAATTCTTAAACTGTGTGAAGTACAACAGACATGAAGCAAGAATATGCAAAAATTGCGACTGCTGCTAAAGCAAGAACAAATATAATTAATTTATTATAGTATTAAAATAAATGTTGAAGTTCTACGTAACCTCTGTGTGTATGTGTGTGTGTGTGTGTGTGTATGTGTGTGTGTGTGTGTGTGTCATGCAAATGGCATCCGACAATCTGTAGAGATTTACTGGAAGAATAGATAAATTAAAAAAATAAAAACATATCACACGAAATGATGGATGATTGAAAACTGTATGTCCTAGTGGTTACAAAGTGAAACCATCTCCTTGAAACAATTGACTGTTTTCTTTTTGCCAAGTTCTTCCTGTATTTGTTGCTTACTATGATAATAAAGGGTAATTTTAGTGACAAATTTTATGATTAAATGTCTCTTCATATTGTTGGGACTCAATGGGTTATGAAGAAGTGTCACAGAGATTAATTTATATCAACAGATCGTTACCAAACAAGAATGAGAAGAGTGATATAATAAAAATGCTGATACGAAATTTATAAGTGAATGTAGAACTCAATACTGGTAGTCAAATAAGTTGCAGCAAGAAAGTCTTTCTATTTGCCATCAAAATATTCAGTTAATTACAAAGTTTTAGACACAGAAATTTGGCTAAATACAAAACTACATTTTACTAATGTTCTACTGATTACAAAGCACTGGCTAAAAATTGGCCAGAATGCTCCTTTTCTATACCAGGCTATGCACTAGCAAATTATTTCTTTAGAAAACAGTTATAAAAAAGGAGGTACTGTCATTTTAATTGAATAAGGGTTGAAATATAAAACTATCAATAAATTTCATCATCAAAATGCAGAAAGGGGCTTAGAGCCAACACTTATTGAAGTCAATGATGCAAATATAATTGCAGCATGAAACTATCGCTCCCCAAGCGGAAATTTTCACTCATTCCTAAATATGCACAAATGGACTCCATCTAGATAACAAACAAATAGTGGTGTGTGGAGAGTTCAACATGGATTTCCTTAAAACCAGCAAAAGGCAACAGGTATTTCTTAACTTTACTGATTCTTTCAACTTAAAATATGCAATAAAACCTCAACAATAATCACAAAAGCAACTTCTGCTGCCCTGGATCAGATATTTGTGAACGCAAGTTGCGCCGTAAAATGTGTAAATACAAGGTTTAGTGATCATGAAGCCCAAGTCGTGACCCTACCAAGCTACATGCCGCCCACTCAGGACTATAAAGAACTGTAACAGCAAGTAGGTTCAATACACACAATAAAGATACATTCAGTTCTCTACTAGCAATTTCTGTGATTTCTTTAAACTACATTTCCCTTCAAAATACAAGTAATAAGAGGCAAAACTACCAAAGAAAAGAGATGGATAACAACAGGCATCAAAATCTCAAGTATGAGAAAAAGAGAATTGCTCAAATACAGAAAAAAACAATAATATACCTCCTCATTTGAACAGTTACATTAAGATATACAGAAGGGTCATACCCCAGGTCAAAGCAAAAAATGTCTAATGATAAGTTCAGAATAGTGTCATGAAATAAAAGCTAAGCAGTTTGGAAAATAATAAGAAATGAAGCAAATAAAGTGTCACCAAAAAGGGAAAATATCACTCTGAACCTCAAGAACAAGTCAGTTTCTAATCTCCAACAAATTACAGATCTTTTCAGGTGTTACGATGGGATATCATTAACAATTTAATAGTCAGTGATGAAAAAACTACACTCTTTTCCCACTTCAGTCTATATTTTCAAAACAGCTCCAGATGAAGACATCCATGTTGAAGCAGTTTCTAATAAAATGTCATCAAGAATTCACAGTATTGTAGATTACATCATAAAACAACAAATTACAAACATTTGATTGCCTCTTGCAGTGATAGTCAACTGACACATTTCCAGACTGTCTAAAAGTTGCTAATGTTGTCCCTAATAATAAGAAAGGAGACAAATCAAATACAGAAGAAACAGACCAATTGCCTTTTTATCAGGCTTTAGTAAAATCATATAAAAAGTAATGTGTAACGGGTTAGTGAAATTTTTGGATAAAAACAAAATTCTCACTGACACTCGGTATGGCCTTATGGAAAAAAAGACAAAATGCTTAGAAACAGTGGACAGAAAACAATATGCCACTTTCCATTTTTTAGACATCAGTAAAGCCTTCAACGTTCTGGACTGCAGCACAGTGTTAGAGAAGCTCCAAGTATATGGCATTAAAGTCATTGCATTTAAAAAGGTTCCCATTATGTATGACAAACAAACAGAAGATACAAATAAAACATGAACTAAAGATAAACACTAGGACATATAATTCAGATGCAGAAATATTAAATTAAAAAAAAAAAATGTATAAAATAAGGGGAGTTCCTCAATGAGCCATTCTTGGGTCAATCCTCTTCCTCCTGCACATAAATAACCTACACCTGAACTCTGGGATACAATCACTCTTATTACAAGAAACACCTCAATCTGTAAATAAAACTACAGCCCAACAAAATGGGTGCTTTGAAAGGAATAAGATATTGATGAACACAAAAAAAAAAAAAATCCTAAATTTCTGTTTAAAAGGTGATGCAATAACACCACTGTGATAGTAAGCTCCAACAAATTTACATCTCCTTTGGAAATAAAGATTGATTTCAAAATAACTTCAAATGCCATACACACATAAACAGAAAACAAATTTTCATACTGTCCAAACTGCCTACTTTGCCTCATTTCACACCATCATAGTCCACAACATTAGTCTAAAACCCAAAAAGTATCTTGAAGATAACATTTCAAAATAAGTATTAATGAACAGTGAATCTGGAATCAGTGACACACATTAATTCTTCACTGTTAGTGTAAATTAAACAAAAGCATTAACAACATTGAAAATGTAGATGTTTCAGCCAACTTACAGTAAATGTCCAGTCTATTGGTTCGTTCTTTCTTTTATTGTCAGCTAAAGCCAAATATGATGTTTGCCGGACAAAATAAACAAGAGTTTTGGACCTCCAATTTTTTCCTAGGAAACTGATGATAAATCTGAAAAAACAATAAAATATTTCAAAAAAATCTGCCACTTAAACACAGTACAATTTAAGGATTACGTATTTACAAAAATCTACAGAGAGAAATGTGGCTCACGTATTGCGCCTCAGATACCCTCATGTATTGCACTATTCCTGGAGCATTAAAAGAATTTTTTGCAGCACACACTGACCAATGACTGCCTGGAAAATGGAACTGCCTGCTTGTACTAAAATATCTCCTGAACTTTTGCAATAATTGACTAATTGTTATTCATATGCAAATACAAACAAAAAAACAATAAAAAACATTTGAACTTCATTGCACATTACCTACTTTTCTTGAAGAAAAATGAGTTAGGCTAAATTTAGTTGAACTTAGCTATGTATTAATCTATCCAACAAATAAAAGAACACTGAATGAAGTTTTGCATAGTGTAGAGGTTGTTAGTAATGAGGAACTGTATGTTAACTGCTGAAATTAAAGTAAACATAGCACTTTCTAATGCATAGATATTGTTTCCTAATGTCCTTATTTTCCTATTTGTGTCTCTCATTCTAACCCTTCTTTGCATATCAGCTAGTGGCAACATCCTTCTTTTAAGCTATGGATATATAAATATTGTGATTACTATAGCACACGAAAGTACCTGTTGCTGTGTCACAAATCTTACGACCAAATATTAACTGCAACAACAGCAAGATAGGGTAGCAACGCTTGATAAGGTAAGATGGAAGTCATATAAGGCTTTTGTGAAAAAAACGATACTGGTAATCTTATTTCGTTGTTCAAGAAGGAGCTAAAAGATGTTAACAACTGCAAAAGTTTGGCATTTTCTGGAGAAAATGTTTACAACCCTATACTCAGATATTCGTTGAGTTGTCTGGAAACAGAAACTGTACAATTTAATCGGTCATGTTGAGTGCATTACGCCTGTTGTTAAGCTGTGCGGTGATATCCGTAACATAACGCTTTGTTGTTTTGACAAAATATCTTAAATTACGGCGAAGTTGATCAAAACTGGGAGAATTGCTTGTTTTCTACATGAAAAGTGCTATTACAAGACTAAAAGGAGAACTGGCTACACATTGGCAAGATGGGATCACAAGATACCATTGGGTAGTGCACTGTTGCATGGCAAACCTTCAATAAACTGATTATCTGTGACCGTCTCACAAACAATTACACAGAGAAAGAATGTTTAAAGGCGTAGAATGGAATTTGATTCGTTTTAATTTATGTGTTTAGCTACAGCACGTCATCGTATTACACCGGCATTAGACGTTTTCGATGGCGAATAACGGTAGTCTGTGTAGCCATCTTGAACCGCAGTACTCCGTACATCTACCACATACGATTCTTTTATTTTATACACCACTGTAAGAATGGTAAATCCTAGCAGCAACCTCAGAATTAAGTTTTAATGTTAGCGAAAATACTGTATCATTACAATGAAAACGTATTTCGTACGCTCAAGGAACTGGCAACATGGCGGAAGCATGCCAAGTTAAAACAATTAAATTTGTAATGAGATTTAAGCGCGTATCCTCATATACGGCAATGAAACACCATGAATTTTATACTTAAACTTCGAAGCTGCATCATTTGAAACATTTATACAAATATAATATTTCGTTTTTTTTTTAACACGAAACCATTCAACACGCAATACGGATGGTGCCACGTGCGGCATGGATTTGTATAATTTTTACAGTTCTGCGAATTCTGCTAATACATTTGTAAACCATTAACTGCGATAGATAAATTTGCTACCGTAGAAATCGTCTTCAAATTTCTGGATTAACTCAGAACGAATATCAGTTACCACTGCACAGATTGCGTTAACACAAAAAAATCACAAAATCAAAGTTTTGACGTTAGATTTACTGCATTTTGACCCAAGATACAAGAGATTTTGGAAATTTTTACCATCACAATTTGATTTACACTTGCGTGGTCACTATTGCGCTCTATATTTCCCCATGCAAGGCGCAAGATCCTGTACCGTAAAATTTTCGCAAATTTCTTTCAAAACGTGACCGAAATATTCAAAAATTTTCTTCATTCGAGTTGTTGCCTCGCTAAATTATTAGAAAAGACACTTCTTTAATAACGAAACCTATATTACCTACGAAAATTTAAATTTTTTTACAGAGAGCTAATAACTACGTACCTAATAGTCCGGCGTCCGCAGCAGGAAGGAAGATCATTGCCGAAGAATTGACATTTGAACATCGTGATGATAATCGATATCGTATTTATCGAATTTTTATAGCTTGTAATTATTTATATTAAGTGCAGTATGCAGTTTAGGTGGCTCGCGAGGGACTGGCAAAACTCAAAAACATTCCACAAATATTAAAAAAAAATTAAATAAATTATTTCGTACTACTAGTCGGGTATTATCTGTGGAGCAAGGACAGTCAGTTACGATTAAAAACAAATATAATCCTTTTAATACCACAAATAATCTACATTTAAATCAAGGAATTGTACATGAATTTTTATGTTACAAAAATGGCAGAGTAATCCTGAAATTTGTTGTTGGAGCCTAACTGGAACTTCTCCTTCGATGCGCAAACTGTTAATTGTTACTGTTCTTGCTAGTGTTATATGGTGTCTTTTGATGGCAATACTTTTGATGACCATTTCGCACTAAGAAACACATTCTAAAACCGGAAGCAAACAAGTAAAAAAAGGTCCACAGTTTAACGTTCTCAAAAAAAATGTATTTTGTGTTTCTGTTTAGGTCACTTGTCATCATTGAGTCCGTCTGCTCACGTTTGCTTATTAGTGGAGCAATAGTAGCAGAACCAACATTTTCATAATCGTAAAAATCGCTTGAAACGGTAGCTTGACAGACACTGCCTTTATCATTTTGCTTTCTGCTAGTTAAAAGTTCCGTACCCACAATTAGTGCGCGTCCGTATGTAGATCGCAGCGAAGCACACAACAGAGGGTAGGTCTGCTTCCCATTGTAGCGTATTCCGAGCGCCGCATACCAACAGTTGTGATGACGCCAAGCTGCTATTAATTTAATCTCTCAAATTCGTAGTAGGCTGGAGGACGTTTCTCATTCAATACAGGCGATAGAAACTCAATTACTACTTTTCACGTGCTAATCGGTGTCTGTTTTCGAGGGGTTCCCAATCCAGTTCCTTCAACAAATCCCGTAAGTCAATGACTCGCCGGTGCCACCTTCTCTGTAATGTCAGATCCTTATTACTCCTGCCTGATACGGACCAACACATTCGAGGAATATTGTAATACACTGCTGGCCGTTAAAATTGCTACCAAGAAGAAATGCAGATGATAAATGGGTATTCATTGGACAAATATATTATACGAGAACTGACATATGATTACATTTTCACGCAATTTGGGTGCATAGATCTTGAGAAATCAGTACCATAACAACCACCTCTGGCCGTACTAACGGCCTTGATACGCCTGGGCATTGAGTCAAACAGAGCTTGGATGGCGTGTACAGGTACAACTGCCCATGCAGCTTCAACACCATACCACAGTTCATCAAGAGTAGTGACTGGCGTATTGTGACGAGCCAGTTGCTCGCCCACCATTGACCAGACGATTTCAATTGGTGAGAGATCTGGAGAATGTGCTGGCCAGGGCAGCAGTCGAACATTTTCTGTATCCAAAAACGCCCGTACAGGACCTGCAACATGCGGTCGTGCATTATCCTGCTGAAATGTAGGGTTTCGCAGGGATCGACTGAAGGGTAGAGCCACAGGTCGTAACACATCTGAAATGTAACGTCCACTGTTCAAAGTGCCGTCAATGCGAACAAGAAGTGACCGAAACGTGTAACCAATGGCACCCCATACCATCGTGCCAGGTGATACGCCAGTATGGCGATGACGAATACACGCTTCCAATGTGTGTTCACCGCGATGTCGCCAAACACGGATGCGACCATCATGATGCTGTAAACAGAACCAGGATTCATCCGAAAAAATGATGTTTTGCCATTAGAGCACCCAGGTTCGTCGTTGAGTACACCATCGCACGCGCTCCTGTCTGTGATGCAGCGTTAAGGGTAACCGCAGCCATGGTCTCCGAGCTGATAGTCCATGCTGCTGCAAACGTCGTCGAACTGTTCGTGCAGATGGTTGTTATCTTTCAAACGTCCCCATCTGTTGACTCAGGGATCGAAACGTAGCTGCACGATCCGTTACAGGCATGAGGATAAGATGCCTGTCATCTCGACTGCTAGTGATACGAGGCCGTTGGGATCCAGCACGGCGTTCCGTATTACCCTCCTGAACCCACCGAGTCCATATTCTGCTAACAGTCATTGGATCTCGAACAACGCGAGCAGCAATGTCGCGATACGATAAACCGCAATCGCGATAGGCTACATTCCGACCTTTATAAAGTCGGGAACGTGGTGGTATGCATTTCTCCTCATTACACGAGGCATCACAGCAACGTTTCACCGGGCAACGCCGGTCAACTGCTGTTTGAGTATGAGAAATCTGTTGGAAAGTTTCCTCATGTCAGCACGTTGTAGGTGTCGCCACCGCCGCCAGCCTTGTGTGAATGCTCTGAAAAGCTAATCATAAGCATATCACAGCATCAGCTTCCTGTCGGTTAAATTTCGCGTCTGTAGCACGTCATCCTCGTGGTGTAGCAATTTTAATGGCCAGTAGTGTATAAGGGGCAGTCAAAACGAAACGAGACAAGATTACACTGAGGTGACCAAAGTCATGGGATAGCAATATGCTCATATACAGATGGCGGTAGTATGGTGTGCACAAGATGTAAAAGGGCAACGCATTGGCAGAGCTGTCATTTACACTCAGATGATTCACGTGGAAAGGTTTCCGACTATATTATGGCCGCAAGACGGGAACTAACAGACTTTGAACGTGGAATGGTAATTGGAGCCAGCCGCGTGGGACATTCCAGATCGGAAATCGTTAGGGAATTCAATATTCCGAGATCCACAGTGTCAAGAATGTCCCAACAATACCGTATCTCAGACACGGACAACACAGTGGCCGACGGCCTTCACTTAACGACCGAGAGCAGCGGCGTTTGCGTAGAGTTGTCAGTGCCAACAGACAACCAACACTGCGTGAAATAACCTCAGAAATCAATGTGTAACGTACTTCTGACGTATCCGTTAGGACTGTGTGACGAAATTTGGCGTTAATTGGCTATGGCAGTGGACAATCGACTCGAGTGCCCAACAGCGTAATATCGCCTGCAGTGCCTCTCCTGGGCTCGTAACCATATCGGATTGACCCTAGAATGAAAATCAGTGGCCTGATCACATAAGTCCTGATTTCAGTTGGTAAGAGTTAATGGGACGGTTCGAGTGTGGTGCAGACCCGACAAAGACATGGACCCGAATTGTCAACAAGCCACTGTGCAAGCTGGTAGTGGTCCCATAATGGTGTGGGCTGTATTTACGTGGACTGGATTAGGTTCTCTGGTCCAGTTGAACCAATCACTGACCTGGAGTGACATGTTCGGCTACTTGGAGACCATTTACAGCCATTCAAGGACTTCATATCCCCAAACAACGATAGAGTTTTTATGGGTGTCAGCGCGTTATGTCACTGGGCCACAATTGTTCTCGATTGGTTTGAAGAACATTCTGGACAATTAGAGCCACAATTAGAGCCACAATTAGAGCCGCTAAAGCGGAGTTATTGAACGCAGTTTTCCGAAATTCCTTCACCAGGGAAGATGAATGGAATATTCCAGAATTTGTAACACGAACAGCTGCTAGCATGAGTTTCTTATAAGTAGATACCTTAGGGGTTGCGAAGCAACTCAAATCGCTTGATACGGGCAAGTCTTCAGGTCCAGATTGTATACCGATTAGGTTCCTTTCAGATTACGCTGATACAATAGCTCCCTACTTAGCACTCACATACAACCGCTCGCTCACCCATAGATCTGTACCTATAGATTGGAAAACTGCGCAGGTCGCACCAGTGTTTAAGAAGGGTAGTAGGAGTAATGCATCTAACTACAGACCTATATCATTGACGTTGGTTTGCAGTAGGGTTTTGGAGCATATGCTGTATTCAAACATTATGAATCACCTCGAAGGGAACGATCTATTGATACGTAATCAGCATGGTTTCAGATAACATCGTTCTTGTGCAACGCAGCTAGCTCTTTATTCGCACGAAGTAATGGCCGCTATCGACAGGGGATCTCAAGTTGATTCCGTATTTCTAGATTTCCGGAAAGCTTTTGACACCGTTCCTCACAAGCGACTTCTAATCAAGCTGCAGGCCTATGGGGTATCGTCTCAGTTGTGCGACTGAATTCGTGATTTCCTGTCAGGAAGGTCGCAGTTCGTAGTAATAGACGGCAAATCATCGAGTAAAACTGAAGTGATATCAGGTGAATCCCCAGGGAAGCGTCCTGGGACCTCTGCTGTTCCTGATCTATATAAATGACCTGGGTGGCAATCTGAGCAGTTCTCTTAGGTTGTTCGCAGATGATGCTGTAATTTACCGTCTAGTAAGGTCATCCGAAGACCAGTATCAGTTGCAAAGCGATTTAGAAAAGATTGCTGTATGGTGTGGCAGGTGGCAGTTGACGCTAAATAACGAAAAGTGTGAGGTGATCCACATGAGTTCCAAAAGAAATCCGTTGGAATTCGATTACTCGATAAATAGTACAATTCTCAAGGCTGTCAATTCAACTAAGTACCTGGGTGTTAAAATTACGAACAACTTCAGTTGGAAAGACCACATAGATAATATTGTGGGGAAGGCGAGCCAAAGGTTGCGTTTCATTGGCAGGACACTTAGAAGATGCAACAAGTCCACTAAAGAGACAGCTTACACTACACTCGTTCGTCCTCTGTTAGAATATTGTTGCGCGGTGTGGGATCCTTACCAGGTGGGATTGACGGAGGACATCGAAAGGGTGCAAAAAAGGGCAGCTCGTTTCGTATTATCACGTAATAGGGGAGAGAGTGTGGCAGATATGATACGCGAATTGGGATGGAAGTCATTACAGCAAAGACGTTTTTCGCGAGATCTATTTACGAAGTTTCAGTCACCAACTTTCTCTTCCGAATGCGAAAATATTTTGTTGAGCCCAACCTACATAGGTAGGAATGATCATCAAAATAAAATAAGAGAAATCAGAGCTCGAACAGAAAGGTTTAGGTGTTCGTTTTTCCCGCGCGCTTTTCGGGAGTGGAATGGTAGAGAGATAGTATGATTGTGGTTCGACGAACCGTCTGCCAAGCACTTAAATGTGAATTGCAGAGTAGTCATGTGGATGTAGATGTAGATGTAGAGCGAATGATTTGGCCACCCAGATCGCCCGACGTGACTCCCGTAGAACATTTATGAGACATAATAGAGGTCAGTCTCCTCCTCCCATTCTGGGTGCTTCACTTTTTTGTCAGACGGTGTGGTATCTCGATTTGGCCTTCATCCATGGTTCACAAATTGTAATGTGTGAAAAGGTCAAGCTGTGTTTCAAACGAGCTGATTTCTGGATAGAAGTGTTTCTCTCTCTAGCAAACTCATTGTATTCACCGTTAGAATATGCTGAAGGATCCAGAACCAGATTCAAATTCAGATGTTTGTCTGTAACTTTGCACATCCGTTCCTTCACCCTTCTTATCTAGGCTACGAGAACCACTTGGAACTCTTTACCGTGGGAGAACCACAGTAAGTGTGAGCTAAGAGAGGGGCCAGTGCTGCAGAACCTTCTCTGTGGAACCAAATTGGATTTCCATCACGATCTGGTCCTCATTCGTTTGCAAATGGTTCAGTCGCTTTTCTGTTCTATTAATAATTATTTCTATGTCATCCATTTAAGAGTTTGTGCAGCGGTCGGTACTATCTTCGTATATGAATAATTTTTTAAATACGAGATTTAAGATTTCGTCCTTCTTTTAGTTGACTTTTACTTGAGCAGTAGATTGATCGACGAGTAATTGAACTGAAGCTTTTGAGCTGGTTAGTGGCTTTACGTAAAGCAGAATCTCCTGAGATTCTCTGAAAGACCATTTATGGTAACGTTTGGCAGTGTTTTTTTTTTGTCACTCTTAGCTCTCATTATAGACGCACCTATTGGACCTTATAAAGCGTGCAGGAGCAACATGGATGCGAAAGACAGAAGAGCTCAATGCATGGAGAAATCTGAAGGGGACGTTTGTCCAGCATTGGACCTCAAATGGCTGACGCCGATGAGGATTGGTATACCTCTGTCAACTCTAACATGCTTTTCTTTCTCGTGCCTCACTTAACCGACAACCTCAAGAACCTATGCGGTATGGATTATATCCCCTGAAGGGTAGTGACCGAGGTTCTCTGAACGACGCCGCCCTCTCCGCTGTCGTGATCACGTACGGAAAGATGTGTTGCCCCTAGTGTTATACACTCCCGCTGGACTTCGGAAGAGACCGTAACAAACGCCAAGCAAAGGGGCTGTCGACGGCCTCACATCTCGGTAGAGCTGCTGCATGTCATATGTACTCGTTACTGAGTACCAAATATTTCACGAAGCGCTATGTACGCCTAGAAATGTTTCATGAATCACACGTTTTCTTGTCCGTATGCAATTCGTGAATTCGTGCGCGACTCGGCGGTTTTCATATTCCTCTGATTCGTTAGCCACAACGGACTCGGAGTGTCGGAAACGTTTCGTTACTCGCATGTCTTCATCTCCACACGCAGTTTGTCGTGCCGACTCGGTAGTTTTAGAATTCCTCCGATTTTTTATTCTCTGCGGGTTTAGTCGGTAGTGACACGGAGAACCGAATGCATTTTGCCACTCGCCACCTTTATTTCTCCTGTGCAGTTCGTGTCCTGCTCGGCCAGAGTAGGGAGAGCTTCTCTTCAACATGTTCAAAAGATGTTACTTGAACTGTTAGAGCGACATCATCAGCGTAAGTAAATCTCTTTGTCCCTTGCGGGCGGGACTGATCATTTGTGCAGATGTTAAAAAGTATAGGAGCTAGCATACTCCCTTGTGGAAGGCCGTTCTTTACCTTCCTCCATCTACTCCGTTGACCTTGAAATTCAACAAAAAACCTTCTGTTTTGAAGAAAGCATTCTATCATTTGGACGAGTTTGTTATCCCCAGTTATGTTAAGCACTTTATTTAGCAATGTGTGTATAACAAAGGTTGTGTAATAGCTCTTCTTTGCACTTTGATAAACCTACAATGTTTACAGAGATGATTGTAATGCTAGGCTCTGGTATGAGCCTTTCCCGATTGCTGGATACCATCTTGTTCATCTTATACTGAGTGTGTGTTTGTTTCTGGAATGCTGGTATTCAGTTCAGTATTGGAAATCGATTCCAAGTACCTATGCAGGGGCACCACGTGCAGGAATAAGTTTCACCCCCTCTGTGAATGTTGCAAGTGAACTTTATGACTCCTCTGAACTTTGAAGATCTTCATTGCATAGAAAAGACGTTTGATTGATTAATTACGTCTCCGTTGTGGGTAGTATTTCATAAGCAAAATTAATAGCAACTTTCATTATTTTCCTTTCTTATTCTTGTCTAGGTAGTCTCAATTTTTTCACATGAATCCCAGAGTTTACTTTCAGAATCGTTGTTCCGTGAGGTGCCATCAGTGCTCAGGTTGATCTGTAGCAGTAGTTTTAACATAGAAATTCTTTCTTCATGGCGAGTCCACTATGACTGAATGTGAGGGAGAACAGGGTTGGACAGCAGAGAGTGAAAATGGCCAAGGTTAGGGATGGCCGGTTCGGAGGAACGGAGATTTTTGGTGGTGGAGTCTACAATCTGAGAGAAACGGTGTCACAGATTCACCAATTGGCTCTTCAGAGTGCGATTTTCTATAGTTGATATCTTTTACTTTGAACAAGTAGATGTTAGAATAATGAATCTGAGTGAATACGGTAAATCTAACATAGTCTACATCCATAAACTTGTTGTGACGTACAGAAAAAGAGAAGAGATTTTTATGACGACTAGCATTTGATGAAATATAGGTCGCTAAATAACATATCCCGAGTGCTAGCGAACCTCACAAGTTCTTGTACATGACAGGAAAGTGCTAAAAGGCCAGAGCTTATGCTTCCAGACGGTGACGCTGATACCGACAGGTCTTTTCCCAGACCTGATGAAGTGCAGGCTGTTGTTGTTGTTGTGGACTTCAGTCCTGAGACTGGTTTGATCCAGCTCTCCATGCTACTCTATCCTGTGCAAGCTTCTTCATCTCCCAGTACCTACTGCAACCTACATCCTTCTGAATCTGTTTAGTGTATTCATCTCTTGGTCCCCCTCTACGATTTTTACCCTCCACGCTGCCCTCCAATACTAAATTGGTGATCCCTTGATGCCTCAGAACACGTCCTACCAACCGATCCCTTCTTCTACTCAAGTTGTCCCACAAACTCCTCTCCAATTCTATTCAATACCTCCTCATTAGTTATGTGATCTACCCATCTAATCTTCAGCATTCTTCTGTAGCACCACATTTCGAAAGCTTCTATTCTGTTCTTGTCTAAACTATTTATCGTCCATGTTTCACTTCCATACATGGCTACACTCCATACAAATACTTTCAGAAACGACTTCCTGGCACTTAAATCAATACTCGATGTTAACAAATTTCTCTTCTTCAGAAAGGGCTAAGCACTGGAAAACTCTTTCTGCAGTTCCCCAAGGAGTGGTGACACGTGGCCTGCCTTACTGCCGGCCGGAGTGGCCGTGCGGTTCTAGGCGCTACAGCCTGGAGTCGAGCGACCGCTATTGTCGCAGGTTCGAATCCTGTCTCGGGCATGGATGTGTGTAATGTCCTTAGGTTGGTTAGGTTTAATTAGTTCTAAGTTCTAGGTGACTGATGACCTCAGAAGTTAAGTCGCATAGTGCTCAGAGCCATTTGAACAATTGTGAACCTGCCTTACTGGACTGGCCTCTGGTGATCTGCAAAGATGAATCTCTTCTTTTACTAGTCAGAGCCAGAGAATTTTTTTGGATCGTGCTAGACTTGATTACTGGTTCAAAAATGGTTCAAATGGCTCTGAGCACTATGGGACTTAACTTCTGTGGTCATCAGTCCCCTAGAACTTAGAACTACTTAAACCTAACTAACCTAAGGACATCACACACATCCATGCCCGAGGCAGCATTCGAACCTGCGATCGTAGCGGTCACGCGGTTCCAGACTGAAGCGCCTAGAACCGCACGGCCACACCGGCCGGCTCTTGATTAGTGGGATGATGAGTTGATGCGTGAACGATGATGATATGGTATCGTGCCAATTTCTGGACGGGTTAGGATGGGTGTTGCAGTGACAGGTTATTAGGGCTGTCCATGCTGGTGTCGTCGTCTGGCCCCGTATCCGGGCGTCCGAAACATCTAGGACACATACTGGCACCATTCTTCCTTTGTTGGCTGGGAGGACATGCTGTGGTTGGACGTTACCCATAAAGTGGACTGTGTAACCCACCTCTTTGAGCAACTTAGTGGTGTTGGTCCATTGTCGCCTAGACTGGAACCGAAGACTGTGGCTATGCCTGCCCCTCGGGAGAGGCGGCGCGGGTGGCCACCTGTGGCGCCGCGGCGCGGGCGTTGCTGGGAGCGACCTTTTGTTGTCTGGGAGCGGCGTGCACTAGCTCTGCCGGCCCGTGCGAGCTGACAGCTCTTCGGGCGGCCTGCTGAGTCCTCAAGACCATCTTTCCTACTAGCCGCGGCCTTTCCGTCTGTGTGGTCACCTAGACACGTCATGGCGTGGTGGCGGCTTCATTCTGCAGACTTGTAACAGCACAACCCGCAGCTATGGGCGTCTTGGCTCGCCTTGTACTGCGCGAGTCGGCGTCTGCTTCGGTTCTACTTGTGGCTGTTTAGATTAGATTACATTAGATTAGTACTTGTTCCACAGATCATGAATACGACACTTCGTAATGATGTGGAACGCGTCAGGTTAATAAAAGGTGTCTATACATGATATTACATTAGACAAAATATTACATGACACTCAATACTTTTTTTTGTGGGGGTTGTGAAATTACCCACTTACTATATCAAAAAATTCATCTAATGAGTAGTTGCCATTAAGAAATTCTTTTAATTTCATTTTAAATGCTATATGGCTATCTGTCAGACTTTTGATGCTATTAGGTAAGTGACCAAAGACTTTTGTGGCAGCATAATTTACCCCCTTCTGAGCCAAAGTTAGATTTAACCTTGAGTACTGAAAATCATCCTTTCTCCTAGTGTAGTAGCCATGTACACTGCTATTACTTTTGAATTCGTTCGGATTGTTAATAACAAATTTCATGAGTGAATATATATTTATATAAATTGTGAGGCTACAGTGAAGATTTCTAGCTCTTTAAATGTGTCTGCGGGATGATCTTGGATGAGCTCCAACAATTATTCCGATTACACGTTTTTGTGCAATGAACACTCTTTTACTCAATGATGAGTTACCCCAGAATATGATGCCATACGAAAGCAGAGAATGAAGATAGGGGTGGTAAGCTAATTTACTCAGATGTATATCACCAAAATTTGCAATGAGCCTAATAGCGTAAGTAGCTGAACTCAAACGTTTCAGCAGATCCTCAGTGTGTTTTATCCAGTTCAACCCTTCATCAATGCATACACCTAGAAATTTTGAATATTCTACCTTAGCTACCGATTTCTGATCGAAGTCTATATTTATTAATGGGGTCATTCCATTTACTGTGTGGAACTGTATATACTGTGTTTTGTCGAAGTTTAATGAGAGCCAATTTGTAGAGAACCACTTTATGATTTTCTGAAAAACATCGTTTACAATTTCACCAGTTAATTCTTGTCTGTCGGATGTGATAGCTATACTTGTATAATCGGCAAAAAGTACCAGCTTTGCATCTTCGTGAAGATAGAATGGCAAGTCATTAATATACAGGGTGTTACAAAAAGGTACGACCAAACTTTCAGGAAACATTCCTCACACACAAATAAAGAAAAGATGTTATGTGGACAAGTGTCCGGAAACGCTTAATTTCCATGTTAGAGCTCATTTTAGTTTCTTCCACCTACGCTCAATGGAGCACGTTATCATGATTTCATACGGGATACTCTACCTGTGCTGCTAGAACATGTGCCTTTACAAGTGCGACACAACATGTGGTTCATGCACGATGGAGCTCCTGCACATTTCAGTCGAAGTGTTCGTACGCTTCTCAACAACAGATTCGGTGACCGATGGATTGGTAGAGGCGGACCAATTCCATGGCCTCCACGCTCTCCTGACCTCAACCCTCTTGACTTTCATTTATGGGGGCATTTGAAAGTTCTTGTGTACGCAACCCCGGTACCAAATGTAGAGACTCTTCGTGCTCGTATTGTGGACGGCTGTGATACAACACACCATTCTCCAGGGCTGCATCAGGGCATCAGAGATTCCATGCGACGGAGGGTGGATGCATGTATCCTCGCTAGCGGAGGACATTTTGAACATTTCCTGTAACAAAGTGTTTGAAGTCACGCTGGTACGTTCTGTTGCTGTGTGTTTCCATTCCATGATTAATGTGATTTGAAGAGAAGTAATAAAATGAGCTCTAACATGGCAAGTAAGCGTTTCCGGACACATGTCCACATAACATATTTTCTTTCTTTGTGTGTGAGGAATGTTTCCTGAAAGTTTGGCCTTACCTTTTTGTAACACCCTGTATATTAAGAACAGCAGAGGACCCAACACCGAACCTTGCGGCACCCCATTCTTTATTGTTCCCCAGTTTGAGAAATCACCAGTTTTTTGCATATTATGTGAACTGTTTATTTCAACTTTCTGCACTCTTCCAGTTAGGTATGATTTAAAGCATTGGAGCGCTGTCCCATTCATACCACAGTACTTGTGGCGGGCGTAGGGACCCTTGTCTGCTGGTCGCGCAGATGATCATCTGACCCAAGTTCGGAGTGTTTCTGCTTTCTTTTGCGTGACCTCTTCTTCTTTCGCGGACACCAGTTCAGGATCAACCGGCAGCTCCGGAAGCTGGCCACATGTTATCACCCACAGTTCGCGCCCTTTGGTGCGACGTGGCAGGGTTCTGGCAGGTGCGTGGGTCATCCGACAGTGCACACGTGGTGCATCCTTTGTCGTCGGGGCAGCGTTTCGCTACATGCCCCATTTTCTGGCAGTGAAAGCACTGCGCTGCTCGCTCCATGTCACAGGAAATCAGTGCGATCGACATTTCGATATGTAGGAACCTCTCGATGGTGAAGATTTCTTCATTTTTGGTGTGACAGGTGGGGCCCACAAACAGGAACACGAGAGATCGTGTCCTGTTTGAGTCCACAACGCTGTGGTAGAATCTGCGTTTTAGCACGTGGACCACTTCGTCTGGTGTGACAGGCCAGGAGAACTGCCGATTTTGGCCTTGACAGTTTCTTCAAAAATGGTTCAAATGGCTCTGAGCACTATGGGACTCAACTTCTGAGGTCATCAGTCCCCTAGAACTTAGAACTACTTAAATCTAACTAACCTAAGGACATCACACACATCCATGCCCGAGGCAGGATTCGAACCTGCGACCGTAGCGGTCGCGCGGTTCCAGGCTGTAGCGCCTAGAACCGCTCGGCCACTCCGGCCGGCGACAGTTTCTTCCACCTCGGTTCAGGGGTGGGAAGTTCTTCCATGACGAAGTCGCAGAACTTCTCTGTGGCAGTGTAATAGGGTGTGGTGGTCGTGGTGGATAATGACAGCAGACTGCTGTCAACCTCTGTGGTAGCAGCGAAGTCTCCTTGTGAGGTTTGCTTGGAGCTCAGTCCACGACTTTCCTCCTATACAGCGTAACAGGAGACGTGGAGCTGGCCCTTCTTCTGTTTCTGTAGGTAGCCCCTCGCCGAACATCGCGCCTTCCATTTCAGTGGAAGAAGTGTTGGAGACGTTTGCGGCGCGTTTTATTTCCGCTGGCTGCATATAATCAAATGGTTCAAATGGCTCTGAGCACTATGGGACTTAACTTCTAAGGTCATCAGTCCCCTAGAACTTAGAGCTAATTAAACCTAACTAACCTAAGGACATCACACACATCCATGCCCGAGGCAGGATTCGAACCTGCGACCGTAGCGGTCGCGCGGTTCCAGACTGTAGCGCCTGGAACCGATCGGCCACCCCGGCCGGCTGCATATAATCGCCGGCTTGCCTGTTCTGATAGCGTTGCCCGCTTTGCCTCTTTTCCGGCATGGCGGACCGGTACATTTCAATTTGCTTCTCGTGAGACCGCGCTACCGGGAGCGACTTCACTACGCTGCATGTCACTCCGGTGGCAACGAGCAGCGGACATGCTAGGCTTATGCTTCCAGAATACACAATTAATTCACTTCCAGCTCCTTGTCTGGCTTTCTTCTTGATGTGTTTGGATCCCAAACCCTGGGTCTGGCCCTTTTATTTCGTATTTCAACACACACACACACACACACACACACACACACACACACACACACACACACACACACGTACGTTTCTCACATAGCACTAACCAAAAGCTAATGGATCCTTCCGCATAAGACGCGATTCAGCGTCATTTATACAGTTACTATAATCGCAGAGATGGGATTACATTAGATAAGCTTCGGGCGACATTGCGCGAAGCCGAATTTTTTAAGGCTGTCAATTAATCGTTGGCACTTGGACACCAGAGTCAAAATACAGCAGCCTTTTTCAGTGTAACGGCATAGCTTAGTGGTCAGCGTATAAAAATGTCAAATAATGAATAGCAGAGAAAGGAGAAAGCAAAAGGAAAAATTAATATTCCCTCATTGCCAAAAAAGTGTCATATTTTCACCGAAAAAATTAAAGCTTTATTAACTTCCATGTAATTAAATTAAATCTATGTTTAGCCGCATGGTCTAAGGCATCTTGTCAGGGGTCCGCGTGGCTCCCCCCGTCGGAGGTTCAAGTCCTCCTCCCTCGGGCATGGGTGTGTGTGTCGTCCTTAGCGTAAGTTAGTTTAAGTTAGATTAAATTGTGGGTAAGCTTAGGGACCGATGACCTCAGCAGTTTGGTCCCATAAGACCTTACCACAAATTTCCAAAAAAAATCTGTGTTAAAAATATTAGTATGCTAAAATGCACCCAGACAAGAAGTTAAAGTGTACTCTGAAGTCTCAAGACTAATCACTCTAAACAACGGAGTGATTGATTTAACCTACCTCTCAATATGTTTTTTCCCATCTTCCCTTTATTTACGTCTCATTCTGCATCAAGTCTCCCTATCAAATTCTTAATAATGTTTAAATTATAAGCCATATCATAACCATCGCATTGCCCCGATGTTAAATGTCTGTGTCGCCTTTTACTCATAAAATAGCTATCAAGTGAAGTCCTCAAAAGCCGGCCGTGGTGGTCGAGCGGTTCTAGGAGCTACAGTCTGGAGCCGCGCGACCGCTACGGTCGCAGGTTCGAATCCTGCCTCGGGCATGGATGTGTGTGATGTCCTTAGGTTAGTTAGGTTTAAGTAGTTCTAAGTTCTAGGGGACTGATGACCTTAGAAGTTAAGTCCCATAGTGCTCAGAACCATTTGAACCATTTTTTTGAAGTCCTCAAAAAATCAAAATGAACTGAAGATTCCACTGCAAACTAGCAACAGTTCAGACCGTCAACCTACTCTCATACATTTGTATCCTATAAAAATTTGTACGCTAGTGACATAAAAATTATTTATTTGCTGTCATTAATCGTCAAACAAAAACTCATACACAATGAGAAAATAAGTCAACAAACCTAAGTCGAAAACTTAACAAAAAGACTGAAACCCTCCCCCCCCCCCCTCCCCCCCCCGAAAAAGAAACAAGGAAAGGTATCCTAAGTCCAAAAACAAAACGAACTCCAAACACCGAAAATGTATTCAATGAAAACGTAATAAAAGAAGAAAGTTTTAAAAGGAAAAAGTGAAACGAAAAACAGTGTAACAATTCTTGATAATTTGGGCTATTTGTACGTATACACTAAACTGAACAAAGTTTTATGATTGTTAAAAAAAGGTAGGAGGTCGAAGATTCGAATCTCGACAAATGCAACGAAATTTCTTGTTTCTATAAATTTAATCAAAAGGCATTGATTTTCATTTTTATTCCATTAATTGGTTTAAAGGTAATGTTTTTATGTCTAATATTTTGTCGCATAATTTACCTCATTTTATTCACTTTTTTATTTGCTCTTAATTTTCTTCCTAGCATTCTTTTCTCGTTTGGAATCTGCCTGTGTGGCCTATAATCTGCAGCCAAGTGCCTACCAGGACTGATCATCGGCTGGTAATGTGGCTTCCCATGTACCGAGTGTGAGGATGGTTTCAGGTAACCAATCTCAGCGAGAAACTGAAGGTTTTTTTTACTGCTAAAACTGAAATTTTGCAACGGAAGATTGATGTGCAAACAAACAGATTATGAAATTTTTCTGTCTTGGGTTTACTGGTAGAGGCTTGCCTTAAACGCCGTAAACAAATCGATCGTGATTTTAGTTCTGCCGCACATTGTTGATCACCGTTTTTTCGGATGCATTGCACATCGCGAGATTGTGGTTAGGTTAGGACATGCGTTTAAATTCAAGCTACAAAGCCAGTCGTTTGCCGCCGTTCACTCATTGGTCACTTAAAATCAGCTGACAAAACAGAGCTTCGGCCAATTTCGTCATATCGTGAATTGGACGCTTCCAACATTACTCCCGCTGTGTTCGCGCATCACTCACAAGCGAGCGGCAGCCGGCGGCGGAAGTGGATAAACTGCAGCGGCAAGTGACAAACGTTAGTTATCAATTAATTTTAATTGGGCTGTAGTAAATATTTGTTATTTAGTATTTTCATTTCTGTAAAGTTATTCTTATGTTTCTAATGTTTTCATATCCCGGAATATTCGACTTTTGTATAAACAACAGCACTCTCTGTCCGTAAGTTCAGTTCTCTTCTGTCCGTACATTGGGTTCGTTACAAATATGTGTTGATTGATGAACCTGTTTCTTTCGGTTTTGACTTGATTGTGGTTATGACATGACAAAATTACGAGACATTGACACACAGCAGCTGTCAAAATATGGTGTATTAAAGAGCGATACATTCGCCACCAGCGGTTCGTGCTGAGGTGTTAGTAGAGGATATTCAGTGATGTCGCCCGCAACAAAAAGAATAATGAGATAAACACACACACACACACACACACACACACACACACACACACACACATGTAGACACATATACACGCACAGTATATCGACCGTCTATTACTGTCATATACCAAATAGTATTTAGGTTCTGTCTGCTGTTTCTTTTTTACTTTTTTTTTTTTTGTTGTTGTTGCAAATTGTGTTGCTGTTACTGCACGTATCATGTTTACAGTTCAGTGGTTCATACGTATATTATTATTATTATTGCTGTTGCAGTGCACGAAACCTGTCGTAACTTAAGTTCAGCGTAATGAGATCGCCAATCCATTGTAACCGCGGGGGACATTTCATTTCCATGTACCCCATTCACTTCACGGTCACATCTGACTCATTATTATGTGGACACCTGTAACACACAAAGCTACGCCACGCCCCCCCCCCCCCACCCCCCGCTTTCCCACCCCTAATTTACCATTCTTCCAGATGACTTCACGGGAAAATATGCAAGGTTGCAGCTCAGGTGACTTCGTGACAGAAAAATGCAGGTGTTTTCTGGGTCTTTTGAGCTCGTGCACATATGCTACACAGTCGCAGGTCATCCAAAAATATTGCCCCGGGCCCCAGCCGCAGCTGGACAGGTGTGGGTGGCGCCCCTGGCCGCGCCTCCCCTACACCCACACCCAGCCGGCAGCTTCATATCGATTAGGCACGGCGAGACCATAAATCAATACCCATCTCCCGGACCGTGCGCTTTACTGCGGATGCTGTCTGTCGAAAAACAAATCGCAGCACCAAAAAATAATTAATGTAGAGTAATGAAATTTCTACAGTACATTTATTTAAATGATTAACATTGCAAGACCACAGATTAATGTAAGCGTGAGGTACGTCATTGCAAATGTGAAGTGCTGGTTCATTAACAACCGGTGTACCCGCTATAATGTTGAATGCAAACATGCAAACGTACATGCACTGTGTTGTACAAGTGCCAGATGTTTGTGGGCTGGAGTTCCATGCCTGTTGCCCTTGGCCGGTCACTACAGGGACGGTTAATGCTGTTTGCGGATGAAGCTGCTGTTTCCGTCCGAAGATGTCCCATATGTGCTCGACTGGAGACAGACGTGTTGATCGAATAGGCCAAAGCAACATGCTGAGACACAGTAGAGCATGCTGGGTTACAACGGTGTATGTGGTCGAGCGTTATCCTGTTGGAAAACACTCCGTGTAATGCTGTTCATGAATGGCAGCACAACACGTCACCAGACTGACGTACAAATTTGCAGTAGGGTACGTGGGATAACCACGAAAATTCTCCTGCTGTCATACGAAGTTGCACCCTAGACTATAACTCTTAAGTGTAGGTCCAATGTGTCTAGCATGCAACGGGTTGGTTGCAGGTCTCAACTGGCCTCCATCTAACCAACATCACTGATAGTAGAAAAAAATAAAAGACGCAGCAAATGAAGAGCTAGTAAGGGAACACAGACGTATAAAAAATAAGCCTAACAGAAAGTGCAAAATGGCTAAGTAGGAATGGCAAGAGGAAAATGCAAGGCCATAGAGCTAGAGGAAAGATAGACACCGCCTATACGAAAATGAAAGAGGGCTAAAAAAAAAAAAAAAGAAGCAGCTGCATTAATATCTAGAGCTCAAATGGAAAACCAGTACTAAGCAAAGAAAGGGAAGCTGAAAGGTGGAAAGAATATATATATAGGGGCTGTACAATGGAAATGAACTCGCAGGTAATATTATAGCAAGGCAAGTGGACGTAGATGTGGATGAGATGGGAAAATTTGATGGATCGCTGAAAGAATTAGGTCGAAACAAAGCTCCTGGGTTAGACGACATTCAATAAGAACTGTTGATATCTTTGGGAGAGTTAGGCATGACAAAACTAAGGCGAAATACACTTAGACTTCAAGAAGAATGTAATAATTCCAATCCGAAAGAACGCTGGCACTGTCAGATGTGCAAAATTACCGAACCATCAGTTTAATAAGTCATTGTTGCTAAATACTGACACTAATTATTTACAGAAGAATGAAAAAACAGGTAGGGAAGATCAGTAGAAACAGAAGTACAACTTCAAACAGCCAAAATTGCTACTGTACAGCATTTATTGTGATAACCCGTTCCAGCAAACTACGTTCTCATCATTAGATCTGTAAAGCATAGATCAACATATTTAAGCACGCTGTGAGCAGATGTAAAGGAGTGTAGTACAATTTTACGCAAACATGGACTATACCATGGAATACAACACACCATCTGCAGTACATTTCACTCAATCTTGGTCAAATAAATGTTATATTGTATCATATCACAGAACTACATTTCATGAACATGAGAAAATAATATATCAGCAAGTCAAGTACAATGTAACTGCTACACAAAACAACGTATATATTGCACTGATTATATAAGCTCATGTTCATGCAATAGCAGAATAAAGACTGAGATTTTCAAGCAAACATTATAGACGTTACAACCAACCACCAGGTGGCACAGTGGTAGAAGTCACAAAAAAATATGTAATGTTACTTTATACAAATCACAATATTTACATTATCAACATGTAGCTCGACATTTAGTTTCTAGGATGATGCTCGAGGTCTTGGTGTGAAAGACACGGATGACTAGACCACAGGAATCCTGTAACTTGGTATCTAATACGATAAAATTAAACCTGCTATATAACATAGTCACAGCTATACAAATAGGGCGATGTAACTTGCAATACACAATTCACACTTAAATTTGTAGCTCTATATTAGTTACTGGCATAGTGCTTGAGGTCTAAGAGTGAAATAGAAACTGACAGGGAGAAACTGAAAGAATAGCATAGTCCCAAAAATTGTAATATCGTAATCTTTAATACTTCTATTTAATAAACACCAAAAACAAAATGTGACCAAGAATGTCACAACCTAATAGTTTGTCGCCCAAAGTCTATTTGATATGTGACGTAAGTGCATAAAATAATGTTCGAGGCCAAAATGTTACGGTGAATATTTTCAGGAAAAACAATGTCTTTCCAGCGTGGGCTTTCCACAATTCTAATGTGTGAGCGAAAGGGAATCAGTATCGAAGAACAAGGAGACGTCAAATTTGGTGGAATTATAGAAGCGCATCATTTTGACGAGATAAATACAAATACAGTTTACATTAGAAATGGAAAGACATAATGCCATAAGTTATTTGGCTATCACCATTAAGAAACAGAATGGTAAGCATACTTTCAGCAAATTTCGGAAACCGACGAATACTGATGTGCCGGCCGTTGTGGCCGTGTGGTTCTAGGCGCTTCAGTCTGGAACTGCGTGACCGCTGCGGTCGCAGGTTCGAATCCTACCTAGGACATGGATGTGTGTGATGTCCTTAGGCTAGTTAGATTTAAGTAGTTCTAAGTTCTAGGGGACTGATGACCACAGATGTTAAGTCCCATAGTGCTCAGAGCCATTTGAACCATTTTGAATACTGATGTGATTATTAACGCTTCTTCATGTCGTCTATTGCGTTATAAGACAGCTTATTTTAACACAACGTTATACAGAATGTTAAACTTACCATTGGATGCTAAAGGTGCAGAACAGGAATTGGCAATACTAAAACATATTGCTGCAGCTCAGGGCTTAGTCGAAGAGCTTTATGGAAAACCAAAAAACAAGTCAAGTAAAACTAACAAGTATAGTTTTACTTCAGGTCAATGCAAAAATCTAAACCCTAAATTAAAACAGGACAAAACCGAACGGCACTTCTGGAAGTCAAATTTAATTGCTGCATTTAAAACTTCCAATACGCTGAAGTCGAAGTGAATACCACAAAATTGAGATGAGTGATGGCAAATGTAATAGAACGAGTGTTTACAAATTAAATCGTGGCGAGTGCAGTGGGTTTTATGTGGGACGGGCGGGACATCATTTATTACCTCATTTAAGGTGCATAGTAGTACTCGTAATAAAGTCATTTTCGGAGATCATCTTAGACACAGCAAGCAAAACGACTTTTTTACGTAAGGTTCCCAAGGAGGAAAGATTAGAAACCTTAGAAAAGCTACAATTTTGAAGTTATAGGAAAAGATCTCTGAATAATTTACTGAACGACTATTTAGAATCTAATGAGAAAAGTTTTCTATTTCTATTTTTGATTAGAATTGTGAAAAGTCCGCAGTGGAAAGACACTGTTTTACCTTTTGCTTTGACGATATTCATCGCAAAATTTCGGCCTCGAGGATTATTTTATGCACTTACGTCGCATGTCACGTAGACACTGGGCGACACACTATTATGTCGTGACATTCCTGGTCACATTTTGTTTTTGGTATTTATTAAATTACAGAACGTACAGAAATACTAAATATTACGACATGACAATTTTTGGGACTATGCTATTCGTTCAGTTTGCCCCTGTCAGTTCATTTTTCACACTTCGACCTCGAGCACTATGCTAGCAAGTAAACCTCGAGCTACAAGTTTAAGTGTGAAATGTGTCTAGCAAGCTACTTGGCCCAATTTGTATAGCTTTTATGACCATATTATATAGCAAGTTTATTTCTATTGTATTAAATACCAAGTTGCAGGACTACGCTAGTTCTTCCTGTGGCCTTGTGCCTATCATACCAAGACGTCGAGCACCCTGCCAGTACCTAAGCGTCGAGCTACACATTAATAACGTGAATATTTTGATTTGTATAAAGTCAGCTAAGTGACTTCATTATATAGTTTCTGTGCATGTAACGACGTGTTTGTGGTAGTTACGAGTGGAACACTTGATGTTCCCTTTGTAGGTCCTCTACGTTTGCTTAACTATACCGAGGTACCGAACAACAGTGTATGGTTGTCGAGGCTTTATGCTGCCTGTGTATTATTACATGTATAATTTCACCGCATTTGTTTTTATAAGACGAACAAGCCATATAACTGACTTCACTACGTGCGTATTTAGTTCCTATTTTATATAATGTTTTAAAATTATTACAACAAAATAAGTGTAACGAACTCGTATTTAGACTATTTATTGTATGTCTGTAGTGTAGCGGTCTTGGATTTTTGGTTTGTCTTAATACTTTATATGACACGACCCTTTTTTTTTTAGCTACTACCGCTGAGCCACCTGGTGGTTGGTTGTAAAGTCTATAATCTTTACTGGAGAATCTCAGTCTTCAGTCTGCTAATGTACGAACATAAGTTTGTATAATCAGTGCAATACGTACACTGTTTTATGTAACAGTCATTTTATGCTTGGCTTGCTGATATACTACTGTTCTCATGTTCATTAAATCTTATTCTATGATATGATACGATACAATGTGCATTTGATCAAGACTGAGTGAAATGCACTGCAAAAATTTGATTACAATGTGTTTGAATATGTAGGTCTATGCTTTACACATCTGATGATGGCAACGTAGTTTGCTGAAACCGGTCATCACAATAAATGCTGTAAAATAGCTATCTTGGCTGTTTGAAGTTGTATTTCTGTTTCTACATTCGTGTAGATCGCCCCCTACTTGGTAATGTCAATCATATATGGGAAAATCAGTTTCCGGGAAAATGTAGAAACACGAGAGAAAATACTGACACCACGTCTTATATTAGAAGACAGTTTAAGGAAAGGCAAACCTATGTTTATAGGAACCATAGACTTAGAGAAGCTTTTGAAATTCTCAGGGTAGCGGGGTTAAAATACAGGGAGCAAAAGTTTATTTATAACGTGTTCTGAAACCAGACGGCAGTTACAAGAATCGAAATATATGAAAGGGAAGCAGTGGCTGAGAAGGGAGTGAAACAGCGATGTGGCCTTACTCCGATGCTACTCAGTCTGTACACTGAGCGAGCAGTAAAGGAAATGAAAGAGAAATTTGGAAAACGGATTAAATCTCAGGGAGAAGACATAAAAACTTTTGAGATTTGCTGATGACATAGTAATTCTGACAGAGACAGCAAATGTCTTGAAAGATCAGTGTAACGGAACGGAGGGTGTCTCCAGAGGGGGATATAAGATGGACCTTAACGAAAGCAAAACAAGGGTAATGGATGTAGTCGAATTAAATCAGGAGATGCTGCGCGAATTAGATTAGGAAATGAGAACTAAAAGTGGTAGACGAGTTTTGCTAGTTGGGCAGCAAAATAAATGGTGATTGCCGAAGTAGAGAGGATATAAAATATAGACTGGCAATGGCAAGAAAAGCGATAAGAAGATAATAGAAGTTTCTGAAATGTGGAAATGTAGAAGAATGCTAAAATTAGATGGGTAGATCGTGTAACTAATGAGGATGTAATGAATAAACAGTGGGAGAAAAGAAATTTTTGGCACAGCTGGACTAAATGAAGGGAACGGTTAAACGGATGCATTTTGAAACAGGCTGTTCCAGAAGGAGTATCCCTCTCTCAGACAGCTTGGCGCAAGCTGGCATAACAAAAAATGGTTCAAATGGCTCTGAGCACTATGGGACTCAACTTCTGAGGTCATTAGTCCCCTAGAACTTAGAACTAATTAAACCTAACTAACCTAAGGACATCACACACATCCATGCCCGAGGCAGGATTCGAACCTGCGACGTAGCGGTCCCGCGGTTCCAGACTGCAGCGCCTAGAACCGCACGGCCACTTCGGCCGGCCTGGCATAACAGTGCCCGCCTGCCGAGTGTGAGCGAACTGTGCACGGGGGTGCAGTAGAGGAATCTGCTTCACGCTTACAGGGATGGGAAACAGTTCGCGTGTGAATTGTGAACACTGTATGTAATAAAACCGGTTACGAGGAGGCTATGACCAAGTAATTCATTGTAGCAGGATGTGTGTGACAGGAAAAATTCAGTCTAAGTGAAAAATAGTAACATTTTGTTACGTTTGTGAAACAAGACATTTCTTTTTTATTACAAGGGACGAAAAATTAGGAGTGAGGCCTGTTGCTGCTGCAGGACGCAGAACGCTCTTCAGTGCTGCGTCATGGAGCTGCACATTTCTGCAGTTTTTATGCTCTTTATAACAGTTGTTCACAACAATATGCAGAGCCAAGCATAGAAATAATATTAGCTACGTTTCTGTGTAGCTTCATAAATTCTTCGGCTTTAGCGTCACGATACCGTCTTAACAAACTGGTTGTGTTGTAATATCTTACCTTGAGTAGAGTGCAGTTCGTAAATCAGTGATTTCTAACCGTATTTCCAAAGGCACAGTATCAGGTGCAGCGGAAAATGGCGCCCTAAATAATTTGGGCTGATTTTCTAGGTTAGATAGATCTCTGGAAAGGCTGACGGAGTTGCACAATATTTTGTTGATAAGCTGTGAAGTCTCGAGGTAAATGTAGCAATGAAAACGCTAGATTTCGTGTAATCAAACAGACGTAGTTTGACAATGAATACGTTTACTGTGTCATACATACTAGGAATAGCAGAACCTTTCCTTGCAGTGCGAAATTTAATCGATTTAAGCGTACCGTGATAGCAGTGAGAAAGGCCAAGTCTGCAAGCCATTTGACGTGACTGTGTGCTGGCTGCGTCTCTTCTTTCATTTCTATAAAGAGGGCGATTTCCTTCCGAATGGCAAAAAATATGTTGAGAACTTCGCCTCTACTAAGCCATCGTACCGCACAATGATAGGGTACGTCACCATTTGCTGCTGCGGGGTCTTGCAAAAATCTCTTGAACTGGCGCCCTACAAAATTCACTCATTGTACCACGACCTTCTTGACGTCGCCATATTGCACACTTTCTGCGCAAAGAGCCTCCTGGTGGATAAAACAGTGTATCCAGAATGAGATTTTCACTCTGCAGCGGAGTGTGCGCTGATACGAAACTTCCTGACAGGTTAAAACTGTGTGCCGGACCGAGTCTCGAACTCGGGACCTTTGCCGAGAGGTTCACAGGAGAGCTTCTGTGAAGTTTGGAAAGTAGGAGACGAGGTACTGGCGGAAGTAAAGCTATGAGTGCGGGCCGTGATTCGTGCTTAGGTAGCTCAGTTGGTAGAGCACTTGCCCGCGAAAGGCAAAGGTCCCGAGTTCGAGTCTCGGTCCGGCACACAGTTTTAATCTGCCAGGAAGTTTCAAAACACTATGCACTTGGCACGATGCGTATCCATGTTTAGGAAATGACGAGAAGCTGATTGCTTGGAGAAGCAAGCTCCCTCAAATTTTCTTACCTCTCCTGGCGTTAAGCACTATGCGGCGACCAGAAAACAGAATTTGAACAGAGGTCACGGCATGCCACTTCTTGCAATGATTGTAGCTTGCTCGTAATGCTGCATCAGTTGAATGCTCTTCCTTGTCAACTATCTAAAATTACTTGAAAGACATCATAGTCGCCGTTGACTGTATGAAATATTTATTATTACGATTGCAATTTCGGCCATAGAGCCATTTTCAAGTAACACTGCAAAAGTTACCTAAACACAAAAAAAATTAAGCACAGGGTCTATATACATAATTAAACAAACATTTCTTTAAGATAGAAGCATAATTATAAAAAATGTTGAGAAATGTACATAACTTGCATTCTGCCAGAATATAAGACTATCTTACTTAGAATATATGTCGTGCTGTTAGCAAAGGCACTCGATTCGGTCTTCTGCTGCCACAGCCCATTAACGCCAAATTTCGCCGCACTGTCCTAACGGATACGTTTTGAGGTTATTTCACGCACTGACAACTCAACGCAAACGCTGCTGCTCTCAGTCGTTAAGTGAAAGCCGTGGGCCACTGTTGTTCGTGGTGGGAGGTAATGCGTGAAATGTGGTATTGTCGGCACACTCTTGACACATTGAATCTCGGAATATTGAATTTCCGAAATGGAATGTCCCATGCGTCTAGCTACAGTTGCGACTCCTCGTTCAAAATCTGTTAATTCCCGTAATGTGGCCATAAGTTCTTCGGAAACCTTTTCACATGTATCACATAAATACAAATGACATTTCCGCCAATGCAGTGCTCTTTTGAACCTTATATACGCAATACTACCGCCATATTTATATGTGGCTATCGCTGTCCCTTAACTTTTCTCACCTCAATCTAACAAACGGAAAGCTGCATAGTGGACAGTTACTTAGTTGTAGGTCGATACTTTGGCATTCTGTTATTTAAACAATAAAGAAAGCATATGTATGTAAATGTTCACGTAAATCATCGCACATAAAGATAACACTACACAGATGAGCCAAAACATTATGACCACCTTTTTAATAGCGTGTTGTTCCACTTTTCAAACTCAATACAACAGGGATTCTGCTTGCGATGGATTCTACACTACTGACCATTAAAATTGCTACACCAAGAAGAAATGCAGATGATAAACGGGTATTCATTGGATAAATATATTATACTAGAACTGACATGTGATTACATTTTCACGCAATTTGGGTGCATAGATACTGAGAAATCAGTACCCAGAACAACCACCTCTGGCCGTAATAACGGCCTTGATACGCCTGGTCATTAAGTCAAACAGAGCTTGGATGGCGTGTACAGGTACAGCTGCCCATGCAGCTTCAACACCATACCACAGTTCATCAAGAGTAGTGACTGGCGTATTGTGACGAGCCAGTTGCTCGGCCACCATTGACCAGACGATTTCAATTGGTGAGAGATCTGGAGAATGTGCTGGCCAGGGCAGCAGTCGAACATTTTCTGTATCCAGAAAGGCCCGTACAGGACTTGCAACATGCGGTTGTGCATTATCCTGCTGAAATGTAGGGTTTCGCAGGGATCGAATGAAGGGTAGAGCCACGGGTCGTAACATATCTGAAATGTAACGTCCACTGTTCAAAGTACCGGCAAAGCGAACAAGACGTGACCGAGACGTGTAACCAATGGCATCCCATACCATCGCGCCGGGTGATACGCCAGTATGGCGATGACGAATACACGCTTCCAATGTGCGTTCACCGCGACTTCGCCAAACACGGATGCGACCATCATGATGCTGTAAACAGAACCTGGATTCATCCGAAAAAAAAGACGTTTTGCCATTCGTGCACCCAGGTTCGTCGTTGAGTGGACCATCGCAGGCGCTCCTATCTGTGATACGGGTTCAAGGGTAACCGCAGCTATGGTCACCGAGCTGATAGTCAATGCTGCTTCGTCGTCGAACTGTTCGTGCAGATGGTGGTTGTCTTGCAAACGTCCCCATCTGTCGACCCAGGGATCGAGACGTGGCTGCACGATTCGTTACAGCCATGCGGATAAGATGCCTGTCATCTCGACTGCTAGTGATACGAGGCCGTTGGGATCCAGCACGGCGTTCGGTATTACCCTCCTGAACCCACCGATTCCATATTCTGCTAATAGTCATTGGATCTCGACCAACGCGAGCAGCAATATCGCGATACGATAAACCGCAATCGCGATAGGCTACATTCCGACCTTTATCAAAGTGGGGAACGTGATGGTACGCTTTTCTCCTCATTACACGAGGCATCACAACAACGTTTCACCAGGCAACGCCGGTCAACTGTTGTCTGTGTATGAGAAATCGGTTGGAAACTTTTCTCATGTCAGCACGTTGTAGGTGTCGCCACCGGCGCTAACCTTGTGTGAATGCTCTGAAAAGCTAATCATATGCATATCGCAGTATCTTCTTCCTGTGGGTTAAATTTCGCGTATGTAGCACGCCATCTTCGTGGTGTAGCAATTTTAATGGCCAGTAGTGTACAAGTCCTTCACAGGATCCCGGAAGTATATGGCACCCGATGTCAGGCACGCAGGCACGCAGCTTGCTCCCGATATGAGCCGATGGGTACAGATCATGCACATTTGCTGGTCAAGACATCAGTGTTAGTTCACTATAATACCCCTTAAACCACTGCAGCGCGATTCTGATCTTGCAAGATGGAGTTATCCTACTGGAAGATGTCTTCGCCGTTGGGGGAGACTTCAAACATGAAGCGATGGAGGTGGTCCGCAATAATGTTGACGTAGTTCACTGCTGTCATGATACCTTCGATTACCACCACGGATTACATAGAAGCCCAACTCAGTATACCCTGTAGCATAATTCTGAATTCACCGGCCTGCGTCTGTGGCGCGTTGAATGTTTCGTACAGCCATTTGTCTGAATGACGGCGTGTAAGGGCCCAACCATCGACCTGGTATAACAAGAAATGCGATTCATTCAACAGTCGTCGCATTTCTATTGATCCGCGGTGGAAACTCGTTGATGCTGTGCCCACTGCAATCATAACTGGCGATGTCGTTGGGTCACACAGGAACACGTAGGGGTCGTGTGATGTGGAGCTCCATGATCAACAGTGGCCTTTGAACGGTGTGCTTCGAAACGCTTGTGGCTGCACCAGTATTGTACTCTGACGTCAGATCCGCCACAGATCGCTGCCTATCCTGAGGATCCTATGACTTCAGCGTTTTGTGGTGAGACTTGGCCGTCCAATACCACACAGCCTACTCGTTATTTTACCATTCTTCAACGACTTTTAATAGGTGTTCACGATAGTAGAACGCCAGTAGGCGACCTGCTTCACTGTTTAAGATATTCTCGTATCCAGCTGCAACGCTACAATAATGTATATTTGTTGAAACCTCTTACCTCAGTGGATTTCCGCATTTGAGGCTAGCATCTTCCCTATAATGACTGCTTATTTGTCTCTCTTCCGCTTACATTGTATCCTTGCTTTGCCAAGTGCCTGCACCATCACTAAGAGGCATTCAGTGTCACGGTGGGCAGTGGTCATAACGTTTCTATAATATCTTAACATTTATAGCCTATTAATCCTCGTCCCCATTACTTGTGGTGGCGTAGTTTCGTACTCAGAAAAAAAAACAGTGGTTCACATGGCTCTAAGCACTATGGGAGTTAACATCTGAGGTCATCAGTCCCCTATACTTAGAACTACTTAAACCTAACTTAAGCTAAGGACATCACACACATCCATGCCCGAGGCAGGATTCGAACCTGCGACCGTAGTAGCAGTTCAGTTCCGGACTGAAACGCCTAGAACCGCTCAGCCACAGCGACTGGGCCGGCCGTGGTGGCCGAGCGGTTCTAGGCGCTTCAGTCTGGAATCACGCGACCGCTACGGTCGCAGGTTCGAATCCTGCCTCGGGCATGGATGTGTGTGATGTCCTTAGGCTAGTTAGGTTTAACTAGTTCTAAGTTCTAGGAGACTGATGACCTCAGATGTTAAGTCTCATAGTTCTCAGAGCCATTTGAGCCACAGCGACCGGCCGTACTCAGACATATCGCGGACCTATAAACGATGATCTCGCTCAGTAAGGAAAAAAAATTACTCCTTGCAGAGATCGAAATGGATATCCGGCGCGTACTGCTTCGATATTGCAATCTGTAAGATTTTGTTCAAATTTCAGAATACCAGCTAGAATACTGAACGACGGTTACAGTGAAGCGGAAATGGAAGGACGCACGTTTGCACTCAACCATGAAAATCAATAATATTGACGGGTAGAGACCACGCCTTTAAAATGTAGGAGAAACTATGCCAACAGATATGATTATAGCGTTTCCCCCCGTACAAACACGCTTCGCGGATGGACTCCGTTTCACATGGGTCAGAACGATCTACCGTTGAGGAAGCCAGAAGAAATCTACGTAAAGTTTCCATATACTATGAATTTTCGCCGGCAGGAGTGGCCGAGCGGTTCTAGGCGCTTCACTCCGGAACCGCGCGACCGCTACGGTCGCAGGTTCGAATCCTGCCTCGAACACGGATGTGTGTGACGTCCTTAGGTTGGTTAGGTTTAAGTAGTTCTAAGTTCTAGGGAACTGATGACCTCAGATGTTAAGTCCCATAGTGCTCAGAGCCATTTGAACCAATATGAATTTTCATACAAGGAAAAGATATCTCATATGTTGGAGGACACACACGTCTCAATCAGTGTGGCAAATCAGCTGTGATGGAGCCCTATGTGGAGAGGGAATGTGCAGTGGGATGTGATAAAACAAAATAGTCAAAGCAAAAAATTATGGGACGAATGGATTTAGGGATCTTCTAACGTACGCGCGGTGGACAATGCAATTAACTAGAATTTAGGATGAAACCTTAGCAAGTCAATGATTGTGGCTTTGGCAGCTAAAAGTTTAAAAACTTAAGAACTACAGCGTGTCCTGAAAAATAACATGAGAGGTACAGGAACAGTGGGATGTCATTATTGGATCAACACCTGTAAGTGAACATACGCTATGGTAGTCATTTCAATGCTCAGGTGGGGACGAGCATCCACCACGTGACGTAATGGAAAAATGCTATTGGCACTATATACCTGTGGGTCCGCTAATGACAGCGAAATGCCCAGGAGCTCAACAGCCTTCTGTCGTTAGCTGCTGTTCGCCGGTAGCTGCAAATTTGAAGCTTTCTGTAGTAACACAATAAAATCTGACATTTATTCCTAGACCATTGTACATTATTTTATGATAAACGTTTGACTGATGTACCAGTAAGCAATCTTAGTACTCAGGCTACCTGTGCCGGCCGGAGTGGCCATGCGGTTCTAGGCGCTACAGTCTGGAACCGCGCGATCGCTACGGTCGCAGGTTCGAATCCTGCCTCAGGCATGCATGTGTGTGATGTCTTTAGGTTGGTTAAGTTTAAGTGGTTCTAAGTTCTAGGGGACTGATGACCTCACAAGTTAAGTCCCATAGTCCTCAGAGCCATTTGATTTTTTTGCTACCTGTTGAGAAGTGCACCTGGCTATCACCTGCAGCAACAATTTAGAACTCACTCCTTTTCAACGTGACGATGTAACTGTTCATACTGCGCGGATCACTTGCCGAAACATGTTTTATTTCTGTGTTTATGCATTTATTTTAGGTGGAAAAATCAGAGGAGCGTGATTCAGAGTAGCGTGGCTTATCAGCGGTGTTAATCTCGATAGTTGCGGCCCCAAGTTGAGCGTCGGAAGGTCTGCAGTGACTAAGCCTCAGCGGCATGTCTTACGACCTATCTCACGCAGTAAGTACTTAGGTCCGGGTTAATGGTGGCGTATCTCTACATGGTGTGAATCATGATGCTGAATCGCTGGCAGCCCTCGCGTCACGTGAATCACGCAACAACGTCCAACCGTCCACTGAAGAAGCCCCTGCAGACTATGACTAGAATGAATCAGGCAGAGCTCAGAATGTGTAAACTTTCAGTTTCCCCTCTCCTGCACTCATTCTGAGGTCAGTGTTCGTAATTAATGCGAGAATAGTCCACAGAACTCTCTTTTTACGTCAATAATGGAAGCTGTTACAAAATACTCATAAAAAAAACATGAATGAGTTATGCAAAATGGTCAAAAATCGATATTCATACAGATGTCGACTTTCTTAATATTTTTGACGTTCTCTCTCAAACGCTCGAGGGCGTGTACTTAAACTTTGGAGTAAATTGTCAGTTGCCACGCTATTTTAGTCGCACACTGTGATGCAACTATTATCAGTACCACAGCATAGAGATGTGGGGGGTCATCAAACTTCATCTTCATTGTATGGAAAATATATTTATTTGACCCTCTCTATTATAAATTATAGTGCCAAAGAACACTAGACCTTTAATATGCCCACCGATGGAGGGAATACAAGACGCAGAAAGAAAAAGTAATGGAAATAGGTTACTGATATGATCGGCCATAACAATGACATTAATAAAGTAAACTATCGATGCCCAGAAATATCAAACGAATATCTATAGATTCAATTATCTAAAACTGCGTACATTTTGGCGCGGAATGGGAGGACTGAAGACTGCTGACTGAATCGAATGGATGTGGCGTTTGGATGAAGAGGGTGTGGTGTCATGGATTCCTTACAACGATCGATGACTCTTGGGCAACTCGCCACACACCTCAGATTATGCAACAAAATGCGGTACATAGCTTACAGGTGAAAAACGTTCAAGCTGAACAGTAGGTCAAAGAAACATTGTTGCACCGCTCGGAGTGGACGCGCGGTTTTAGGCGTCATGTCACGGACTGCGCGTCCCCTCCTGCCGCAGGTTCGAGTCCTCCCTCGGGCAAGGGTGTGTGTGTTGTTCTTAGTATACGTTAGTTTAAGTTAGTTTAAGTAGTATGTAAGTCTAGGGACCGATGACCTAAGCAGTTTGGTCCCTTAGCAATTTACACACTTTTGAACATTTGAAACATTGTTGCCAATTTTCGCTCAGAAACAGACAATTTCTCTTCGTCCACGAGACTCAGAGAGCCATAGACACGGGTTCCCAGGTAGATTCCGTGTTTCTTGACTTCCGCAAGGCGTTCGATACAGTTCCCCACAGTCGTATAATGAACAAAGTAAGAGCATATGGGCTATCAGACCAATTGTGTGATTGGATTGAAGAGTTCCTAGATAACAGAATGCAGCATGTCATTCTCAATGGAGAGAAGTCTTCCGAAGTAAGAGTGATTTCAGATGTGCCGCAGGGGAGTGTCGCAGGACCCTTGCTATTCACAATATACATAAATGACCTTGTGGATGACATCGGAAGTTCACTGAGGCTTTTTGTGGATGATGCTGTGGTATATCGAGAGGTTGTAACAATGGAAAATTGTACTGAAATGCAGGAGGATCTGCAGCGAATTGACGCATGGTGCAGGGAATGGAAATTTAATCTCAATGTAGACAAGTGTAATGTGCTGCGGATACATAGAAAGAAAGATTCCTTATCATTTAGCTACAGTATAGCAGGTCAGCAACTGGAAGCAGTTAATTTCATAAATTATCTGGAAGTACACATTAGGAGTGATTTGAAATGGAATGATCATATAAAGTTGATCGTCGGTGAAGCAGATGCCAGACTGAGATTTATTGGAAGAATCCCAAGGAAATGCAATCCGAAAACAAAGGAAGCAGATTACAGTACACTTGTTCGCCCACTGCTTGAATACTGCTCAGCAGTGTGGAATCCGTACCAGATAGGGTTGATAGAAGAGATAGGGAAGATCCAACGGAGAGCAGCGCGCTTCGTTACATGATCATTTAGTAATCGCGAAAGCGTTACGGAGATGATAGATAAACTGAAGTGGAAGACTCTGCAGGAGAGACGCTCAATAGCTCGGTACGGGCTTTTGTTGAAGTTTCGAGAACATACCTTCACCGAGGAGTCAAGCAGTATATTGCTCCCTCCTACGAATATCTCGCGAAGAGTCCACGAGGATAAAATCAGAGAGATTAGAGCCCACACAGAGGCATACGGACAATCCTTCTTTCCATGAACAATACGAGATTGGAATAGAAGAGAGAACCGATAGAGGTACTCAAGGTACCCTCCGCCACACACCGTCAGGTGGCTTGCGGAGTATGGATGTAGATGTAGATGTAGACTTTTGACCTGAGGTTACGCTATTAATATTGAAGTCTTCTATTACAAGAGTTGTCAGCCTATCGAAAACAAAAGGTGAAAATAACTGTCGCGGGAAATTTGCCTCCCGTGCGGCAAGGACCACTCACACTATGACTATGACAGACGGTTTTTCAGTTCTTCAGATGAGAAGCTTTGATGTATCCGTCCATACTTCATACACCTCGGATTAGCGGTTTTCACTTATTCCGAAATTTGGAGAACGAAACGAAAGACTTTTGCAAGCGACAATGGGTTTCGAGAGGTAACGATAAAGTAGTCGAATGGGCAGATGGAACTCTTCAACGATTTTTCAGTAAAAAGGAAGCTTCATCCAAGGTACACGAAATGCCGATGATTACGTGAAAATGCAACAAACTGTTTTCTAGACATGTATCAGGTTAATGCTAATGTATTGTACCGCACATACAATTCCTCTGCTCTGTATCGCCATCTCATACCTAATCCCAGCACCCGCAAATGCCTGAACGGGAATCTGCAGACCGTTTACTGTACTGAAGGGCATGTAGATGGGACGTGTCAGTTTACTGTCAACGACACATAGCATCGTATCACATTCATTGTATTTCGTCATTCTGATCAAAACAGTTTTGGTTTCTATCTAACTTTTCGTGGACAGTCTGCTTTATGACTAACGATTTTTGCCGGCCGATGTGGCCGAGCGGTTCTAGGTGCTTCAGTCCGGAACCGCGCTGTTGCTACGGTCGCAGGTTCGAATCTTGCCTCGGGCATGGATGTGTGTGATGTCCTTAGGTTATTTAGGTTTAAGTAGTTCTAAGTCTAGGGGAATGATGACCTCAGATGTTAAGTCCCATAGTGCTCATAGCCATTTCAACCTAATGGAATACATCTGGAACGCTATCTGACGCCACGTCCACACCTGCGAACTACCGACCCGTTATTTACGCGAATTGTGTGACCTGTGTGTATAGATCTGGTGTCACATCCCTCCGTAAACCTACCGAGGACTTGTGGAATCCCTCCCACACAGAATCGCTGGTGTATTGTATTCAGCTACACAAGCACTATGGTCGTAGCTGGCGCAGGACACGACAAGCTGTGGAATCGCCTGGCTATTGTCGTTCAGCCGAGGTGACATCCTCGCACTGCTCGTGCAATTACCAAAGACGCTCAAAATACCGCCATCGTGACTCGAACAGAGAAACTGATAGTTGTGCATAGAAAGAGAAATACTTACTACATGAGCGTAACTTCTTCTTCTTCTTCATGCTCGTATTAATCAGCCCAAGTGCTTGAAATTCAAGAAAATCCTCAAGCAGTCAAAAGTGGTCCAGCTGTCGCGACTTCTGTGCCTCGAAGTGACTGTTCTTTAGCCCCACCCAGGGAACACGTATAGCTTAAGGAAGGATTCTCCATTTTCCTTATCGAAGGAACCGCTCTTGATTTTGTCTTCAGTTTAAGGGAAATGTGGTTTCCCCTTCCTTACAGTCTAGTGTCTTTAATAACTATGCTATACGGAGCAGTATGTCCATCTGCTGTGAAATGTTTGTTCGCTGTCATTTTTATATATACCTTGCGATGTACTTTTTACTCATCGTTAGCGTCTATCTCACACAGAGTGTAATAAAACACTGCATCTTTCGTGTTTTTAAGAAATACATGTTTTATAGTCCTTACCCTAATTATTGCTCAATTGTACTAACCGAATTAGAAAATTACTTCTTTTATGAAGCTGAATGTATGTCGCAAGTTTACGTTTAATGTAAAGAATCACTGCACTTGACTAAATGTGTACAAGAAATACAAAAGTAAAGTAACGGAGTAGGTGGTATTTTTGTATATAAAACCGCTAACCTAAAGTACAACGAAATTTTTACAGATGTACACAAAAGAAGAGCTTTGTCTGATAAATGAACATAAACATATGCAGTTAGTATGAAATATAATTGAAAGCTCTATTGTAGACAGAATCAAACGACAATATTTAAAATTTTGGGTGCTTTTCTCTGCTATTTGTTGTCTATCTGATGAGATGTTCGTAAGTGGTACTATTCCCGATGACAGCTAAAGGGTTCTAAACACCAAATTCACAATTTCATAAAACAGGATACACCAATGACTACGACCATTGTAACAATTAATGATTTGTTATATTTTCTTATGAAAATAGGTATGTCTATAACTTTGGGGTCAAACTTTTAACAGTACTCATTTTTCTAACAGTTATAAATGAAATGATTACTCTTACTAATCTTTGCATAAATGTGTAACACTTCTTTACATTCGCAGTTCATTTACAGCATTTACAGATTTATTCATTTGTATGGCATTAGTGTGCAAATTCACACAACAGAAAATGGAACTAGAAAAAATTATGTCTTTTCTTGGATATCGCACCTTTAAAGAATGTTCAGTTTCATATCGGCCATAATGCAGCGTCTCGAAGTGACTGTATCTACAGGAAGGGTAAAAATGTCTTCCACATAGCGTAGAAAATATATTAAACCCACTTCTGATAAAATGAGCTGTCACTCATTTTCATTTTGAAGATCGATATTTGAGCAATCACTGCGTTCCAGTGAACGTTTCAAGTTGCAATCCCTTTTCAAGAAAACTGCTGTTCATAGCTATGAGTTAAATGCACTTCACGGCATTACATGTCTTTACAGGTGAACTTCACAAAACTAGATTTTTATGAAACTAGAAAAAAATAATGAGGTCAAACATGTTCGGAGCATAGTGAAGCACTTCATGACAGTTTGTTCAGGCAGTCACGTCACTTGTCGATAATATCAACCATATATGATGGGATTGAACTCCTCTGATTTAAATTCATTATTTACAGCTGCTATTCGGAAGTATCAGACGATGATTATGAAGAAGGTAGAAAGAACTAACAACATATAGCAGACATTCCCCATTCATCGCGAAAACTAAACATTGTTCTCGATAATATCGTTATTAATTCGTATTAAAATGGCAATGACTTGTTGAGTATGTAGCTCCTCACTTCGACAATCAGGCAGCGAGTCAGGAGTAACGACATGCTAAGAGTCGTCAGGCGCATTCTTCTGGTGTTTCGGCAGATACTTGAAATGTAGTTTTTGCATTGTGTAGCTGGAGACAGCCCAAATAGTTACTCCTCGTCACGCCTTTCATGCGACGCCCAGTGCCAACAGAAAGCATCGTTTTGTTTCTCATAACAAACAAAATTGTTTTTAAATTGGAAATTTACGTGCCAGTTTATAGAGCGTTTCCAAATTAGTCCGATATTCGTTTTATCGATCTGTAGTAACAGAGATGATAATACGCGAAGAATAAAACAGAAATTCAGCAGCGACTTAATAGCGCTGCGTGCTCGTCGGTAGTAGTTAACAGTGGGCCAGCGCAGTTCTGTCGCTGCTGGAGTACTAGCTGCTCTTCGAGTTTTATCGTCCTGTTAATACATATCGATAAAACACATATCGTACTAGACTAATGTGGGACCGCTCTATCGAATGAGTACATAAAATGGGACTATAAAAATAATTTGGTTTATAACGGGAAACAAATCGACGCTTTCCGTTGACGCTGAGCGTCTCATGATAGAAGTGAGGTACACTATTTGTTTGGGCTGACTCTGCCTACATGATGCAAAAACGAAATTGCAAATATCTGCCAAAACACCAGAGATAATGCGTCTGATAACTATTAGGACAGACACCCTGTATATATATCCTCTTGAATTTTGTGGTCGTCTACTAGTTTAGTTTCGACGTATTAGTTTAATAACTCCACCACCTAACCTTCATGATATTTATAACGACGCAGGATAGATAACTGTATGCATATATTTAATCCTCAAGCCACTGTATAATACATAACGGCGAGGAATTCGAGCTAATATTAGATCCCTGTCCGATTCTGTTTCCCCGCAGTGATAGCGAAATTGAGTTGTCAGTGGGCCTCCTTACTTGTCCTGGTCTCTCTTATCTTATTACCGCGGACCTTAAGGTGAAATGTTACGCACACAGAAGAATCGGTTTCACAATATAGCTCAACAATACCTTTATTCCCACAGTTCCCATTTAAGTTCCCTGAATATAACCCAACCATTAGTAACTGAGTGTTTACATTCAATAATGTATTCTGACGTTATTTTGCAGTATGTAAGCAACACAGAAAAGTGCGATATGATGTCAGTCACTTTCCTTCACGAAAGGAAAGTAAATTGCTTTAACTGATAATGGATCTTTCTTCCGCAGTTAAGGCAGGAAGGACGTTATAGTTAGACTTCCGACGACATCGAGGTCATTATGGGTGGAACGCAAATAAATTTGCAGTGTCCGGGACATCGTTAAATACAAAAGATTTACATTCGTCTGAAATGATTCTGAGAAAACATGAGTAACCATGATGGTCACGGTCGGCTCGCGGATAATTTTTTCATACCCGTAATATACAGATTTGTTACATTTATCTGAAGTCTAAGCTTTCGCGAAGCTTCTCTGCAGCTTTTGCGAGTCCTTTTGCCAGTTAATGGCAGCGAATGGCCATCTTATGGCTTGGTACCGCGCGGGGTGGAGCAAGGGTAAGTCACTGGACTCGCATTCATGAGGACGGCGGTTCAGATCTTCGTACTGTCATCCAGATGTAGGTTTCCCGTGGTTCCCTGACTCGCCAAGGATAAATGCTGGAAAAATAGACGACCGATTTTCTTCTATATGCTTCCAATATCTGAGCTTCTGCTCAGTCGCTAATGACCTCGTCGTCGACAGGACGTTCACCCCTAATTTCCTCCCTTATGGCATTGTTGTTCATGTTCGCTGAGATCCGATCCTGATGAGTCGTGACGGTGCCTCCTTTCCCGTGGGTGAAGGGCACGAGGTGGCAAATGTGCAAATACCGCGCGGCGTGCAGAACTGCAGAGAGTTGGGACACTGCACCCGGTTCGCCACGAATCTGCGGGTCTGCGAGTCGTAGATGCACGAGTAATAGTGCAGCGACGAGGTAGGGTCTGGCATCTTGCCGCGCTGGAAACAGGCTGGAGGCGGGGCGGGGGTCGGTGGCGTCGTGGTCGTCGACGTCGTCGTCGTCGTCGTCGTCGCTGGGCTCGGCAGCGGCTGCGCAGTAACGACTCCAGAAGTGCAGGACGTCGACGACGACACCTGACGCCCGGCCGTGTGTTGAATTGACGGCTCCGTAAGCTCCTTGAAATTCTCTTGCGGCCGTGTTGTCTCGATTTCATCCGAGTCATAATCGAACTCATCCTGATCTGCATAATAGGATTCAGTGGGGTTGTCGTCATAGGTAGCAGGCGTGGAGTCTCCAGAAACGGCCTCTCCAGCGTACCCTTCTGTCGCCTCCGAGGAAACACTCGTACTTACGACTGGGAGAAGTACCTGGAAGTACAACGTGTGTGAAATAAATTTCATATACTACGATTTGTCAGGTTATTGAACTTGTAAAATCTAATGAAAGACGTAAATTTCAGATAAAAGACGTAGAATAACTGAGGTTAGGTTCTTACGTTTCATCCAAATCGATACAATGCTGTGATAAAACCTTGGGCTCGTATTCAATACGATGGCCATTCAAAAACTAGTCCGACCATCTAGAGCAGGCGTCTCCAAACTTTTTAGTCCGCGGGCCACATTGACTCTTCCACGAAGTCATAAGGGCCAAGATCTACCTAGTGGGATTAAAGCACCCTTGATGTGTGTATACACTAAAATCAGATGTGACATGAGATGTCTCAGGACGATAGATGTTCCCATACCAACAAGGTCGAACGAAGCGTTAACGCTCTGCACCGATGTTCCAGCGTACCAGTATAGTAGAGTTTAGAATGCTAACCGAGATATACCCTGAACAGCTAGTGCCCGACCTGAAAGTTACGAAACGGAAAATATACTGCCTAAAAACTCAACTAGTGGCTTTTCGCTACTGTCTCTTGGTCTTAAGCCTCACGAGTACCACCCACAAGACCACAGCACGTCTATGGGGAAGGCAAACGGCACGACAGACTCCGTCAAATATCTGGTGTGCTACCAGATAAAACAGTATCGCGCCACCATAGTAAGCGAGATACAACCGTGAGAGCCAAGACAAAGGTGTCCTACACAACACAACGAATAGTGCTGCGTGTTCACCTTCATCTACACAAACAAATAATTTTTATGGTAAATCCGAGAGTACACTGTACCACTCTGGCCTAGTATCGAAAAAACACTCTCAAGGTCCTAAGAACAGAAGGCAGAACAAGAAAATCTTTGAAGAAGAAGCCGAAACGGAACGATGTACTGTGCCATGAGACAGGAATCATATATTGCGAAAGTGATGAGTACAACTTACTGCCAACATCGTGAAAAACAGTCTCAAATGGCGGAACATCACCACAGAACTGCTCGTATAACAGACATACAGCTTCGGTCATCCACGCTTCAGATCTCTCATTCGCCTAAAGTAAAACACACATGCATTTGGGTACTTACAGAAGATCAGAATACAAAGGAGGACTAGAATCCAAAATATGATAATGATGGAAGACTAGCTGCAAAGGAAAAGAAACTAGAAACTCACTGAGTATGAATAACATTGGAACAGACACAACTAAACAAAATATTATACTAACGACACAGTCTGGAACCGCGCGACCGCTACGGTCGCAGGTTCGAATCCTGCCTCGGGCATGGGTGTGTGTGATGTCCTTAGGTTAGTTAGGTTTAAGTAGTTCTAAGTTCTAGGGGACTGATGACCTCAGAAGTTAAGTCCCATAGTGCTCAGAGCCATAGTAACGACATCTTGTAAACTTTTAAGATTTCTCTTGACGCTTGGGTAAAAGCCAGGATTAAACCAAAATTTCATACCAGAGACATAACAAACAGTTAAACCAACTAGAATAGAGACATTAAAAAGAAGAATTCCAATGAGAAGGAAAATTAAAGAATCCGAGCCAATGACAGATACATGGGGCCACCTTACAATAACACAAATTAGTCTATATTGCAAAAAGCATTAGGATCTCCATATGCCTACCTTCTCCTCACAGGAGAGACAACGAAACATGGAAAATAAAAACCACTAGAAATGAGTTTCCCATGTTGTGGCAAAAAAATGACCAGGAAAATGATGCGGCGCAAGTGAAAAATGTTGACACTCTAGGGAGCATGTTATCAGTGTGGTATCTCTGAACAGTAGCATCTTCAATGTCGTATTGCACTGCAATTTTGTAGTCCACCTGCAGTCGTTCAGTCCTTTGAGAATTTAGAAAATGATGTAAAAAACCGGGATTTTAAACGTACGCGCTCCTTCTTTTTATACGGGAAGCACTTAGAGCGGTATTTAGATACTTTCTTCCGAGGCCCCATTATGCAGTACACGCGTCTGCTAATATTTCCTCATTTTCGTTGATGGTGGAAATGAGTTCCCCATTTCTTCATCTGATTTCAATTATAACAGAACTGAATGAATCGTACCAGGCCCGGTAGCGATGCGAAGCCACCCGCCGGCCGCCGCACGCTGATGCAGTAACGAACGATTTCATCGTCACCAGCGTCCACAGCCGACCGGGGAGATAGCCGCAAATCTGCAAAAAAACGATCAGTGCAACTAGTATCTTTTCAAAAGACAAAGCTTCAGAAATTATTGTTTATTTGCCCCATAATGAACAAGAATCACTGTAGTAATGTTTGTTGTCTCTAGATCTTAAAATGAAGAATAAACTACAGTTTAGCACTTTATTTTCTGTGCACACTTTTGGAACATTCTCTTACCTTCAGCTAGCTTATTGTTTAAGTCATGGTCACTGCTGTATTCCAAGTGTGTAGAAGTTTTGTTTTTAACCATGGGTACGTAAGGGTCTATAACGTAACACTAACTGCACCCCTAAAGACGGCTGGAACATTCAGAATGCAGTTAATAAATGAACGGTAACGACGTAATGACACCATAACAGCTAAAGATAAGCGAAACATAGCGGAACGAATGACAAGGAAGTAAATGAATAGTAAGAAAGGAGCTGACTGCTACATTTCTTTCTTTCCCCTCCCATTCCCCCCCCTTCCTCCTCCCCCCACTCCCCCCCCCCCCCCCCCCCTGAACCACGGATGTTAACGTGGTGGGTTTGCTTGCGTGCCTCAACCATACAGCTAGCTGTACCGTTGGTGCAACCACAACGTAAGGGTATCTCAGAGAGAGCAGACAAACATGTGGTTCCTTAAGAGGGGCAGCAGCCTTTTCAATAGTTGCAGGGGCAACAATCTCGATGATTGACTGATCTGACCGTTTAACATCAATCACGATTCAATCGTGACAGGGGACTGGAGTTTGATAGTAGGAAAAGGAAGAGAAGGAAAAATATTTGGAGGTTGTGGACTGGGGGAAAGGAATGAAAGACGGAGGTGACAGGTAGATTTCTGCACAGAGCATAATTTAAACATCGCAAACACTTGGTTTAAGAATCATGAAAAAAGGTTGTATACGTGGAACAGACCTGGAGACACCGGAAGGTTTCGCATTGATTATATACATTTAGGAACGAGATTTTAAACTGTAAGATATTTCTAGGGACAGATGTGGACTCTGACCAAAATTTATTTATGAACAGCCGATTAAAACTGAAGAAAATGCAAAAAGGTGGGAAAGTATGGATATGGGACCTGGATAAGTTGAAAGAACCAGAGATTCGTGAGAGTTTTAGAGGGAACTTAGGTAACTATTGAGTACAACAGGGAAAGGAGTGCAGTAGAAGACGAATGGGTAGCTTTGAGACATGAAATAGTGAAGGAAGCAGAGGATCAAATAGGTAAAAAGAGAAGGCATAGTAAAAATCATTGGGTATCACAACAGATACCGTATTCAATTGATGAAAGGAGAAAATATAAAAATGCAGCAAATGCAGCAGGCGAAACCGAATATCAACGTCTAAAACTTAAATTGACAGGAAGCGCAAAAGGCTAATCAGCTATGGCTATAGGACAACAGGTGAACCACTCTTTCCTAAATTTCTCCCAATAAACCGAAGTCGACTAATCGCTTTCCCTACCACAGTACTCACATGCTCGTTCCATCTGATATCGCTTTGCCACGTTACGCCCAGATATTTAAACGACTTGACTGTTCCAAGCAGGGCACTAGTAATACCGTATCCGAACATTACAGGTTTGTTCTTCCCACTTATACACGTCAACTTACATTTATCCACATTTAGGGCTAGCTGCCATTCATCGCACCAACGGGAAATTTTGTCTAAGTCGCCTTGTGTCTTCCTACCACCACTCGACGCGCAGGTCGCCGAAGTGGCGTCAAATCGAAAGACCTGCACTAGGCGAACGGTGTACCCGACGGGAGGCCCTAGCCACACGACATTTCCATTTTTACAGTCACACCACTTCAATACCTTACCGTACACCAAGGCATCATCAGCAAACAACTGCAGACTGCTGCCCACTCTGTCCGCCAAATCGTTTATGTACATAAGAGGACAAGAGTGGTCCTATCACACTTCCCTGGGACACTCCTGACGATACCCTTGTCTCTGATGAGCACTCGCCGTCGAGGACAACAAACTGGGTTCTATTATTTAAGAAGTCTTCGAGCCACTCAAATATCTGCGAACTTATTCCATATGTCCGTACCTTCGTTAACAGCTTACAATGGAGCACCGTGTCAAATGCTTTCCGGAAATCTAGAAATATGGAATCTGCCTGTTGCCCTTCATCCATAATTTGCAGTGTATAAAGTGAAAAATGTTTGGCATCATTTCACCACGGCTCGACTAGACATTGCATCTGGTCCATATACCGCCAGAATTCCACGGTGAATCTGTGTGCAGTATAGACGTGTTGCCTACAGGAAGCGTTCTGTCCCGTGGACCTTAACTTTGCAGTGTATATGCATTTGACGCACCATTTCACTTCCACCCTGTAATGCACCTGTTATCCGTTCCGCACCGCACAGCTATGTCTGCGGCAAATCCAAAACATGTACTCTCTTCTGACAGTGCGCCGTTCTTGTTGCATAGTGATCTTAGAGTCGAACGGCATGCTATGTAACTAGCTTTGTGGAGCCCCCTTGTATATATTTACTCACTAGGGCGACAAGTCTACGACCTCGACTGTTTTCCCATAATTCCCACCTCAATTCCTTGAGCATCTAGCGCACTTTCATGTACACTACTTTAAATGTATAGACACACTGAAACACTGAAGCCGTGCTCTATACTAGTTCGCACTAGAGGCTTGATAAGGTTTCCTTTATAAAAGCATCGCATTTTCCTTCAAACTTCCGATCATTCACCTTCCCTACTACAGTGATCATTCCATTTCATATCACTTCTTACCTTTACCGCTAGGTATTTAAGCACTACAACAGATTCATAAAGCTTCCTGTTTATTCTGCAAATTGGCATTACCGAGTTCTTTCTCTCGTTGATACACATAGTCTTACATTTATCTCCAAAAAATGTTCAAATGTGTGTGAAATCTTATGGGACTTAACTGCTAAGGTCATCAGTCCCTAAGCTTACACACTACTGAACCTAAATTATCCTAAGGACAAACACACACACCCATGCCCGAGGGAGGACTCGAACCTCCGCTGGCACTAGCCGCACAGTCCATGACTGGAGCGCTAGACCGCTCGGCTAATCCCGCGCGGCACATTTATCTCCAATTAAGGAAATGTGCCATCTGGTAGACCGAATGTAGACATTGTATTTCTGAGTTTTCTTACAATCACCTAGCGACTTTATCTTAAAGCAGACAGACAGCGGTGCTGTTCCCATTCGACAAATCGTTTATGTATATTGAAAACATCAGAGGTCTTATGCTTCCTTAAGGCACACCTGATGTTCCTTTCGTTTCTTTTGAACATTCTCTGTCCAAAGTAACGTCCTGGATTATATCATTCGGAAGCTTTTCGAGTCACTCAAATATTTGAGGTGGCCGCTGTGGTTGAGCGGTTCTAGGTGCTTCAGTCCGGAACTACGTGGCTGCTACGGTAACAGGTTCGAATCCTGCCTCGGGCATGGATGTGTGTGATGCCCTTAGGTTAGTTAGGTTTAAGTAGTTCTAAGTCTAGGGGACTGATGACCTCAGATGTTAAGTCCCATAGTGCTTAAAAAAAAAAAAAACTGAGATGATACTTCGTATTGTCGTTTGTTCCTTTCTTGTCAGCAGTGTTGTACAGTATAGAACGTCTTTCGTAAATGGTAATGGGGACAAGTGTATATCCGTGAGTGGTCGTTCAGGGTTACTACCAGCATGCATCTTGGAACATTATACAGTACCGTCACTGACTATCTCAATGGCTATGAATTGCAGAAACGTCTAACAACAACGAAAACACCAAAGAAGTTGAAATCCTTTGTTCACAACAATATGCTTCTATATTCCAGACAGACCACACGTAACGATGTGGTATACAGAATGTTCAAATTATTTCTGAACCAAACAGAAAATGTTCGTATTTTGACCTCTTCATTTGTCAGACTTATCGTCTACTGAACGTGTATTGTATACAGTCATCCGGCAACTAACAGCCCATCAGTTTCACCCAGAACTCGTATCTCTGTCTATAAGTCAAACACTTAAATTCTTTATTACATCAGTTGCAGTCGTACATCGTTGCAGTCTGCATCAACTCCGTGTTCAGCCGGCCTTTTTTTAGCTATGAACACAGCTAGAAATCATAACCAAGAGTTAAGTGGTACACTCTTATTTAAAGACATATTAAACTGCTTTTGTGTCAAAACAGGCGGTTAAAAAACACAGGATAACATGAAAATGACTCCAGAGCCTTAACGAAGTTTTCTAAAGGACCAAATTAGCGTAGCAACATTGGCGCCCCTTCCTCCGACCCTGAGCCCTGCTGGCAACTTACCTCTTGCAGATACTTCCCAAGCGACGCACGAGATTTTGATGAGAATCACACAGGTGTAGGCGGAGAAGAGTATGGAGAGCATGTCTGATGAGTGGGGACGGGTGCGGATTGACTGAGCTTTTAACGGACGGCCCCAGCGCCTAACTGTGTCGCGGACAGTTACTAGTTAGCGTCTGCTCGTCCAGGACATTGCTAACCCACTGCACTCACACACGTTCCGATGCCTGCACGGGTCGACGACGCCTGCGCCAGTTTCCGCCATACTCAAAGCATCCGAGTGCTCTCGTTCTGACACTGCCACTCGTGTAGTACTGCAACAATGTGACACTTCTTTCTGCCCTTGCTCGCTCTCCCACGCCTTTAAAGGCTTTTCTGCATATTCAAAGTTTGCGATCGTACTAGCTGATGAACTGATCGCTTTCTTAACACGCTTTATAAGCAAGGTTTTGTCACTAGTGCTTATTTTCAACTTTTTGTCCTTTTGTCGAAGCACTAACTTTATTATTTAACTAAACAAGTACATTAGATTCAGATAATACGATGGACAGAACTACACATCCTTTCCTATGAAACAAAACGATTTACATACAGGTATTTAACATTAAGTTGTGATGTTTGTAAATTGAAGACCTCGGCTGTAATACGAGGGACAAGTTGGATGCTTTGAGAAATTGCGCGGTAAAGTTTCAATAAAACAAAATGGTTCAAATAGCTCTGAGCACTATGGGACTTAACATCTGAGGTCATCAGTCCCCTAGAACTTAGAACTAGTTAAACCCAACTAACCTAAGGATATCACACACATCCATGCCCGAGGCAGGATTCGAACCCGCGACCGTAGCAGTCGCGCGGTTCCGGACTGAAGCGCCTAGAACTGCTCGGCCACAGCGGCCGGCCCTACATGTGATAGTGCAAAATGTGTTTGCTGCAGCGAGTTGTTATGTGATGATTTCTGGACTTTCTTGGGAACACTGCAGAATGCCTTCTTCCTGTTTACACTGATTACAACTGGGAGCAAGTCTTGATCTACAATTGGCGGCTATGTATATCCTGTATCTGCAACATGACAATAAACTACAGCAACGGTTGAATGGCTTTACCGTCTTTTGTCTAGAAACACGTTTTGATTCAGTTGCTCCGCCATGTGTCCACTACTAACGGGAGGCTGTACGTCAAAATCATACCTGCCTGTTTGCGAAATGGATATCAGGCCATGGTTAACAGAGCTCTTCTCACATAACTCAGTAGTATTGCACTCGCCAAATTTTCCTGACAGACTAGCAACAAATGTGCGCAAATGCAAATTATCTCCAGGGCATGAGCAGATTGACCTGTATTTATATCACTCACATGTTGTCAGTCTACAAAGGAGACTGCTTACAAAACACTTCTGCGTCCCATCTTAGGATATTGCTCAGGTGTGTGGCACCAACACCAAACAGGACTAAAACGGACTATCGAATGCATACAAAGATGGGCAGCACGAGTGGTCACAGAATGTGTGAATTATGGGAGAGCGTCACAGAAATTCTGGAAGACCTGTATTGGAAGATGCCTGAAGATAGACGGCAATTATCTCGCTAAACCTTGCTTACAAAGTTTCAAGAACCAGTATTAAATGAAGAATCTAGAAATGTATTTCAGCCCCTACGTGGCACTCGCGTAGGTGCCGCCAAGACAGGATTAAGCTACACTACTGGCCATTAAAATTGCTACACCACGAAGATGACGTGCAACAGACACGAAATTCAACCAACAGGAAGAAGATGCTGTGGTATGCAAATGATTAGCTTTTCAGGGCATTCTCACAAGGTTGGCGCCGGTGTCGACAACTAGAACGTGCTGACATGAGGAAAGTTTCCAACCGATTTCTCATACACAAACAGCAGTTGGCCGACGTTGCCTGGTGAAACGTTGTTGTGATGCCTCGTGTAAGGAGGAGAAATGCGTACCACCACGTTTCCGACTTTGATAAAGGTCGGATTGTAGCCTATCGCGATTGCGGTTTATCGTATCGCGACATTGCTGCTCGCGTTGGTCGAGATCCAATGACTGTTAGCAGAATACGGAATCGGTGGGTTCAGGAGGGTAATATGGAACGCCGTGCTGGATCCCAACGGCCTCGTATCACTAGCAGTCGAGATGACAGGCATCTTATTCGCATGGCTGTAACGGATCGTGCAGCCACGTCTCGATCCCTGAGTCAACAGATGGGGACGTTTGCAAGATAACAACCATCTGCACGAACAGTTCGACGACGTTTGAATCTAGGTTCTGTTTACAGCATCATGATGGTCGAATCTGTGTTTGGCGACATTGCAGTGAACGCACATTGCTGCCATGGCCAGCATATTCTACAGATCTCTCACCAATTGAAAACGTCTGGTCAATGGTGGCCGAGCAACTGGCTCGTCACAATACGCCAGTCACTACTCTTGATGAGCTGTGGTATCGTGTTGAAGATGCATGGGCAGCTGTACCTGTACACGCCATCTAAGCTCTGTTTGACTCAATGCCCAGGCGTATCAAGGCCGTTATTACGGCCAGAGGTGGTTGTTCAGGGTACTGATTTCTACATCTACATCTATACTCCGCGAGCCACCTTACGGTGTGTGGCGGAGGGTACTTATTGTACCACTATCTGATCCCCCCTTCCCTGTTCCATTCACGAATTGTGCGTGGGAAGAACGACTGCTTGTAAGTCTCCGTATTTGCTCTAATTTCTCGGATTTTTTCGTTGTGATCATTACGCGAGATATATGTGGGCGGTAGTAATATGTTGCCCATCTCTTCCCGGAATGTGCTCTCTCGTAATTTCGATAATAAACCTCTCCGTATTGCGTAACGCCTTTCTTGAAGTGTCCGCCACTGGAGCTTGTTCAGCATCTCCGTAACGCTCTCGCGCTGACTAAATGTCCCCATGACGAATCGCGCTGCTTTTCGCTGGATCATGTCTATCTCTTCTATTAATCCAACCTGGTAAGGGTCCCATACTGATGAGCAATACTCAAGAATCGGACGAACAAGCGTTTTGTAAGCTACTTCTTTCGTCGATGAGTCACATTTTCTTAGAATTCTTCCTATGAATCTCAACCTGGCGCCTGCTTTTCCCACTATTTGTTTTATGTGATCATTCCACTTCAGATCGCTCCGGATAGTAACTCCTAAGTATTTTACGGTCGTTACCGCTTCCAATGATTTACCACCTATGGCATAATCGTACTGGAATGGATTTCTGCCCCTATGTATGCGCATTATATTACATTTATCTACGTTTAGGGAAAGCTGCCAGCTGTCGCACCATGCATTAATCCTCTGCAGGTCCTCCTGGAGTACGTACAAGTCTTCTGATGTTGCTACTTTCTTGTAGACAACCGTGTCATCTGCAAATAGCCTCACGGAGCTACCGATGTTGTCAACTAAGTCATTTATGTATATTGTAAACAATAAAGGTCCTATCACGCTTCCCTACGGTACTCCCGAAATTACCTCTACATCTACAGATTTTGAACCGTTAAGAATGACATGTTGTGTTCTTTCTTCTAGGAAATCCTGAATCCAATCACAAACCTGGTCCGATATTCCGTAAGCTCGTATTTTTTTCACTAAACGTAAGTGCGGAACCGTATCAAATGCCTTCCTGAAGTCCAGGAATACGGCATCAATCTGCTCGCCAGTGTCTACGGCACTGTGAATTTCTTGGGCAAATAGGGCGAGCTGAGTTTCACATGATCTCTGTTTGCGGAATCCATGTTGGTTATGATGAAGGAGATTTGTATTATCTAAGAACGTCATAATACGAGAACACAAAACATGTTCCATTATTCTACAACAGATTGACGTAAGCGAAATAGGCCTATAATTATTCGCATCTGATTTATGACCCTTCTTGAAAATGGGAACGACCTGCGCTTTCTTCCAGTCGCTAGGTACTTTACGTTCTTCCAGCGATCTACGATAAATTGCTGATAGAAAGGGGGCAAGTTCTTTAGCATAATCACTGTAGAATCTTAAGGGTATCTCGTCTGGTCCGGATGCTTTTCCGCTACTAAGTGATAGCAGTTGTTTTTCAATTCCGATATCGTTTATTTCAATATTTTCCATTTTGGCGTCCGTGCGACGGCTGAAGTCAGGGACCGTGTTACGATTTTCCGCAGTGAAACAGTTTCGGAACACTGAGTTCAGTATTTCGTTTCGGTGCCATCGTGGTCAACGAGTGACTGAATAGGGGATTTGGATCCGCTTACCGATTTTACATATGACCAAAACTTTTTAGGGTTCTTGTTTAGATTGTTTGCCAATGTTTTATGTTCGAATTCGTTGAATGCTTCTCTCATTGCTCTCTTTACGCTCTTTTTCGCTTCGTTCAGCTTTTCCTTATCAGCTATGATTCGACTACTCTTAAACCTATGATGAAGCTTTCTTTGTTTCCGTAGTACCTTTCGTACATGATTGTTATACCACGGTGGATCTTTCCCCTCGCTTTGGACCTTAGTCGGTACGAACTTATCTAAGGCGTACTGGACGATGTTTCTGAATTTTTTCCATTTTTGTTCCACATCCTCTTCCTCAGAAATGAACGTTTGATGGTGGTCACTCAGATATTCTGCGATTTATGCCCTATCACTCTTGTTAAGCAAATATATTTTCCTTCCTCTCAGGATCTATGCACCCAAATTGCTTGAAAATGTAATCACATGTCAGTTCTAGTATAATATATTTGTCCAATGAATACCCGTTTATCATGTGCATTTGTTCTTGGTGTCGCAATTTTGATGGCCAGTAGTGTAATTGCAGCACTCACAGAGCCATTTAACCCTCCTAGTACCACTAGGGTCAATATGACCCCGTAAGCACATTGGAAATACACTGCCGGAAAAAAAATCGCAAAAACTGTCTTGTCTAGGTAACATATTTAAATGATTAACGTTGCAAAATCTCAGGTTAATGTAAATGTGAAATGTTCGTACATTAATAACCGGTGTAACAGAGAGAATGTTGTATGTAGGCGTGCGAACATACATGCATTGTGTTGTAGGTTTGTGGTATGGTGTTCGATGTCTGTTACACTTGATCAGTCATTACAACGCTGTGCGTGGATGACGCTGGAGTTGTCATCCGATGTGTCCCCTGTGTGCTCGATTGGAGACAGATCTGGTGATCGAGCAGGCCAAGGCAGCATGTCGACACTCTGTAGAGCATGCTGGGTTACAACAGCGGTATGTGGACGAATGTAATCCTGTTTGAAAACACCACCTGGAATGCTATTCATGAATGGGAGCACAACAGATCGAAACACTAGACTGACGTGCAAATTTGTAATCAGGGTGCGTGGGATAACCACGAGAGTGCTCCTGCTGTCATATGAAACCGCACCCCAAACCATAACTCCAGGTGTAGGTCCAGTGTGTCTAGCACGCAGACAGGTTGGTTGCAGGCCCTCAACTGGCATCCTAACTAACACGCGGCCTTCACTGGCACCGAAATAGAACCAGTTTTCATCAGAACACACAATAGATCTCCACCCTGCCCTCCAATCAGCTCTCGCTTGACACCACTGAAGTCGCCAATTGCGGTGGTTTGGGGTGAGTAAAATGCACACTACAGGGCGTCTGGCTCGGAGCTGTGCTTAGAGTAGTCACTTTGTAACGGTTTTTGTGTCACTGTGGTGCCAACTGCTGCTCAAATTGCTGCTGCAGATGCAGCACGATGCGCCAGAGCCATACGCCGAGCACGAGGGTTTTCCCTGTCGATAGTGCCACATGGCGCTCTGGAGCCTGGTCTTCTCGAGGCCGTACATTCTCGTGACCACCACTGACAGCAGTCATGTATAGTCTACGTCTACATTTATACTCCGCAAGCCACCCAACGGTGTGTGGCGGAGGGCACTTTACGTGCCACTGTCATTACCTCCCTTTCCTGTTCCAGTCGCGTATGGTTCGCGGGAAGAACGACTGCCGAAAAGCTTCCGTGCGCGCTCGAATCTCTCTAATTTTACATTCGTGATCTCCTCGGGAGGTATAAGTAGGGGGAAGCAATATATTCGATACCTCATCCAGAAACGCACCCTCTCGAAACCTGGACAGCAAGCTACACCGCGATGCAGAGCGCCTCTCTTGCAGAGTCTGCCACTTGAGTCTGCTAAACATCTCCATAACGCTATCACGCTTACCAAATAACCCTGTGGCGAAACTGGCCTCTCTTCTTTGTATCTTCTCTATCTCCTCTGTCAACCCGACCTGGTACGGATCCCACACTGATGAGCAATACTCAAGTATAGGTCGAACGAGTGTTTTGTAAGCCACCTCCATTGTTGATGGACTACATTTTCTAAGGACTCTCCCAATGAATCTCAACCTGGCACCCGCCTTACCAACAATTAATTTTATATGACCATTCCACTTCAAATCGTTCCGTACGCATACTCCCAGATATTTTACAGAAGTAACTGCTACCAGTGTTTGTTTCGCTATCATATAATCATACAATAAAGGATCCTTCTTTCTACATATTCACAATACATTACATTTGTCTATGTTAAGGGTCAGTTGCCACTCCCTGCACCAAGTGCCTATCCGCTGCAGATCTCCCTGCATTTCATTGCAGTTTCCTAATGCTGCAACTTCTCTGTATACTATAGCATCATCCGCGAAAAGCCGCATGGAACTTCCGACACTGTCTACTATCGTTACATTCCTGCCAAGTCTTTCTGCTGTATCGCGGAAGGAACATCTAGCTTCTCGTAGCCCTGTTATACGACGCCATTTAAACTCAATGAGACGTTGACAATGGCATATTTGTCGCCTTAAAGGCATTCTTGATTAACATCAACTCACCACGTCCAGTCTCAAAGGCAGTTAACGATCATGAACGCTACAGCGTGTATTTAAAGAAAAGCTGATTTGCATCCTCATAGTCGCGCTACTGGCGCCACTCTTATGCGACTGGTGCGAAATTTGAATGTACATTATCTTTCAAATGTAGAAACACGCCTACTAACGTTAATTTATGCCGCTCTCCTTCATGCTGTTGCGATTTCTTTCCGTCAATGTATCCGAAACTATTATGTATCTCAAATTAAACTGTACACCAATGCTAAACAGAGAACTACACAATTACAGCAAAGGGGTAAAAGCTACACGAATGAACAGCACCCGACTGCAACTGGCCAATAAAGACCCTACTAAAGCAGGGTGCTTATTTTACAACAGATTACCAAGCCGGTTAAAACATATCGAAGCACTTCCAATTTTCAAAACAAAACTGAGAGAGTACTTAGAAACGGCATGTTCGTACGGTTTTAAGGAGGATTTTGGAACCAGTCGAAAAGAATTAGAAAGAATTTGCCGTACTAAAGCTATATCTTGAGAACTCTGCCACATACACTGTGCCAATGAAAAGTAAAGTGGAAAATCTCTCTTATGTCTCATCCATTGCAGCAGAAATTAAAGTGGTTGCCTAAATGTAAAAAATGAAATTAATATTAAAATTTTTGTTTTTCCTATGTTTTCATTAACTATTTTACATATATGTACATGTGTATGGTAAAATAATAATATATGTGCTCAAACTTTAATTTACACTGTAAGTGAAATTGTAAATATGTACTGACATATCCAATACCGCTCTAAACAGCAACCAAGGGATGAATAAATAAATAAATTTAAACAGGGGAACGGGCAGGCCAGCCCATTCCTCGAATATCCTCTCGTTCCAAGCGCCCCTCCACCTACGCTGTTCGATGCGAGGTCAAGGCCGAATCCACAAACATGGAAAACGGGCAGTGTCACAATAACGTTGACCGGTGAGAGTACCTTGTTCAATGCGATGGTGCGAAGGGCATTGGGACTAGATAAACGAGGAGTGGGGTCGCGGGTTGTTCTTGGATGAGAGTAGATTCAGTCTGCTTAGTCATTCTGGACGTGCCCTCAAATATGATCGTTTTGGTAGTTCAGGTGTTATGGTGTGGAGAGGCATAATGTTACACAGTCGTACTGACCTCCAAATCTTTGAATACAGTAAATTCACCAATCAACGTTATTGAGACACTGTGCTCCTTCCCCGAGTGTGTCTTTTGGGGATTGCATTCGGCCCTGACTTCAGTTTTATGGGTGACAATGCGCGTCCCGTTCGAACACCTCAGTTCCAAGAGCTCTTGAAACGAGAGGATATTTGGTGAATGGATTGACCTGCCCGTTGCCCCGACTTAAATCCCATCGATTACGCGTGGGATACGTTAGTGAGACGTATTGCAGCACATCCACAGGCACCAATGAACATCCAGCAGTTGTCAATCGCACTGGTGTGTTGCTGGGGTAACGAAACGCCCTACCATAAGAACTCCTTACTAACCCTTAAGAACCATCCCCGCCTCTTGTAATGTCCAGGGGACCATCATATGGCAGTGACTTCAGCGTAATTATTCTCCTTGAATAAAAGTGTCATTTCTGTTCGTCTCATCGTGTGTTACTTTCTGCACTATACTGTAGCAGTTCTTTCTACAGGGTGAAAAGTATTTAAACCGACAAACTCTGGGAGGTTGTATGAGACATCAAAACAGATATTTTTCCCTAATGTCATTTTTTCCTAGGAGTATTATTTAAACCGGTGGAGGCCGTATTACGCTCTTCAGTTGTTAGAGGGCGTATTACGCTCTTCAGTTGTAGGCAACTGCTATCCACCAGTGTAGTAGTACGCTACATGGTTTCTGTTTACTAATGGAGCGATACACCTAGAGTGAGTTCACTGATATGGTTGGTGCATAGTACGTAGCGCACCACAACAGATGAGCTGCACAGCGGGTTTATCAACAACAATATCCTAATCGCCGTATCCCGCATCATACGACCTTTGCAGCTGTGTACCAATGTCTGCGTGAGACCGGGTCATTTAGCAGATTACCTGGACAAGGATGCCGTCGCACGGTAAGATCGCTGCAATTTGAGGAAACTGTCTTGCAGCATGTGGAGCGGGATCCTTCAATCAGCACTCGTGAAATTGCACGTAACATAGGGACGAATCAGACAAATGCAAGGACAGTCCTTCGAGAGCAGTTGTTACTTCCATTTCTCTTACAGTATGTCCACAACCTGGAACTAGCTGATTATCCACCCAGAGCACAGTTTTCGCAACGGTACCTGGAACAGTGTGAAATGCATCCTGCACTTCCATCCTCTGTGTTGTTTACCGACAAAGCAACGTTCCGGCGTGATGGAGTCTTCAACATGCACAATTCGCATTTTTGGAGTGAGGATAACCCACATGCCATAGTTACTAGCGCTCATCAAGAGCGGTTCTTCGTTAATGTGTAGGTCGGTGTTGTTGGGGACTGTTTAGTTGGGCTGTAACTGATACCTAGGCCATTAAATGGCAGGAACTATTACAATTTTCTCTCCAGAGCACTGCCAGAATTGCTGGAAGATGTCCCGCTCCCTACAAGACAACGCATGTGGTTCCAACATGACGGGGCGCCGGCACATTTCAGTCGTCGTGTGCGTCGATTCCTGGACCGACGGTTCCCAGAAACGTGGATGAACAGAAGTGGTCCTGTACCATGTCCTGCTCGATCACCAGATACGTATCCTCTGGACTTTTTGTGTGGGGAGAGATGCGCAACCTTGTTTACGCAACTCCTGTTGCGTCAGAAGAGGATCTGGCTCAAATGGTTCAAATGGCTCTGAGCACTATGGGACTCAACTGCTGAGGTCATTAGTCCCCTAGAACTTAGAACTAGTTAAGCCTAACTAGCCTAAGGACATCACAAACATCCATGCCCGAGGCAGGATTCGAACCTGCGATCGTAGCGGTCTTGCGGTTCCAGACTGCAGCGCCTTTAACCGCACGGCCACTTCGGCCGGCCGAGGATCTGATTGCCCGGATAGTAGCAGCAGCAGGAACAATTCAGGATACTCCTGGGGTTTTTGCCCGTATCAGACAGAACATGATCCGACGGTTTAACCTTTGTTTACGTGTCAATGGAGACACCTTTGAAAATCTACTGTAATTGAAATTGGGTTGTGTTAATGTGTTGTCTCTTGGTCATAAAAATATGGAAAAATGTTTGTTGGTTTAATTAATTTGCTGCCAGAGAAATCTTTCTCTACCGGTTTAAATACTCCTCATAGGAAAAAATGACATTAGGGAAAAATATTTGTTTTGATGTCCCCTAGAACCTCCCAGAGTTTGTCGGTTTAAATGCTTTTCACCCTGTATGTATGGTTTCATTGAGATATGTTACTTGGCAGTGACATATCATGCGAAAGTTACTTTCGTCCTTAAGTGTTGCAAATGTATTGTAATACACGTTATTTGTTGCTTATAACTATTTATCAAGCAGTATAAACTATTTCTTCTAAATTAAAATAAGTTGGATTTATAAGGAGGCGAAACATGAATGATGATATTAGTGCATTATGTGCCCTCTGTAACAAATTGTAGTTTGGCCTGTGGAATAAATATGCAGGTGTAATAACACTAGTTCAGAGCTGAAAACATTTGCGCTTTTCAACTGTTCGACAGAATTGGGAATTTTTTAAAATCTGTAAAAATATTTTCAGTAAGTGTTTCTTTTCGAATGTATGGAGAGTGATATGGTTTTTTTCGTGTACGATTCAGGAGGGCTCTCTTCCGTCGCGCTCTTTTCCCTGAGGTTCACTCAATTAATGTCTCTGCCGTGACGTGGCAAATGGTTGGCCGGTTGTCAAGAGAATGGGCCAATGAAAGGCAGCCATAGGTTGTCGCCACCAATCGGATAGAGGACTGAGCGTAAATCGTTCTCCAAGCATTAATACGATCTTCAGTCTGAGCAGTGTTGCGCTGGAAGTAGTTGTAACTTCGGAAAGTTGTATGTAAGAGCAGCAGAATCCACCCCTGTAGCTTATGTGTAATGGCAGCAGTTTTTCAAACTACTACAATTCTTAACTGTTCCAATTTTATTACTATTATTTAAATCGATTTGTACTTTTCAGAAACCGGCTGAAGTCTTTGCATTCATGAAACTACGTGGATGAAGGTGAACAGCTACTCCGAGCAGTTTTAAGAAGTGTAACGAAATAAAAAGGTGAGTCTCTACTGGAAAAGCAAAGCGAAATATGTTTAACGTTAATCGAGTTGACTTTTGTTTTCCAATCATAACACATGTAACACCCGCCTACGTCTTGAAAGAATCCACTGAAGTTTTTGACATGTGAAACGTCATTTCCCGATATGTCGTACGAGAAAACCAACCGCCAAGTAAGTCGATTTGTTTGCTGTGTGTATTTGGAATCGTGAATACTGTTGTTCCCCAATATTGCTATAAAAACAGAATGATTTGGATCGAATATCCACGGCTGCAATAGCGAGTGTCGAGCTCTAATACAATGTAAGGCCAGGTTTACTTCAATATAATGCGTGAATACTTGTTCAGAGAAACCTCAAGTTATCATAATCGTGTCGCATTTCTTTTGCTGAAAGAAGGAAAACATTTTTTCGTGAGGTGACATGCCCAATAAGGATCGTAGGGGAAAATAACGCGAATCCTGCCTGGTTTTGGAGATAAAATTCGTGAGAGGCAGATTCCCATTTACGACTGTTTAGGTGGGTAAAATTGTTTGCATTTCTTATAGAAGCTAAGAATTCATTGGATGAGTGGTGCATTTGTGTCAACGAAATGAGTGATTTGTGGTATAACATGCTCAAATACCGGCACTGTTGTGAATGCGAATTGCATTTGTTTTTGTAGAGATTCTCTTTCGTTTTTCTTTTTCTTCCGTTCAAGTTGGAAATGATGTTCACGTAGGTAACAGTTAGCACTCAGTTGTTATTGCCCACACAAAAACTATCTTGGATTAGACTGTATGATGACCATATTAGGCACCTGAATGCACAGTAAAATAGTCCACAATCACATTATGAGGAGTATTCCAAACCCATCACAAGATTAAAAACATAATTGCAACAACTGTATAATTGAAGAACTCGATGCACTGAATATATGTGGTTTATCATCAACAAATACACATTAGTAGTGTTATGATATGTTGAGTCAGAAATGAGAATAGGTAAACACTGCAGCCTAATATAACAACCCAATAGCTTCTTTTTTGTCTTTTCTGAATTTCTTTTTTTATTTTTATTTATTTATTTATTTTTAGGAGAATAGCTGCACTCGAAGTTATGTAAGTTCTGAAGACTGTAGTTTGATCATAGTCAGATAGCTGATGTTACACTTATAACTTATGAAAAGGAATACATTTTACAGAAATAAGAACAAGAAATATATCAAATCTTAACAAGAGGCATTGAGGGATTTTGGTCCTTATCTGGCTTCAGTATCCTTATCTTGAATAGGACTTGTAACTTTCTTCATATCTCTTGCATGTTTTAGCTCCTTTGTGAGTTTGTTTTTCATCATGCTTATAGTGTATTACTGCAACAATAGAACCCTTCTTCTTGCACACAGGGCATATGTGTTCCTCATGTGCTCTGAGAAAGCTGGAATAAGATTACTACTATGTGAACAGCATTAAAAATTGGAAACAATTGATGCAGACATGCTACTATGTGAACAGAAATTATTAGCATTCAACCTTAAAACAGTTGATGTAGACAGTCTTTGGCACCACCTAGGATCTAGTTATAATTTTTCAGCGTGTGAGTTTACTGGATATAAATTATTCTCTTTCTTCTTGCCACATCAGATTAAATTAAAACTCATGCTTGTGGCAATAAATCCAGTCATCTTTACCAAGAAAAACTATCACCGAGGGCTCAGGTCTTTGCTGTAATTTGATGTTGCAAGAATACCATGAATGTTTTGTGAGACACTTCATACCCATATTACTAGGGACAGAGGGATAGTCGCTCAAGGTTACCGTGTGCTGTGTGAATGCAATTGTCCAAGTGTTGACTGCCATTGTTTAGTTGCAGACCAAATCCATGGTCTGTTGAAGAACTACATCTGTATTGGCTATGTGTAATAATTAGCTACATTTAGTATGTGATGTCAAAGTATTATCAAGAGAGCTGTCAGTATGTGATAATTCATTGCATGAAATTAAAGTAGAGATTTTATGTCCATACAGTAGAATTTAATTAATGTTAGTTTTTATTCCTCGCGTAATATGTGAGCATTTACAATACGAAATATTAATATTGTTCATTTGTTTGTGGAGTAAATATTTAAAAAGTCATATTAACAGATTCAAAGAGCAGTAGTTGAATCTTTACAGGTCAAGTAGGTACAAACTATACTCCCTCTCTGTAGAATCAGCATGTTATTTTTGTTCTCCCTTAATTCATTACATTTATATTTACAGGGTACTCAAATGTCTAGATTTTCCTTATGAACTGTTATGAAAAGATCTTGACATACTGTGTAGTACACGGCTACAATGGTGTCCAAAATTAAAGCAACGAATGGATATTTTACAAGATTGTGTTCATTTTGCCACAAAACAGTATAAATAGGTGATAGTAAAGTAGAAAAAATGTAAAGACTGCAGAATGTAAACAACTGCAAATGCATAATGGTAGACGAAAATGTTCTTTGTTTTTTCCAACCTAATGATTTGCACACACATTCTGACAACTATTTAATGTGCTCAGCATGGGGTGTGACCATTTCTGGCAGCAATACAGACCTGACAATGACAGGGCATGCTGTGAATGATATCATTAATCTCATGTTGAGGCAATAATGCCCATTCTTCCTGGAGAGCTGCTTGCAAGTCTTGGAGAGTTGTTGGTGGATGCTGACATGATGCAACCTGTCTCCCTAGTGCACTCCAGACTAGCTCTACGGGATTCAAATTGGGAGAGTCAGCAGGCCACACTATGCAAGCAAGAAAACATCAGCTGCTCTTTCTCTACGAGGTCGATCATTATCGTACATCAGTACCAGCTTGCAACAACTGCACATGAGGTACCAAGATCTGATCATGATACCTGACAGCAGTTAAAACTTGCTGATCCACCCATACAATTTTATGAAGAGCTGTTCATGAATTCAACATAATCTCTGCCCACAACATTAGGGATCCTCCTCAATATTGGTCTCTTTCCATTATGTTTGGATCATGAAATTGTGTTCCATGTTCCCTCCAGATGTGAATGCATTGAGAATCACTCTCCAGACCAAGTTTGTACTCATCTGGGAAAAGAACATGGGCCCACTGTTTGAACGCCCAGGTGGCATATTGCCAGCTCCACTCTAGATGTTCCCTTCTGTGAAGAAGTATCAGAAGTACACATACAGTAGGTCTCCAACAATAAAGGCCACTATGCCTAAGCCTTCTGTATGCCATTTGCCTCTATACAACATGTACAGTGGATACTGTGAGGTCAGATGCCAGGTGCCATGAAGTACTAAGGTGGTACTGATGTGCCTTTACATTCAAATAACAGTCCTCTATTTCTGATATCCCAAATGGTCTTTGGGGCACTGTTTTGGTCTCTGTACATTGTTGCCACATCCAAGAAACAACAGAACAATCCACATTAAGCCATCAGGCCTTATCAGTTTGCGACTGTCCTGCTTCCATTCTTATTATGACCCTCCATCGCAGAGAGTCTGGTAGGCATATTCCCTGTGCCATACTGCACCATCAGTAACTGTATAGACAGCAATGATGTGGGACTATCCGGTAAACACTACCCCATTCAATAGGTGCCCTGACGTCATCGCTGACATGGTAGTCCATTGACTGGAATGCCATTTTCCATTCAGATTATGGTTGTACAGACATCTGTTGACAGTTTGTATAAATATACAGTGAATTATACACAATACAGGGAAATAGTGGTTTTTTGCTTTAATTTTGGACACCAGTGTATATTTGTGGCAAATGCAACAGACTACAATTCATTTTACAAGATACCTGTCTTACAGAAACTTATAAATTGCAGGAGCTGATGGATTCAAAAGAGGCTACTGTATCAACTGATGACTCTCAAGCAGCCAATACAGGGGACAGAGACTTGAAGAATTTCCCCCATGGAAATGGTAGGAAATCCTACTGCCAATTTCCATATATTTTATTATATTTTCAAATGCGACCTTCTTTCCGCATGTTAAGCCACATTTCCAGTTTTACTCCAGTAATATTACAAAACAAATACAATGTGAAATGTTACATGTGGTTTATTCATATTGTAACTCACTATTTTCAAATCACTTGCTTTGGTTTATAGGAGACATGTCAAAATATACAGTAAGACACATTTTTTAAGAAAAATACCAAATTTTACATTATTTTATCTACATTTCTGAGATACTGCTATGCAAATGTGTACACACTATAGTTTCCAACAATGGAAAATCCAGGATGGAATGTAACAATATTATGAAAAGAATATTATGAAAAGGATAGTTGCTACTCACCATATAGTGAAGATGCTGAGTAGCAGATAGGCACAACAAAAAGACTGTCACAAAATCTGCCAGAGGCTGTGGTCATGTGTGTGTGAGTTCTGTTGGCCAAAAGCTTATTTTATGACAGTCTTTTTGTCATGCCTATCTGCGACTCAGCATCTCCGCTATATGGTGAGTAGCAACTATCCTTTTCATAACATTGTTACATACTATAGTTTCCAGTGTACAAAAAAAAATTGTGTAACTACCCTGTTCACCATGTGAAACTGCCCTCGACAATTTCATCAATAGAATAATAAAACACTTTTCTGCCAGAAGAGTGAAGAGCAATCTTTTAAGTGAACCAAATTCCATATTACATACATTACAGCCTTTTATTTTATTGTAAATTTTTAATGTCATATATTCTGGTGTTTGTGCATACAGTTTTAAACAGTTTTAGTTAGAGACAATCATTAGTTTTACTCCTGGTATACACTCTTTTTTTAGAAATAACTTATTATATAATGTAATGCCACACTGTTCACTCGTATCTCACTATCAGTCACTGCACACACTATACACACATTGTTTCATAATACTTCACTCGCTACACACACCAACACACACACGCACACACACACTGGTGATCTCTGGGCCATTTTCTGTACCACAAATTCCCATTTGCTATCCTGAAAAACTGAGTCAGCATCCCTCTATAATGAGTGAGATGTTGAGCTCAGAAAGAGGAAGAGGTGTTACTATTGTGCAATGCATAGCTTGGGAGTAAGTTTTTCTAGCAAAGGAAAAAAAGAAGGAAAAAACGTAGTTTGAAGATGTTATGTGGAATGTTGGATGTTTTATAATCATTATTATTATTTATTTGTATAACATTTTTTTACCAAACCCCTACTCAGTTTTATCTAAATAATCCTTCAGTGTATAAAATGTATTGCATAACAGGTACTTTTTAGCTGCCTTTTTAAATAAGTATATTTTTGCGATTTCTTTTATCTCTTTTGGTAATTTATTGTACAGTTTTATTCCTTGGTAGATAATACTGTTTTAAGTTTTATGTTTATTTTTTCTGGGCAAATGTAAGTTGAGTCTAGCTCTTGTTCCATGGTCAAGGACAGCACTGTTTGTGCAGCAATTACCAATGTTATTTTTTATGTGTACAACTGACTGGTAAATGTATTCACACAGAGCAGTTAAAATCCCCAGTGTTTTTAACAGATCTTTGCAGTGAGCTCAACTACCATTTTTTGGTTATGAGTCTTATGGCTCTTTACTGGAGTTTGAAAATTGTGTTCATATTTTGTGCATTTGTTCCCAAAAAAAGAATGCCATAGCTAAGAATTGAGTGTACATATGAATAGTATGTAACTAAAAGACACTGCATGCTACAGACTGATGATAGGATTCTAATGGCATAACATGCTGATGACATTTTGTTTGCAAGTACCTTTGTGTGTTCACACCACTTCAACTGAGAATTAATATTAATTCCTAGAAATTTTGCATTTGTTACACAGTCTATAGAGGTGCCATCTACATTTAATTTAACATTGTAATTTTCCCTCTTTAAACTGAAATTCATGTCATTAGTTTTCTTTATGTTCAATGTCACTTTATTGCTTATTGACCAATCGTAAACTTCCTTGAGAGCTTCATATGCTTTCTCTGCAAGGAGTTCTCTTGCTTTCTCAGTGACTATAATTTTGCTGTCATTAGCGAAGAGAATTTTTTTCACCTTGAGTAACACTCCTGGGAAAGTCATTGATGTATATTAGGAATAGTATTGGTCCTAATATGCTACCTTGTGGTACGGCTATATTAATGTATTTTAGTTCTGATAAGTATTTTACTAAATGTTTAGATCTATTTGAATTTTGTGTTATCTCTACTCTTTGTACCCTATCTGCTAGGTATGATTGAAACCAGTCATTAGCTACCTCTCTTATTCCTAATGCTTCTAATTTATTTAGTAGAATCTTGTGGTAAACTTTATCAAATGCCTTATAAAGATCCAAAAATATGCCTGTGACATGCTCATCTTTGTCAAGACCATCAAGTACTACCTTTGTGAATTCTACTATGGCTGACTCTGTATTTTTGCCACTTCAGAAACCAAACTGTTATTCATTTAAAAGATTGTATTTATTCAGGTAATTCATTAATCTGTTTTTCATAATTGCTTCTGTTATTTTTGAGAATGGTAACAGCAGGAAAATGGGCCGGTAATTTTCTATGTCTTCTGCATTACCTTTCTTAAGCAAAGGTACAACTCTTGCCTGTTTTAATTGCTCAGGAAATGTCCCTGATGTGAAGGATTCATTTATTATACTTGTTAAGGGACCTTGTGTAATCTCTATGCATTGTTTCAGTACACACATTGGTATTTCATCTAAGCCTACTGACTTTTTATTTTTTAGTTTTTTAACAGTTTTATTGACTTCATTCTCTGTGGTTGGAAGTAACATCATTGTATTTAGTGCAACATTTTTTGCAGGTGTTATATTAGTTGTTTTGGGGAATTTTTGCTGTAACTTCTCTGCAGTACTTGAAAAATGCTCATTTAAATAGTTTGCTGAGTGTTGTGGGTCATTTATTACCTTTGCCCCCTTCCTTAGCAGTATGTTATTCTGGGTTTGTTTGTCTCACCCTGTTTCATTTTTTATAACATACCAGACTGCTTTGCTTTTATTCTCTGCATTATATATTATTTTGTCATTAAATGACTTTTTTTCAGCAGTCAGCTCCTTTTTTTGTATCTATGATAGAAATTTAAGAATACTGGATCGTTGCAACTCTTTTTCATGGAACTGAGGTACTTAAGTGTTTGGGAGGACTTCTTAATACCTGCTGTTATCCATCTGTTTTTGTGAGATGTTGATACAGACATGCATACTTTTGGGAATGCCTTTCCAAAATTCAATTTAAATAATGTGGAGAATTTAGAGAATCTCATATTCACATTGGTTTCCTTATACACTTCATCCCAGCTTTGTTTTGCTAGTTCCTTTGAAAAATCTTTTATTTTGATTTCTGATAGATGTCGTTTGTAGGCTTGTAGTTTAGGGAATGATTTGATCCCTGATTTTACTGTTGTTATTTGACAGAGATGGTCTGATAGTCTGAGATCTTTTACAGCTATGTCACATTTTTCACTGTGCATACTTGTGGTCACATGATAAATTACTGATGCAGTCATTTTAGTAATCCTTGTTGCACTATTGACCAACAGGGACACGACAAAACTTTGAAGGATATTTATGAGGGTGCTGCTGGATTCATTTATGATATTAGTGTTGATATTAATGTCCCCACACAAAATTATGTTGACCTTTGTACTTGAGACTTATCTAGAACTTCTGTTTATCTATTGAAAAAAATGTCCACGCTACCACTGGGAGATCTATACACACATAAAGTGATTAATTTCGTGGTGATATCAAGCCCTGTTAATTCAATAGCTGATATTTCAAAGTGTTTGTCTTCACTAGCTGTACTGAGGTCATATCTTGATTTGAAATGTGTTCCTTTTCTGATATAAATGCATGAACCTCCACCCCTTGAAGCAGTTATGCAGAATGAGTATGATGATAACACTACATGTTGGATTTCTGTCTCTCTCTACACCAGTGCTCAGTAACACAAACTACTGTGCAGTTCGAAGATTGGAGCTCAACTTATAATAGTTGTATTTTATTTTTTATTGATTGCACGATTTGATGGAGGATCATTAAGTCTGTGAAATGCCCCATGTTACTCTTTCCAGTAGTTTGTTTTTCTTTGTGACATCTGGTATATGTGATATTTGAAGTGTTAAAATCTGTTTTGTGAGTGATTGTTTCAGTATTTTTTTAAATTCTGGAGATACTCTTTAGGCAGAGGAACCAGTTGTCTGGATTTATCCTAAAAAAGACCTTCCTTTTCCTGCCTATGACAACAGGTATTTGACCATGTGTGGCCCAAGATCCACCCCCTGTACTTTCATGAATCAGCTGTACCAATCTTCCCTTCCCAGTCCTGTTTAGGTGTAGGTCATGTCTAGTGGAACCCTGTCTGTTGATAGGAGGGGGGAGGAGGAGGGGTAATCCACATAGTTGTGTCTAATCACTGTGCCAAGGTGGTGCAGATGGTTAACACAGTTGCCTAGTAAGCAGGAGACCTTGGTTTGACTCCCAGCCTTGGTACAAATTTTCATTTGTCACCAATGAATTCTTTCTTTGCCAAAATGTGACAGAGATTGGAATGTCAGAAAGAACAGACACCACTAATACTGATATAATGATGTGAAAAGGAAAGCTGCTACTTGCCATATAGTGGAGATGCTGCGTCGCAGATAGGCACGACATGCAGACTGTCACAAATACAGCTTTCGGCCAGTGAGGCCTTCATCAAAATTAGAGGACAAACACATACATACACACTCGTGCAAATGCAACTCACATGAACATGACCGCAGTCTCAGACAACTGAGGCCACACTATGAACAGCAGCACCAGTGCATGTTGGGAGTGGTGACTAGGTGGGGGTAAGTAGGAGGCTGGGGCAGGGAGGGGGAGGGATAGTAGGGTAGGTGTGGCAGACAGTGACATGCTGTTGGGGAGTGTGCAGGGATGAGGTGGAAAGAGGGTAGGGCAGCTACATGCAGTTAGGAGGTTAGATGGAGTGGTAGGGGGGGAGGGGTATCTGAAAAGGAGACAAGTGAAAAGACTGGGTGTGATGGAGGAATGAAGGACTGTGTAGTGCTGGAATGGGAACAGAGAAGGGGCTGCCTGGGAGAGGACAATGACTAATGAAGGTTGAGGCCAGGGGGTTGTGGGAATGTAGGATATATTGCAGGGAAAGTTCCCACCTGCACAATTCAGTAAAGCTGGTGTTGGTAGTTCTACATTATTTATGTAATTTTTTGCATTTTTTCCAGCACCACAGATTGTTGCTCCTTCCATCTGCATCAATACAGAAAAGTTGCCTTATCCCTAGCCAGAACCCAGTCCCCCATACTGTTCCTGCATAGTTGCTTTGCTCATGGAATCACCCCAAATGGCCTTACCATCAAATTACCCATCTCTGGCTGCCACCCCTCCTTCCACCATGACCTCCACCTGTTCAGATTCTGCCAATCCTTCACCCTCACTATCATAGTCCTGCAAAACCATATCAACCAAGCCCAAATTTCCTTGCAGTACCTTAACTCCATCTGCAAAATTCTCCTGCTATGCAATCCTGAATTCCTGTAACCCATAACATACATTGGAACTCTTCCCCTCCAGGAACTAGAGCAACATGCACTACACCACATCAAAAAGCTCTCCACTCTTCTCACTTCCTACTCCTGCCTTAGAGTATCACTATCCATCCCCCTACAACAACCTCCAAACCTCCTCCACATCCCCTCATAGTTGACAGACCCTGTCTCGCAGACCTACCACATTTACCCCACCCTCCAAAACACCCTCCCACCACTACACAGAACCCAGAACCTAACAGACCTGAAACACAGTCATGAACCTTTCCTCCAGAAGCCTTGGTCCCACAGAAATATCAGTCCTTTTCAAAGGCCTCACCTTCTGCCCCACTCCCAAATTCAAACATGCAGGATTTAGAATGAGATTTTCACTCTGCAGCGGAGTGTGCGCTGATATGAAACTTCCTGGCAGATTAAAACTGTGTGCCCGACCGAGACTCGAATTCGGGACCTTTGCCTTTCGCGGGCAAGTGCTCTACCAACTGAGCTACCGAAGCACGACTCACGCCCGGTACTCAAAGCTTTACTTCTGCCAGTACCTCGTCTCCTACCTTCCAAACTTTACAGAAGCTCTCCTGGGAACCTTGCAGAACTAGCACTCCTGAAAGAAAGGATATTGCAGAGACATGGCTTAGCCACAGCCTGGGGGATGTTTCCAGAATGAGATTTTCACTCTGCAGTGGAGTGTGCGCTGATATGAAACTTCCTGGCAGATTAAAACTGTGTGCCCAACCGAGACTCAAACTCGGGACCTTTGCCTTTTGCGGGCAAGTGCTCTACCAACTGAGCTACCAAAGCACGACTCACGCCCGGTTTGGAAGGTAGGAGATGAGGTACTGGCAGAAGTAAAGCTGTGAGTACCCGGCGTGAGTCGTGCTTCGGTAGCTCAGTTGGTAGAGCACTTGCCCGCGAAAGGCAAAGGTCCCGAGTTCAAGTCTCGGTCGGGCACACAGTTTTAATCTGCCAGGAAGTTTCATGCAGGATTTGTTAATGACCTTCTCTCCTTCTCCTAGTCTTACTTTTGTGCCACCAACCCTATCAATCACACTCAACAAAGACCAATTTTGAACTGCGCCTAAGTCAGTTCACTCCTCCAGCCAATTGTGATCCACCCCCACTGCCCCCAAATCACACCCTTTTAACTTTCCAGAATTTCTTAACCTCAAAACTTGCCTCACCATCATTGCCCAAATCCCTCAACATGCAAACTAATCTTACATCCACAGACCGAACCACAGTTCTACATCTAAAAACTGAACATGACCTTAATAATACTACCTGTGGACAAAGGCTCCACTGCTGTTGTTTTGAGCCACAAGGATTATCTGGCAGAAAGACTCTGCTAGCTGTCAGACACATCCACCTACAGACCCCATTCCAGAAATCCAGCAGGATCTCCAGTCACTCGTCAGATCCTGAGGCCCCTCCCAGAATCTCTCCCTGGTGTCCATGCCTCTGCTCACCCCTACCACTTCCCTGTACTCCTGCCTTCTATATGCTTCCTAAAGTCCATAGACCGAACCACGCAGGATGCCACATTGTGACCGGTTACTGAGAGAATCTCTGTTCTCGTAGACAAACACCCTCAACCTATTACCTGAACTTACCCTCCTATAGAAAAGATACCAACCATTTCCTCCACTGACTCTCCAAAGTTCCTGACCCTGTACCACACGGTGCTCTGCTCATCACCATTGATGCCAACTCCCTTTACACTAACATCCCTAATGCCCATAGCCTTACTGCTACTGAACACTACCTTTCCCAATGCCCAACAGATTCGAAACCAATAATCTCCTTCCTAATCACCTTGACCAAATATATTCTCACCGACAATTACTTTTCCTTTGAAGGCATTACCTACAAACAAATCCAGGGTACAACTATGGACACCCGCATGGCACCATCCTATGCCAACCTATTCATGGGCCATCTAGGGGAATCCTTCCTAAACACCCAGAATCCTAAACCCCTCACCTGGTTTGGATTCACTGATGATATATTTGCGATTTGGATCAAGGGTGAAGGAAACCTACTCCATCTCCAAATATACCAAGGGTCTCACTGAAGCCTTCACAAACTATAATTATCCTCCCAACCTTGTTCCCACCATCTGGCCACAGAGGATCATTCCCCTCATAACTCAATACCACCCAGTACTGGAGAAACTGAATTACATTCTTCACCAGGGTTGTGACTACCTCTTGTTGTACCCTGAAATGAGAAATGTCCTGCCCACTATCCTCCCCACCCCTCCCACAGTCATATTTCACCACCCACCAAATCTACACAATATACTCGTCCATCCCTACACAGCCCCTGCTTCCAAGCCCTTACCTCATGGCTCACACTCCTGTAATAGACCTAGCTGCACGACCTGTCCTAACATAATCCAGCCACCACCTACTCCAGTCTGGGCACAAACATCTTGCATCCCATCAAAGGCAGGGCTACCTGTGAAACCAGTCATGTGATCTACAAGCTAAGCTGCAACCACTGTGCTGCATTATATACAGGCATGACAACCAACAAGCTGTCTGTCCGCATGAATGCCCAACGACAAACTGTGGCCAACAAACAAGTTGACCAACCTGTTGCTAAACATGCTGCCAAATATGACATCCTCCATTTCAATGACTGCTTCACAGCCTGTGCCAAATGGATCTTTCCCACCAACACCAGCTTTTCTGAATTGCAGAGGTGGGAACTTTCCCTGCAATATATCCTACATTCTTGTAACCTTCCTAGTCTCAACCTTCACTAGTCATTGTCCTCTCCCATACAGCCCCTTCTCTGTTCCCATTCCAGCACTACACAACCCTCATTCCTCCATCACACCCAGTCTTTTTACTTCTCTCCTTCTCCAGTATCTCCCCCCACCCCTACCCCCACCCCACCCCACCCCACCTCTCCACTGCTCTCCATCTAACCTCCTGATTGCACATAGCTGCCCTACCCTCTTTCCAACTCATCCCGACATGCTCCCCAACAGCACGTTATTGTCTGCCACCCCTCTCCTACTATCCCTCCCCCTCCCTGCCCAGTCTCCTCCTTACAGCCACCCAGTCACCATTCCCATCATGCACTGATGCTGCTGCTCACAGTGTGGCCTCAGTTGTCTGAGACTGTAGTCATTTGCATGTGAGTTGCATTTGCATGACTGTGTATGTATGTGTTTGTCATCTAATTTTGATGAAAGCATTACTAGCTGAAAGCTATATTTGTGACAGTTGTTTAGTTGTGCCTACATGTGACTCAACATCTCCACTATATGGTGAATAGCAACTTTATTTTTCATAATATTGTTACATTCCATCCTGAATTTTCCATTGTTTGTTATAATGATATCCTTTATGATGCAGGAGGAATACATACAAAGACCATCCATAAAGTTCCAAGATTGATTTCACTGCTGCTGTATAAGCAACCCAGTGCTGTAATTATGGTGGCAGCTTGAATTAACAATTGTAAAAACAAATGTACATTCAACCAGGCAGTTGTGAGCAGACGGTGTTAAGCAGTGAATGTGTAGCTGTAGAGTATCAGTGTTGTTGTGTAATAAATTGCAATGTGTAAACATAACTACACAAAGTGTTCAAGACATTATTCAGAACATTCTGAATAAGCAAAAAGTGCATGTATACTATGACCCACATGCCTTGACTATTGGTCAGAAACAATGAAGCATGTGCCGGGGTCACAACATGTTTGAACAAAGCTGATACCTCTTTATCAAAACATTTGCCAATAAGAGATAACTATTCTGAAAGTGGAACTTTTGTGAATAAGGATACCACAATGAAGCTGACTAACAAATCAGAACTGTTCAGATTCAGTGATTTAAGTGTGTCAATGAAGTCAGCAGAGTTGCATATGTGATGAGGACATTTACCCACAAGAGATCTTAATAATGAAGTTAAATGTTTGGCGCAGTCATAAGTTGAAGAGTCATTGTTGCTCTTTATTGATCACATAGGACCATCTTTCTTACATATCTATGGAAATTCATAAAACTTCAGAGGAACCACACCACATGCTTTCAATCTTCACACAGCTGCTGGCAGAAAGGCGAAGTCGTTTAGAAGTGAAGGAGTCTTCCTTATCACCTGGTTAGTGGGGTATTTACTGATCTTCTGATGAGTACTACCAATCAGTAAATGGTATTTTTTTTTATCATGAATCATCATGAGATATTAATGTTGAAGGAGTTGCAGTAAAATACCACTGATTATCACTGCAGGATAATGATAAAGTTTCATTGCTAAATGGGTACAAAATGTGTCATGTAACACACACAGCAACACAACCCTATATAAAAGGTGGTCTTTTTTACAGTAAATATTCCATGCAGATTTCAGATGTCAGCACAGTATTGCAACTGGAGAGTGTGCCAAATACAAACAGTGGAGGTATAGCACTGTTTATGAATATAGGAGAAAGAAACAAAATTGAAAATTTTTAATTGAATATTATAATACTCCCACTTCAATTAATAAATGTTTAACACTTTCACTGTCTTTTATCATGAAGACCTTCAGTGCCAACTACAGAAAGCAGCTGTCTTATTTTACTGAAGGTGCTTCTAGTGAGTGGCTTGGTGAGAATATCTGCTTGCTGATCAGCAGAGCTGACATGTTCCAGGTGGAAGATACCCAATTTGAATTTTTCTTATACAAAATGATACTTCACTACTATGTGTGTTGTTCACTTGTGATGATCAGGATTGTTGATCAACCATTTAGCACTTCGACAGTCCATATATGAGGTGGCAGTTATTTCTTTTACCCTCATTATATTTTTCAAAATGGACTGGATCCACTTGGTTTCTTTTACAGCTTGATACAAAGCTAAATTTTCTGCTTCTGTTGTTGATAAGGCTACCACTCTCTGCCTCTGAGAGTTCCATGTTATGGTGGCTTCATCGAGTTTAACAAAAAACCTTTGATTGATTTTCGGGTAAGGACATCTTCCGCATAATCCGAGCCACTGAAAACATACAAATGATTATCCCAACTCCTTGGATAATATAAGATATAAGACTTTTGTTTCCTTTAGGCATTTTAAGATTCTCTTCATAGCATTCCAGTGTGTCTTTTCTGGTTTTTTGAGGTGCTGACTAGCATTATGCACTGCAAAGGTGATGTCAGGTCTAGTTGCCACTGACAGATAGAGCAAGCTTCCAACAGCTTGACGGTATGAAGCATTGACAATTTCTGAACTGAGGCCCAGTTCAGAGAGAACTTGACCATGATCAGCATGTATTGCCACAGCATTGTAGCTTTCCATGTTGTACCATTCCAGTACATCCCTCGCATATGTCTCTTGACTTAAAGCCATCTTTAAATTACTCTATTTGCAAACCTAGATAATGACTGAAATTGCTCATAGTCACATCAGATTCCTGCTCAAATCATTCAGCAATGTATTGATAACTTCTTTATACTCTGATACAACCAAACCATCATCCGTCTGAATTGCTAGGATGGTCAAGAGCCCACCCTTGTCATTTAAAAGAGCCCAAGGATCTGCATCTATTGCTATTAGACCCAATTTGTTTAGCACACTGGTGAATCATTGATCCCCCAGTCTAGATGCTTGTTTCAGCCCATAGACACTTTTGTTCACCTTGCATACCTTTTTGGTATACCTCCAAGCTTTCTGGATGTTCCAGATTTATCTCAGTATCAATTTTTCTGTATAAAAATGCAGTTTCAATGTCAAATTGCCTCATGTTCAACAATTTGGATGCTGCAATAGAGAAGATTGTTCTTATGGAGTCAAATCACACCACTGGGCTGCAGATTTCAATGTAGCCCATGTCGTGTCTGTGCCGAAATCCTCTAGCAACAAGTCAACCTTTCAATCTATCCACCATTCTATCTGTTTTTATCTTCATTTTGAATACTCACCTACTGTCAAATATTTCTTGGTTTTCTGGGGGTTAAGTCATGATACAAGTTTCATTAAGATTAAGTGCATGAATTCCTTCTTACATCGCCTGCTTCCATTTTTCTCAGTTTTCACAGTCCATTGCATCTTGGTATGAGGCAGGTCCATAACACTGTATCACACATGCAGAGATTACATTGAGGTTGGCATATCTAATAGGCTTTTGATTTTTGCCCTATTTCATAAACCATTCATATTTGATTTACAGATTATGTGCAATCTTCATTGGCATTCTGTTCAAGTATTGTTGATTACATAATATAGTCTGTCTTCATCCAATTTAATTTCATCATAGTCTGTCTGATTGAGGCTCTGCTCTTGACTAACTGTTCACCCTCAATGATCTGAGATATCAGGAAGGGTTCATCATCATGTTTGACAATTTTATCAAATTTACAATCCTTGCATAATCTGCCCAGTAAAACAACATCATGATGTATTTTAACTTTATCATTGTGAGGACACCAAACCTCTGTGTCATACCCAACCAGAAAACTTTTTTCAGCTTTGTAATCCCATTTCTGCTGTCTCTCCTTTGGAATGTGTGTGTGAACCATCTCTCCAAATATCTTGAGTTTGGCCACATCACAGTTCAATTTAGTCCATAAGATGTTTCTCCAAGAACACTGCTTGTGCCTTTTCTATTCAAGATATAAGTTGCCATATTTATGGCTTCAGAACATAATCCTATTGGTAGCCTACCTGCGTAAAGCATTGTCCTTGCAGTGTCCACCAAAGTTCAGCTCTTCTGTTCAGCTGCACCATTCTGATGTGGACTGTAGGTTACTGATATCTGCTGTATTATCCAGTGGTTTTGCGTTATGTTATGTATCTCTTGATTAATAAATTGCAGTCCGTAATCAGTTCTGACCACTTTAATTCCATGCTCAACTTGCTTATCACTGGTTTTTATCAAATATTCCAGGTATTTTGGCACTTCAGACTTATTTTCTAAGAAACACACAGTACACCAATGGGAATAGTAATATTTTAATATAGGGAAGCACCATGAGCCACCAGCTGAAGTAACTTACATAGGACCACAAAAATCATTGTGAATAAGCCCACCTATCTTTGCTGACTTTGAATCACTTTTGTGGAAGAGCAACTTATGAATTTTGTCCACAATGCAATCCTTACATACGCTTCTATCTTCTTCCTGAAATTGAATTTGTCCATCTTTCAAATACCTTTTTACACGAGGAAAATTTTGGTGTGCAAGTTTTTGTGCTATATCTTAAGCTCTACCATGGCAGCCACATTTTCCTGAATATCATTTTCACTCAATAAAATCTTAAACTTTATCCTATACAACTTTCCTTTATGAACTCCTACAGCAACATTTCCTCCGTTGAGTCTGCTTATTGTCTTGTCAGATTTAAATGTTATTAACTTGTCAGAAGCTGCTCCAAGTGAGAATAAACTGAGGTGAATCCCTAGCACATATAAAATATTTGACAGATGTTTCTCACTCCATCTTTCTCTATCAAAGGCTAAAATCTTTATGTCACCTCTTCCTAGTGATGGAATAAAGCTATCATCACCAGTACAGACTGGGACTTCACTCTCAAATGGACAGTCTTGTAAACCACTCAATCTGATTACACATGTGATCAGTAGCACCAGAATTTAAGAACCACCCATTTTCAGCAACATGCTTGCCTGCTACTGACAGACAGTTTTTAATATCAGGGTATCTCCTGTCGATTTACACTGATTCTGACCTTAATACTTTCATATAAGGTTTCTGCTCTTTTTTTTATAATGGCCAGGTTTATAACATTTGAAGCAAACTCTTTTGCATTATTTTGCCCAATGGTCAGGCTTATTACATTTAAAACATTTTCCTGGTTTCCTCAACTTCTTATCATCACAATGATGGTTATTCTTAAGGTGGTTGCCCCTCTGTTGTTTACCTGCCAGGAATGCCTCTTCCATCTTGATATCAAATTCTCTAGTGTTTGCTGATCAGGATGTGTTGACTACCATGCACTCAAAAACTGGTTGTAGCTCATTGGTAACATCATTAACAATTTTGTGATCACCACAGAGTTTGTGAAATATTTTCACCTTGGTTCCTCAGGCAGTGTACCTGGTCTTCTATCTGTGAAATACATGTAGCCGTGCCACTTGAAACATGTTTTTTTTTTTTTTTTTTTTTTTTTTTTTTTTTTTTTTTTTTTTTAAAAAGTTGTATCATTGCTGCTGAAGTAGATGCATGCTTACATTGTTTTCCTGTTCATAAATTGAAAGTAGTTTGGTCCACATAGCAGCTGAAGATTCACAATTTATGATGTGTAGCAAAGGTTTCTCCTCAATTGAGGTTCCAGAATTTTCTGCTCTGCATTGTCCATCTTTCCAAGCTGTGAGACTCTTTTCATATACCTGTATTGCTGCAGAGTTCATGTTGTCTTTACTCATTGATTGGGTTGTTTGACCTGTGACATCATCCCAAGCTCCCATGGCACTTAAGGCCATACATATTTGCTTGCACACTCTGGAAATAACCACAAAACTTCTCACACACGTTTTTGATACTGCTCTGTACCTGGTATTTTGTTTTTATTTATGTCACTCAGTGATTACTGGGCCTATAACCTGTGCTGAAGGAGTCATAACACTGTTTCTCATTCCAGGATAATGACAAAGTTTTATTGCTAAGTGGGCACAAAACATGTCACATAACACAGACAGCCCCATACACACAACAATGTATAAAAGGCATTCTTTTTGCCAGTGAGTTCACTGTGCAAGCTTCAGATGGCAGCATGGTGTATGCAACTGGACTGTGCACCAAATACAAACAGTAGAAATATAGCACTGTTTACGAATATGGGAGAAACAAACGAAACTTAACATTTTTAATTGATTATTAATACAGTTAAAACAGTGATATTACCTTTATCAGCTGGAAGAAACACCATCTGGTGAGCCTGGTGAAACATATGGAGTGCAGCCCTCTCAGCCACAGATATATGATTCCTTTGGAGGCAGGCCTTCATAACAGCTTGGCAAGTTTCATGCGTTATTACAGAATCTTTCATCTCTCATTGGCAAACCTTTTGACAAAAAGGTTTCAGCTTTGTGCAGACATGCTATGACCTCAACATACTTTTCAGTTAAATTTTGAAACAGACTGACAGTGTCACCATGGCCAGTCTCTTGTCAGCCTTGGAGGCCAGTTTGTTTATTGAGGACTTGAAGGAAAAGTTGCTGCAATCTTCTGGTTTGAAGCCCACAGTAGTTTGGAGATATGTAAGTAATACATTTGTAGTACGCCCCCATGGTGAACACAAATTACAAAAATATTTAAACCATGGTGAACACAAATTACAAAAATATTTAAACCATCTTAGTTCCATCTGTGGATAAATTCAGCTTAAAATGGAAAAAAGGAGGAAGTCCTTCCATTTTTGGATGTTTTGGTTCAGTTTAAAGATGATGGCACTTTGAGACATGCACTATATCAGAAGTCAACACTCATGGACTTATATTTACATTCAAATACACTCCTGGAAATTGAAATAAGAACACCGTGAATTCATTGTCCCAGGAAGGGGAAACTTTATTGACACATTCCTGGGGTCAGATACATCACATGATCACACTGACAGAGCCACAGGCACATAGACACAGGCAACAGAGCATGCACAATGTCGGCACTAGTACAGTGTATATCCACCTTTCGCAGCAATGCAGGCTGCTATTCTCCCATGGAGACGATCGTAGAGATGCTGGATGTAGTCCTGTGGAACGGCTTGCCATGCCATTTCCACCTGGCACCTCAGTTGGACCAGCGTTCGTGCTGGACGTGCAGACCGCGTGAGATGACGCTTCATCCAGTCCCAAACATGCTCAATGGGGGACAGATCCGGAGATCTTGCTGGCCAGGGTAGTTGACTTACACCTTCTAGAGCACGTTGGGTGGCACGGGATACATGCGGACGTGCATTGTCCTGTTGGAACAGCAAGTTCCCTTGCCGGTCTAGGAATGGTAGAACGATGGGTTCGATGACGGTTTGGGTGTACCGTGCACTATTCAGTGTCCCCTCGACGATCACCAGTGGTGTACGGCCAGTGTAGGAGATCACTCCCCACACCATGATGCCGGGTGTTGGCCCCGTGTGCCTCGGTCGTATGCAGTCCTGATTGTGGTGCTCACCTGCACGGCGCCAAACACGCATACGACCATCATTGGCACCAAGGCAGAAGCGACTCTCATCGCTGAAGACGACACGTCTCCATTCGTCCCTCCATTCACGCCTGTCGCGACACCACTGGAGGCGGGCTGCACGATGTTGGGGCGTGAGCGGAAGACAGCCTAACGGTGTGCGGGACTGTAGCCCAGCTTCATGGAGACAGTTGCGAATGGTCCTCGCCGATACCCCAGGAGCAACAGTGTCCCTAATTTGCTGGGAAGTGGCGGTGCGGTCCCCTACGGCACTGCGTAGGATCCTACGGTCTTGGCGTGCATCCGTGCGTCGCTGCGGTCCGGTCCCAGGTCGACGGGCACGTGCACCTTCCGCCGACCACTGGCGACAACATCGATGTACTGTGGAGACCTCACGCCCCACGTGTTGAGCAATTCGGCGGTACGTCCACCCGGCCTCCCGCATGCCCACTATACGCCCTCGCTCAAAGTCCGTCAGACAACTCGTGCATTCTATGAAAGATGCATGGGACAATGTAGGTACACACAGCTCTTATAGCTCAATAAATTGGCTGTGGAAGAGCACTGCATTGGACACTGGTCACCCTATGCTGTACAAAAATGTCAAAATTCTAGTGTTGACTTAATATTTTTGGGACTTGGTGGTGGAAGAAGAAGTTGAAATTCACTTGGCAAAGACTTTAATTAATAGAGATAGTTGTTTCAACCTAGACAAATCATAGAATTTCGCATTTTCTTTAATAAACTTGCAAAGACATAACCACAGTGCGGCTCACAATGATTCATCAACTTAAAAGTGTTTATTGTCTGCATAGCACAGATTCAATACATGCATATACGTACTTCTTTGCTACCAAACAACATCTCTGATACATGTATATCTGTGACCACATGTGTGGTGACACAGTCCATGGATTTAAAAGGACAGAGTGAGTGCTGTAGTGTCTGTCTTTTGGCTCACACTGAAGAGGGCCATATGATATACAGCCAAAATATTAGAAGAAGAAGTAGAATTTATGTAGATGCATGCCTGAAATTTATTGAAGCAATCATTGTGCCATGAAAACATGAAGCTGCACATGATATATTAGCATTCCCATGCTTATGGGATATGTCTATTAAAATTTCATCCTTACAGATTTTCAGTAGCGAAGTACAGGTGAAGAATGGTGTAAATACATTATAGATCTTGGATGTGAATAAAATAAGCTGGAGATCATACCACAACATGCCGAGAGGATGTCCACATCAGCTTATTGTCATCTTGGACAAAGTCAGGTTGAACATTGGCATGTGGAACATGGCAGCATCACAGTGACAGATCAGAACCAGTGGTGATGAAATGGACTCACAAGGTTGCAGGCAGTGTGTCAACATGAAGCTCGCCGGCCGGCGTGGTCGAGCGGTTCTAGGCGCTGCAGTCCGGAACCGCGCTGCTGCCACGGTCGCAGGTTCGAATCCTGCCTCGGGCATGGATGTGTGTGATGTCCTTAGGTTAGTTAGGTTTAAGTACTTCTACGTCTAGGGGACTGATGACCTCAGATGTTAAGTCCCATAGTGCTTAGAGCCATTTGAACCATTTTTGAACATGAAGCTCGATTAAGATCTTGAGTTGCTACACATTGTTTACTACTGAAACCATATCACAGTCAACAGAACCTTGCAAGGTATAGAACCAGGGTCAATTGGAATGCTCAGTGGTATTTTATAGTCTTCAGCAATGACTCTTGCATCTGTTTGTCTGATCAATGTCATAGACAGCTTAGAGAAAGGATTCTGGTAATGACAACAGTACTGATTTGGTAATTGTTGAAGAGAGGCTGAATGCTCGCCAGATGTGGCAAGAATGATAAAACCTTTTCTTCATACCTTCATGACCGGGCAATGAAAGGCATATTCTAATAGAATAATACAAGGCCCTACACTACAGTTAATAACACAGATACCTTGGGGAATGTCTGAGGTGTGATGGGACATGTATACTTTCATATAAAACCCCAGTCAGCAATCTTCATGATCTGAGACTGCTCGAGTTTTTGCAGAGTAACAAACTCCTCAAGATGAAATTCAGAGGCTGTTTGATTTCATGTCACAATAAACACAAGAATATATCCATGCCCATGAGGGTCACACCTCACATTGATAAAATGAAATTTGAATTATTTAGTACTCATTTTGTGATGAAAATGTCTACAAAGTTTGATAGATATTGGAATGATAAGGTATGGTAAACACATTGAAAATAAATTAGTAGAAATTAACAGGAAAGTCAGTGATGCAGTTGATGAGCTTTTTTACATACGGCAGTTTAAGGTAGAAAATTTGTGGTAAGTTTCTATGGGACAAAACTGCTGTGGTCATCGGTCCCTGCAGTTTAAGGCAACCATTGGGTGGACAGCAGTAGAAATAAACAGAAAAGTAAAAATGACCTGGAGTGGTTTTGGCAAACTGAATAGTGTATTCAAAATGAAGATTCCATTGTGTCTGAAACACCAAGCTAAATTCAGTGTATATTAACCATTTCAGCAATGAGACAATGGCTTTGAGTGCAAAATCCTTGAAAAACTGAGGACTGCTCAGCAAGCAATTGTAATCTTAGCCTCCCTCACATCACTGTTAAAATTCTCTGTTTCTGCATAAGTTTTGAAAGCTTCAAGAGGCATAAGGTGTACAAAAGAAAAACATTTTTACTTATTTTCATTTTCTCTCATTGTTGCTGTTGTTGGCTGCAGTTCTTGCATCTAGGGGTACATTCTTGCGGCCGAAATTTTGAGTTACTGGGTTCCGGATGACTAAATAACTGATGAAGTACTATCTGTTGCTATGATTTTCTTTTATTTTATCCCATTCTTCTATATCACACTGACTTCACAATCTCCATTTTCATAAAACTAACAATTACACTGTTGTACACAAAATTTAAAAGAACATGCACTTCCATCAGAGGCAATGAGTCTCTTGAGGACCAAAATCAATGTATGTTTACAATATTTTGTGACAGTCTATATGGTTTGCCAAATAGTGTACCAAATGATGCCAAGGATAGCATATAGATATATAGAAGTAACTGATACGTAACATATTACAGAAAACATAAGAAAAATATCTACTATACAAGCCATAATCTATACATATATCAGGATATGGTACTCAGATTTTCAGATCTGTGGAACATACTGACGCAAGACAAATAATACAAGGACAAAACTACAACATCACACCACTAAACTATAGAAATAAATACAGAGACAATGTAAAATGCTAAATTTCCAAATTGTAAGTTAACATCCATATAATCAGACCTTCAAAATCTTCAAAAGAGAAGGAAAAAAATTTCAGATCCTAAGTGTACAACGAGTTATCTGACTCAAAAAACTCACAACGCTGGGTACGGACCAGAAGAATATACTCAACCATGAGTAGGCATATAGTACAAAATCAATCAGCCACATAAACCAGAGTATTTAAGGATATGTTGGCTCGTGAAAGAACAAAATAATGGAAAATTATAAGGACCCAATTTTACAATGTGGGGACCGACCCATGAATCCAAACCACACTGAGTACAAACCAGCAAAAAATGTTTTGACACAACAAAACTAATAAAGTTCATAATCATACCAATAAGTTCAATCATATGCAAAGACAAACAATCCTGTTGGGGTAACATCTGCAACTGAGCATTATACCAGAATTTGAAAATACTGCTTCAGTTGTAAAGTTCTTTAATATCACACAACCAGCTTCGGGCTCTTATAAGCCCATATTCAGGTGTCGTAACTTAGTGCTGTGGCCCCAGCACTCGGGGGCTACAGAACCAAGTTGACACCTGAAGATGGGCATATAAGAGACTGAAACCAGTTGTGACACACACACACACACACACACACACACACACACACACACACACACAAACAGAGCTAAGCATGAGTCTGTCCACAACTCAGGATCCAATCAGATACAATATTGCAATACACAAGATAAATTTAGGTAAACATAATCATAATTAGGTTTGAACGCTGTCAAAATCCAGTAGCTTGAGGACCAAAATCAGTGTGTGAAAGCAGACATGTATACATCTTGTTATATTGTCTATACTAGTAAATGTCTTCCACACTATTTGTTAATTGTCCATACAAACTAACCTATGTACGTAAAGACCTAGAAGATTCATCATAATTGATAAAAAAATACATACTGATTTAAAGTTACATAATGTATTGGAAAGTCAATCCCCCTACTTGATAAAACATGCATTTATGCAGAATAACACTGTGTTTAGCAATCCTGGCTAACAATTCACAAATATCAGTCACAACACAGATCCAGTTGACAGATGCCCAAGTACATTACCCAGCACCCATGATCTCTTGGAAGTCAACTGGTCCAGCAGGGTACAGCCATCCAGCAGTGTGGGGACCTGAAACATTGTTTTGTGTACTAAATATGCTGTTCAGTACCTTCTTCATATCACATGAGATATGTTCTCCTTGGTAGCTTTTCAAAGTCAGTTATATGGGATTTATGTCAGGTGAAATTAAAGTGTTCATATGTGAAACATTAATAAAGAGTGTTAAATGCAATGAAAAGAATGGACTAATAAGGTAATACATACAGATATGCTCAGATACTATTTCTAATCTTTGCAGTACAAATTATGAACACTGTTCCATTTGAAAATTGCAAAAATATCTAATTTAGTCTCATGGCATCTATGTATCAAATTCTATAGCACAAATCTAATACAGAACATAATTATATAGTGTATCATAGATTTTAACTCAGTCAATAGATAGGACAGAACTTCAAAAATCACATAATCTTACATACTAAATCCCAGACAAACAAAACACAATCATATAGTTTTATGAATCTACACACAGATTTAAACTCAGTCACTGGATAAGACAGAACTTTCGAAATTACATAATCTTACATACTACATTCCTAGCAAACAAAACACAATTAAATAGTCTTAAAAATCTACAGACATAGTGAATATTTTCTTCTAGATTAGGTAAAATCTGAATCATCATCTCTGCTATTAGACACTTCATGTAAGAGATCACTTTCAATTTCATCAAATGCTACATCCACACTGTTTTTGTAGGGTTTTATCAACTTTACTGATATCATAGTGTTACTCTGGTTACACAGTTTGTCAGGTATAGATTGAACACACTGAACGGGTTCCATAGCACAACTAACATCACTTATTACAGAAGGAACACAAAATATATTACTGCCAAACTTACACTTCCTGCTTAAATCTTCTTTCACTACATTCCACCAATTTGGATACAAATTTTGACTAACCACAGATAACTTATTCCACAATGCACATTTATCTATGTTATCATCAAACTGGTCCCAAATAAACTTCAAAAAGTTTTCACCTTTATTCTCTAGGCTTACAGATAACTCACCTTTACTGTTTGGGTCATTACTCTGCATGACATTAATGAAAAACTGCTTTGACTGGACTGGTATTCCATGACTCTCACTTACATCATCACATCCATCACTTACCTTACCTGTAACTGTTAACAACTCTGAAATTTCATTATTCTTAAACTCCACAAAAACCTGATACTCATCATCATGATGATCATCATGATGATCATCATCATCATCATCATCATCATATTCTCCCAAAATTACTTCATCAGTAACATCATTACCAACATGAGTCTCATCTCCATCAAAGTCACACACTAGAGATGGGGGATCCGCTCCTGAACTAATTCATAGAGTTGAATCTTTCAAAGGAGTGAACAATCAGTGATTCAGAAAAAAAGAACGGTAGCTCCAAACGTTTCCCACAGCAGAGAGAGAGAGAGAGAGAGAGAGAGAGTCGGAGCAGACCAGTGGGGCCTCTGCTGGTCAGAGCACACTGCACGCCACACAACACAGCCAGCGCCGGCCTCTACCCTGCTTCTGCCTTGGCTGCCTGCATTGTGCAGTGCCCCATTGGATTTTGTGTTTCACATATGCCGTGCCCTCTCTGTGCTTCCTCTGCCGCGTGCAGTGTCTGGCGCACCTTAGCATAGCGCTCCGTCGGCTATCGTTTCAGTCGCACGTCCTGCCCTCTGGGCAGTTGATGCGAGCAACAGGATAGAGAGCCTCCTCGCGGAGAACATAAGAACTACTTGCAACAACCTGCTCGCAAGAGAACGGACGATTAGTCTCCGACCGGGTGAGTGGTGGCCGCTCACCGCTCCCCCCACCCTCGGAACTCGCCCGCTCAACGCTCACCCCACCGTTCTCGACTCTGCCAGAGCGTCGAGCAAAGCAACTCAGGTGTCACTCTGGTCTCTGGGGTCTTAGCTCGCGCAGTAATACAGCTCGCGGCTCGACCTGCTTGACTCAGCGCCTCTGCATCGGAGTTAGTCTCTACTGGATATTGTTCTTCGTAGTAATACCGTTATGTATATTACATAATTATGTTATGTATACATCATTTGTTTTTATTTTATTTTTATTTGTTTAAACTGATCAGATTAGGTTCCTGATGGCTCCTCTTACTATAGGGTTTTTTATTATGGTCACTCGAATTTACACTTCAATTACGAGCGAACCGATAAACGTATAGCAAAAGTGATACACCAATTTTTCCTTGTTTTATTCTTTGGTCTTACAGTCAAATTTATATATTTTTTTCTTATTGTAGTACGGATTTTGCGATTTTCGGTGTCTTTGGAAGGAAATGTTCACTTTAAAAATATATGGCTTGCGATGTATTTGTATGAGGTTAATGAAATTTTAATACATTATAGCCAAATATATTGTTAATGTAAATCTCAAGTTACAACATTTTCCGATCACCCAAAAAACCACGATAGTGCAAAATAAATCAATAATCAAAAACTTTGTCATATCGTGAAAATTTCAATAAACAATACAAAATTCTAACTCATTATCTGTGTTACTTCAAAGTAGGATCAAATAAGATCAAAATACAGGTATAGTACTGGAATAAACCAAGTTTAAAGGGCAATGTGCCTTCCATTTATTTTCTGTTGTGAATGAGTGGTGAGTCATGAAAAAGAGCTAATTCATTTCAGGGAGTGAACAGTTCTGATCCGATCTCTGAAAAGAACAGTTTTGCCCATCTCTATCACACACCTCATCTACATTCCTTTTTCAAGAAGCTACCAGTCTCAGACTTACCAACATCAGTCATTTCACAGCTCTCATTCACATCCACATAAAAAATATCACCTAATTCAGATTCAATATAGTCATCACCTGTTTTACATACATGAATAACACTGTTTTCTGATCAAGAGAAGAAATCATTAGTACATGCTACATCAGATTTCTCATTACTTTCACATTCTGGTTTGTGATAACTATCTACATCACTATAATTAAACATAGTACTCCAAAGCATTTGATTAAAACATAAATGAGAAACTTGATGTTCCTTCTGTTCAGCTTCAGATACCTGTGCTACATTATGAATACCGTAATTATTGTCTAAATGTAAGCGTAAATTGGGGGTCCCATACTTGTTGTGTTTCCTCACCCCAAAACTGTGGGCCTTCATTGAGGTGGTCTGCTGTTTCCCAAATAGTTACCTCCATGATTGTTTTTCCTATTATATTGCTCATGGTTATCCCCATTATTACTATTCTGCTGATGTTCAAAATTTCTGTCTCTATTACCATTTTTGCTCTGATAGAAATTACCATTATCTCTGTTTCTGTAGTTATTACCATTGTAATCTCTATCATTTTGATTATTATGGTACATGCTTCTTTCTACTGCCCTATCCAGCCTGTCAACATATTGTAAAAACTGTTCAAGGCAACCATCAGGTCCCTGTACTAAATCCCACCACAACTTCTCTGGTAATCTCATTTTTAGTGCATCATTCTCCCTTGTCCAGCTTCTGACCAAAATGAATTTTAAAAATTTTTTTTGAAACTTTGGTATGTTTCTTGCTGGCTTAAATTTAGATTTACCCAAGACAGAGCTTCGCCTTGAAGACATCTTTTAACAAATATAATCTTATGTCATCACTCACACCCGACGTAAAACTGTCTCTACAGTGGTGCAGAAAATCCAGTGGATGTAAATTGTTTGATGGGAAACTTCTGATTGGAATGTTGGAACACGCAATACCATTGTTTGAATAAAGATTTTTGTGAATACAATTTTTCTGAACTACTGAAATTTTTTGATCTAAAACATTTACATTAGTTAGCATACTGTCTTCAACATTTAAAATTTTTTGATCTTTACTACTAAAAGTCTGTTCCATGTTTTCCTCTACGACCTTCCCCTGAACTCTGATGTCATTAACATTCTTCTCCTGTTGTGAAGATTGTGATATTACGTCATTTTCCAAAACAATAAATTTATTTTCTAAGATATCAAATTTTTCATTCACAGTTTTTAATCGCTCTGACAACCAGTTTTTCAGTTCTGAAAACTGATTACTAAGTTGGTATATTTAGCATTGTGCCCTGTTCATTTTACTATTGTTTTCAGATCATATTTCCATTAACTGATCATTGACTGCACTAAATTTGATATTGTTATCTGTTTTCATTTCTGTTAACTGATCATTAACTACAAAATCAACTGCATAACGTCAGTTTTAACTGTTTCTTTGCTGACTACACTTTCACATGGTTCAAACATATCCAGGCTACGTCCTACAGTTTTTACTTCATCACCACTACCCTCATCTCTATTCATTTTCCTAGCAATCACACGAGTCCACTGAAAAAATTAAGTTTAGAAATAGTTTGTACTTTTCTTTTCTAATGTCCTACATCATAGTTGTAAAGTCCACTTTCAATTCATCCGGTCTGTCATTGTTGATATTATCTCATCACTGTTGATACGACTTTGGTGGGCAGCTCTCAGGTATTCTTTCATCAAGTGATTGCAGTTCATTTAGTTAAAAACTGCAAATACACAAATAATTGTCCTTCCTTCTTCTGCAGCAGACAAAACTTCATTATCAGTCAACAGATCACAGCTGATGCCCCCACTTGTAATCTTACCTTCCCACAGCTTCAAGAGGCATAAAATATACAGAAGATGTGTACATAATTAAAAAAACATGCGCTTCCATCAGAGGCATGCCCACTACTACTACATTCTGTGGAACTCACAATATTCCAAAGTGTTTACAAAACAAAAAGAGTTTACAAAATTTCTTGACAAAAGAAGAATCTTTACTAATTTATATCATTATTTTTAATGAGTCCAGAAATAAATTTAATGATTTGCATTAGATTGCATAAATAACACTATCAATTTTAAGTATGCCAGGTATTTCGTAATTTCAAATATTTCTAAAAGAAGAATAATTTTAACTGTAGAAATTAATTTCTTCTTATACATTTTAGTATGAAATATAATACATCATATATAAAATCATATGAAATTCTTTTAGTGAAACAGCTGAAATAATGTTCACCTATACAAGAATCAATTTATAAATGGTATCGGTTATTTCTATAAAAGAAAAAAAGGCAATGCTAGAAAAGGGTGTTCCATTACAGTATGCAAGTTGTAATTTATTAGGTGAGAAAGAAAGCAAACAAATTGCTGAGGGAACAGAATTTTTGTGAATTTACTAGATAAAATGCTCATTCAGCTATTTGTATAGACAATATCATAACAAATTACATATTTGACAGTGAAAACAAGTTCTGTTTAGACTTAGGAACTTATGACCATTCTGCACTGTTTATTCCACTGCCAGAAATAACTAAACCAAATTTTAAGAAAGGTTTTATGAAAAGAAACTTTTCTAAAAATCGTCTGAATCTGTTCCAATAAAAGATAGAGGCAGTAAAATGGCCCATGGATAATAGTGTGTCAGGTACTGAGAACTATGATAAATTTCTTAAAAGTTTTTAGAGGTGTTCAATGAAGCATTCCCACCAATGATCTGGCATGAAAAAGCCAAAGGTAAACTAAACTGAATTACTCGAGGCTTAACCCTTGAACAGGTGTGCCAATTTTTGTAATATGAGATAGCATGCAGTGTACTTTGTGCATATGTAAAGAATAGCTATCTTTATGCTATCAAGGTAAACATGTGTGAGAAAAATCACAGTTTACTCTTTGTTTAATTAAACTACAATAAAATAACTTACTTTATTTTAGCTAAATCATTGTTTAATTAAATAATAATAAAATAAGCTTCCATTGCATCATTCTGTTGTCACATACAAATGTTAACCCATAGTTATGACCCACTCAGAGCATTAAACAGCATAGTTGCATCAGATCCCTGCCAAATGCTTATTCAATTACTAATTATTTGATAGATTACTGCATCATTGTGGGATTGTGCTGCTAGCTCAGAAGCTTGGTCATATTCTTGCACAGATCACAAATTTTTTCTCACCCGGCTCGCTGTTTGTTTTATATTATTGCTGTTCACTTGGATGTATGGAAACACAACTTACCACTGTTTTAGCTGAAGCAGTGTTGAAGGAATAGGTATGAGCTCACAATTTTGAAACAAAAGTGGAATGGTACAAGGCAATATTACTTGTGGTTGGTGCAGTTTATACTTAAGTGTGCCAACTCAAGTGTTAAAAATATCTATTGCAAGAAAATGAGAGCTGCATAAAGAGCTGAGATACAATGACTTATACTGCTGCTACATTTACTGCTTTGTGATTTATTTTGTGTTGAAATATGTATTTATTTCTCAGAATTAACATTCCAGTTTGTAATTCAAAATATTTTACATTAAGAAAAATTCTGAGATGGTATTTTTATGATGCTGCTCGAGAACTATCTGTACACATTTTGTTCTTTAATATTGCTTACAGTATTTAGAAGTTATTAATTTTTTAAGCCAATAGCTATTTCAAAGTATTACATCTACGCTATCTTAAGTACCATTCTGTCTACCAAGTAGGCATTTAGATGCATTTTATTGTCTTTTCTCCCTCTTTCATTTGATGTTCTCACCTAATTTGTAACTAACATAGTTCTTATTTTATCTACTTTGTGGCTGTGGAATGAATTTTTGGTTACTTACTCTGCACCATGCCAACATCTCAGACCAACAGTATCCTGCAGTGGTCAAGTGCATGGGTTTTATTGTACCTGGCAGTAACATTATAGTGTACCTAATGCTGTGGTGTTAGCTGGGTTGCATTGTGGCCTCTAATTCCGCCAACTGCAGGGTTTGAAAATGTCATCTGCTGTTAGTGGAAAGCTCTAGTCGCCATTCCTCATGAGTGATGCTCGCCAGTGAATGAACTCTTATATCACATCATGTCACCTGTACAACCAGTGCTCATGTAGCCACATCTGTCTGTAGTATCCCAGTAACCCCCACTTGCTACTCCATAAATGCAGTAATTGGAGTCACTAGTAACACCAAAGGCACTTAAAATTCCAGCCATAAAAAAACATTATTTTTAGAAGCACACAAAAGATTTTAAAATTGTTAAACAGTAGCCCTATGTGGCGGTACATTTTGTAATCTAATAACTATACTAAATATATTCACATATAGCACTGTGTGTTACAGTGAGAAATCCTAAATTGAGAGCATATTTGCAAATAAACATTCACCAATAAAGCATAAACATGATAAATTAGTACATCTAAACTATTTTCTGTTATTTGTGTGTATATGTACCATGTGTCTGGCAAACATAATTAATCAAAAGAAGCACAAATCTCAGTGGTCACAGTACCATAAATAAATTTTAGTTCTATAACTCCCACAGTTCATTTTCCTACTTTCAGATTATTAGTTAGTTTTGCTTTCTGCCCTTGATTTAATTTTGTTGCATATATAATTATTTTTCATTACACAGATACACTTTTGTCACTACAACTTACATTGCCTTCTCTGGCAACTCCCATACTCATTACTTTAGCAGTCTCAGTTAACCTTCTTTTCAATATTGATGTATTTGTCAGCGCATCAACTGACATATCCAGATGTACTGACATCTATCATTCTCCATGACAGCATTCCCTCATACAGTATCCTCTTCTATCCCTTTCCTCACATTATAGCTGAGTGTGCCATTACAAATCTTAGAACAGATCTGGTTTTGCCATTGCAAACCACAATCCTCTCACTCATTTCAATCAGAGCCTGCTTCATCTCTGCATACTTAGCACCACACATCTGTTTACTTGAATCTATCCTCCCTATGATTCAACTTTAACTGTTTCAACCCCTTACAACAGCATCTGATCTACCTCAACAAACTTTCCATTAAAATCCTCCAATTTACCATCTGTACTCCCAATTGTACTGTCTAAATCATTTTAAAGTCGTCTTTAAACTCTCCATTTTGTTATCTGTTTGCCCATTTTTGTCATCTAATCATTTTTAAATCAGCAAAATTTCTTATCATAATATTTAGTTGACTCAAAATTCAACTTAACATAGAATGTAGAGCTGCTTCATCCTACCTTTTCTTAAAATCATTTTTAATATTTCCTATAATAACATTTAATTGACTTAACATTGAACCAAACAAAGAGCTAACTGAAGTTTCACCTACATCATCCTGCCTCTGTGGACTCATGGGCTTGCCTGCTCCCACTAGCAACCAATTTGAAATCACTGACTGATTCCTTAATTTCTTACTCCATGGCTGGTTAGCAAGAAAACTGAAAAATAACAATCATGTGTTGCTGTTTTATTTAACTTATTCAGTGACCTGCGACTCAGCTCCATTGTCACAACAGCTACCTGAGTCAGTTTGTAAAACAGCCAAATCCCAGAGGCACAAGCCCATATCTGTGATGTACTTATTTCCATTTAATTCACATAAATCTTCTGGAAAATGAATTAGCTTAAGTGTGTGACTGATTTGATGTTTTTTGGCTACATTGGTGTTTAGGGGATGGTCACACACGTGTCACATTATATAATAAATAGTTTTATCAACTTCTAAATAACTGTTAATCTCAGGCAGGGTTGTGACCAGTGGAGAAAAATAAAAAAATTCTTCTGAACACCAGCTACTTATTGTTTAGAAATAAAAATGTTTATTAAACCTTCAATATCATAAAAGAAACACAATGACCGATGGAGTCCCTCACAATAACAAAATTGCCAAGTGTGGCACACCACATTACTGTTCGATATTACAGTTCTTGAAGTTAATTGTTCAAAAATTCACAGTCCAAACTTGATTCTATTTAAATTTAATCTCAATGAAGCTAACTGTCATAAAGTACAGTTGCTTCTGCTTAAAAGTTTAAGTTCACCAGGCTAGCTACCAAAATATTTACACTTTCATCCAGGGAGCTGCTCATAGTTAAGAGTCCATGACTAATTACAAAAACTTTTCTAAGTTTTCAGAAGCTCTTGGAAAATTTTACAAGTCCACAAAACATTTCAATCATTTAAAGTCTTGACCAACATGCCTCTCATTCAGCTTTACATCTGCCCTTGGCCAAATGTCAAAGAGAGCTGTTGTGAGCAATATGGCTGCCAACCTTAAACAGGCACAATCTGTTGTTGCAAAATTTACAAATTTACATTTTACTTATTGCTACTACAATGTTACATATCAGTTAAGATAAGAATTTCACCAGTTTTCTGTGGCATCCTAGGATTTCAGTTGGGTCCTTAGTTTTCTTGTTATTTGCATTTCAGTCATTGGAGTAGTTAATCTATCCATATTTACTATTAATTATTATTAAAAAGTTTTCTTGTTATTTGCATTTCAGTCATTGGAGTAGTTAATCTATCCATATTTACTATTAATTACTATTAAAAATAATTAAATTTACATGACTATAGATAGCTACTTTAGTCTACTATCTGATAATGCTGCCACATTTACTGATTTGTGGTTTATTTTGCATTAAAATACATCTTTACTTCCTGGATTAAACAATCAGGCTCATAATTTAAAATAGATTACATTGATGAAAATTCTGAAACTGTATTTTGAAAGTGCTGTTCAGGTACTGTCTGTAAACATATGGTTCTTTATAATTGCTTATAGCATCTAGAAGTTGTTTCTTTCTTAAGTCAATAGGTATTTCCAAATCTTACATCTACAGTAAAGTACTGTTCTGCATACAAAGTTGTCATTTAGACACGCTTTCTTATCTCACTTCTCTCTTTTGTTTGATGTTCTTGCCTATCTTGTAACATAATAGTTCTGGTTTTATCTATTTTGTGGCTGCAAAATGAATTTTTGCCTGCTGACTCTGCACCACGGCAGCTTCATACACCATCAGTGTACTGCAATGGCAAAGCTCACATGTTTTACCCACCTTGCAGTAACAATCCACGCTACCTGCCACCCTCTTGGTTTCTAGGTATCTTTGTGGCCTCTCATTTTACCAATTGTAGAGTATGAAAATGTCTACTACCAGCAGAAACCTCGAGTCACTACTTTCCCAAAAGCGATGCTCACCTGTGTCAGAACTCGTGCACCTCGCCCTGTCACTTGTCAAACAGCACCTGTCTAAACTTGCATTCTGTAATGTCTCAGTTGGTTGATAGATTTCCTGAGATAATAAAAGATGAAGATGACAATGAGGACCTACAGTAGCTACATAGATTAAATTAGAAATTTCAGAGAGCAACATGAATCTATATTGCTGAGGACTACCAAACTTGTAAAAGTATAGAGGAGCACTTTATGAGCAATGATGTTCGATGCCTTATGATGATGATGATGACGATGATGATGACAATGTACATGTTACAACATTTCATGCTGTCTTCATAGAAAATTTAATGCATCACCACATGACTGATCAAATTACTCATTGATAACTGAGTTGTCTTACATTTGAATTTAGAGTCTAACAGTACATGTCAGTCAAGAAGCCAGTGGGGGTCCCAAATCATACTGATGTTGATGGTGGACATTAGTTCTGAATGGAATGAATGTTTAATCATTTAATAGCTGTAATATGGTGAACAACTCCATAAATTTTGGTAAATAGTGGATGAGTGCATAATGTTGTATCACTTTCCATTTTAGTTAATGTACAGTATGGTGTGCATACTGTGGTTTACAGGGATGCAATGATGGCAATAGTTACTGCCTTCATGTTAGTGATGAGTGAGGGAGGGGTGGGATGTGGCATGTGTTATTTATGAATGATGCAAATTCACCTCTAGCTGTCTTACCATTGTGGTCATTTTTCATTTGAATTGGCTTCTAGCACAGGAGCATCAGAAGTTTTCATTTGAGTTTTCTGTAGATATAGTTTTTTGTCTGTGTTAAGAGTTTAAGTTCTTTGATTTGAGTTATAAATCTGTTTATATTCCACTGGATTGTGGGAGTCATAATTCAGTGAAGATTTTTTTCCCCATTTTTCTGTGTCATTGTGATATAGCAGATGACAGGAAAAGAGTTGCAGGCTTTTTGTCCCTCCATGGGACATTGATGTCTACCCCATTACCGTCAGCATCATTTGGTGACAGTGCTTCATGAACTGATGATTGTACTCCAGTTTGCTTTGGCTTCAGTCATCTTTTGCCTTTTGTAAGGAGCGAGATGGTTTTTTTCAGTGCAAGTAATGTAGCTTCCTAGGAAAATAGAACATTAGATTGAAAATGATTGCAAGGTATTGGTTTTATACAAACATAATTACATAATGGATAATAACTACAATGGGAAATTACTTGAGTCATGTAGGGATAAGTAACATATTATACATGTTGATAACCACTGTATAATTCCTTCACCAGTATCACTTCGGGATCTTCATTTTTGATCTTTAGTGGTATAAATTAATGTTTTATATGTATAATCAGTAGACAGTAATTTATTTTTGTAATTTTATTATGCCATTGATAATACTTGACATTCATGCACGACTATAAGCAAGTACTTAAAAATGGCAGTAATTTCATCATTCTGCATGCCTGACAGACTGTTGTCAGTTTCTTAGAAACTGAAATTCATTGTGATTTTCTTTTACTAATAAGATCCACGTCTGCAACTTCATAAAAGACATTTGAGTTTTAGCTGCCTTTTTTAAGTGTTCATGATTTTATTTGGTCATGTATTTACTGGTAACATATGGGGTGAAAATGATGAAATGTGCATGTAAATTCTCAGTGAACAGTCCACTGGATTGTACAAGCTAGGCAGAAACAGATGCAAGGTAAAATATAATTGAAAATGTTCACAAAAATTTAGCCACTGATGATGCTATAGAAATGAAAAATATACAAAACATCAATGACAGACACTTAAATGTTTTTATTTATGCATAGAGCTGGAGAATAAAAATCATAAATGATTTCAGTAATTACTTTTATCTTGTAGTTTTCAAAGTTATTTTTCATATTGTTATCATCATTTGTCAGCTCCATTTCCTGATGTCCCACACACTCTGTCCTGTATTCCAAACATGATTTAATTTAATGATGAATGTTTTTGTTTCTTTGTAGGTGAGCCATTATGTACCCATGACCATACAGCTACTGAAAGAAAAGTCCATACTGTATCAACAGAGGAAGAAACAGGTATCAGTAAAAAATCTGAAACATTTGTACCATATGATAGTGATTCTGATGATTCTGCCACAACATGTAAAAGGGCTAGATTTGATGTGAATTTGGCAAATGAGCTTGAATGTTCAAGTGAAACTGTTAAGGAATCCAGTGCCACAAATTATGTGAAATACAGTGGAATGACAGTCTCAGAGGGTGAAGAACGACCTAAAAATAAAGTAACTCCTAAAGGCGTAGAAATAATATATGATTTGAGTGATGTAGACAGTGAAATAATGTTTCATACAGAATCACCATCAGCATCTACTATGAGCACATCTTCAACAGAAAATACACTGGAAGCTCAAATTACTGAGACAAATGAGGAAATTGTAAAAAGAATTGAACAGGTTCTGGTATCAAAGGGACTGATCCCAGATGGTGCAGTTAACTGGCAAACAGTTGCAGAACAAATTACTGATGAAGAAATTAGTGGCTTAACTGGAAAAGAATTAGAAGATTTTTTCCTTGACAAAATTTGTAAAATTTTTCAAATCTCTAGTTATCCTAAAGACTTAGCCATGGCTCATTTCAAAGACATAAAGCTTACTAAGATGATGGATAATATTAAAAGTAAAACTTCGGATACTCAGAATCGAGTAAATAGAGTGCAGAAATTCATAGATGATCACAATCTTCCATTAAGAGTCAGAGAGTCCAGCAAGTCAGAACAGCAAATACCGTCTACAGCTGGAATGTCAAGTGGGCAGGAGACTAGGAAAGAGGGAGCCCATTATAAGACATCAACTACACTTGTTCATGAGATTAAGAGAAATACATTGCCAGTAAGAGAAACAAAGTCAGGTATGGTTCCCACACAAGGTGCTCTGTACTCATTCCATGCATCATTGGAAGCTAATACTAAGGAAAGTGCTAACAGTCTTCTTGGTAAGAGTGGGGAGAATACTCCAGTACTGCGTAAACCAATGAGCAATGCAAAGGCATTGGTGTCTCAGAAGCAGCAAAATCAATTAGCCAGGGAAAAAATTAATACATTGCCAGTAAGAGAAACAAAGTCAGGGATAATTCCCACAAAAAGAGCCCTGTGCTCATTACATGCATCGTTGGTAGCTAATACGAAGGAAAGTGCAAACAATGTTCGTGGTAAATGTGGTGAGAATACTCCAGTACTGCCTAAACCAGTGAGCAGTGACAAAGCATTGATGTCTCAGAAGCAGCAAAATCAATTGGCTGGGAAAATATTTAATACTGCCTCTCAAACTGGGCAAAGAACAAAGATGTTCCCTGTTCATCAAGCACCAAAGTCAAACCCTTGCAAAAATAATACAAATACATGCATTGAAGTAATTGATCTTACAATAGATGATGATGATGATGATGATGAACAGTTTACAAAATCTGCTACAAGTACTAGCGCAGTTGCAGAAACTATGGCTACAACAAGTAAAGCAACTGGTTCAACTTTGGCTCCTAATACCTCAGTTGGCAAAATTAAAGCATCAGGAAGTACCGCTAAACCAGCAACTGCTAATCCAGTTATGGGTACTACCTCAGTTACAAAATATATAGCTTCAACAAGAAAAGTATCAGGTACCAGGACAACTTTGGCCCCTAGTACTTCAGTTGAAAAACAAAAAATAAAAATGAAACTACCAGGAACTACTACAAAGCCAGCACATTCTAACCTAGTTACAGGTACCAGCTCAGTTACAAAAAATATACCTTCAACAAGTAAAGCAATGGGTTCTAAGGCAACTTTGTCTACTAATACTTCAGGTGGAATGCGTGGTAAAAGGATTCAAGGATCAAGAAGTACTGTTAAGCCAGCACCTGCTACCACAGTCCAAATTAATGCAGAATCAGGTGGATCCTCAGCAGGTACTTCTTCAAATGTGGCACCTAATAGTGAAACTGTAAAACCAGAACATCAACTTGGTGTATCTGCAATAATTATACTGTCTGCAAATGGAAAAAAGACAAACATTTTTCTTGTTCCACAGTCAGCTGGTTCTATACCATTATTGACTCTTGGTACACAAAACAATGTAGTTATGACAGTGGAAGACACAAATCCACAGCAAAACCAAGAAGAACATAACAATTAATCATCAGAGGCTGACACAGATCAGTCTCATTAGATGGAACAAAAAATGAAATTTGTTGTTACATCATACATGAATTAATATCTAAACTATTGAAAATGTGTTGTTGATGAGTGAGAGAACTGTATTTTTATTGTCAGATTCTGTGTGTTAAGATAACACAGCTAATAGTGAATGTGCTCACTGTAAAATAAATTTTATACAAAATTATAATTCGTGCTATCAAGTATAACTTTTGTAAAATATTTTGTGAATGTAAATAAAGACTGAACATCTTATGTGTTTTCTGGAAAGTAAAAATTTTAACTTGTCACCATAATTTTCAACAATGTATTCATGAATATATTTGGTAACTAGTGATGAATGATAACATATGTGTTAAGATAACACAGCTAATAGTGAATGTGCTCACTGTAAAATAAATTTTATACAAAATTATAATTCGTGCTATCAAGTATAACTTTTGTAAACTATTTTGTGAATGTAAATAAAGACTGAACATCTTATGTGTTTTCTGGAAAGTAAAAATTTTAAACTTGTCACCATAATTTTCAACAATGTATTCATGAATATATTTGGTAACTAGTGATGAATGATAACATATAAAACAGACATTTGTTCTGTGTTTAATCATCTTATTGTTAATGCAGTGGCAGAATATCTATCACAAACTAAGTGGGGAGGCACAGTAGTGACAAAGTGGAAACATGCAGTGTAGGTGATGGCTTGAAACACTGATCCAGCTATCCTCATTGAGAGCTATCATGTTTTCTCTAAATCTCTGGAGATTATTTCTGGGATGGTTCCTTCAAGAAATATCTAATAATAACTGCACAATATGCACAAATCTCAGTAAACAATATGATATGGAGAGTATTTGTTGTTATAGTGGTTCAAAACTAGGCACAAAACCAAGTGTGAAAATGATATATTGTACCCTGAGATCATGTAACATCAGCCTCATAATGTGGTAACAGAAATAAATTTGAACAAGCTGTGAAAGATTTGTTATGTATTACATCAAAATGGTACAGTGCTGTTGGTGTGTTGATGCTAATTCAAATCAGAGAATATGGCTATGATGTAAGTGCAGTGAGGAAGAATTAAGCCTAAAGATTGACACAAATGAACTTACTTCTTAGTTGCTTGGTGAGATTTCAAGCTCAAAATACATATTGTAATATAAAAAACTATTTCTTAAATGTAGAAATTAATGAATCAAAAGAAACGTGATCAATTTGCAAGAGGAAACACACAGATCCTCCACGTTTCTATAAATAAATGTTGAGAAGACAGAGAGAAAAGGAAGTTTTAAAATTGTAAAAGTTTTTTGTTACACTATATATGGACTAATATCAAAACTATTGAAAATGTTTTTTGATGAGTGTACGGGAATGTATTTTTATTGTCAGATTTGTGTGTTAAGGTAAGTCATGTACAAGTGAATGTGTTCACTGTAAAATAAATTTTGTATGAAAACATAATTTATACTGTCAAGCATAACTTTCATAAAATGTGTTGTGAATGTAAATAAAGATTGAAAAATTATGTGTTTGCTGGAAAGTAAAATTTTAAACATGCCACCATAATTTTCAAAAATTTAATGAAAACTAGTGATGAATGATAACATAGGAAACAGACATTTGTTCTGTGTTTAATCATCTTATTGTTAATGCAGTGGCAGAATATCTATCACAAAGCGAGTGGGGAGGCACAGTAGTGACAAACTGGAAACATGCAGGGTAGGCAATGGCTTGAAACACTGATCCAGCTATCCTCATTGAGAGTTATCATGTTTTCTTTAAATCTCTGGAGATTATTTCTGGGATGGTTCCTTCAAGAAATATCTAATAATAACTGCACAATATGCACAAATCTCAGTAAACAATATGATATGGAGAGTATTTGTTGTTATAGTGGTTCAAAACTAGGCACAGAAACCAGTGTGAAAATGATATATTGTAGCCTGAGATCATGTAACATCAGCCTCATAATGTGGTAACAGAAATAAATTTGAACAAGCTGTGAAAGATTTGTTATGTATTACATCAAAATGGTTCAGTGCTGTTGGTGTGTTGATGCTAATTCAAATAAGAGAATATGGCTATGATGTAAGTGCAGTGAGGAAGAATTAGGCCTAAAGATTGACACAAATGAACTTACTTCTTAGTTGCTTGGTGAAATTTCAAGCTCAAAATACATATTGTAATATAAAAAACTATTTCTTAAATGTAGAAATTAATGAATCAAAAGAAACGTGATCAATTTGCAAGAGGAAACACACAGATCCTCCACTTTTTATAAATAAATGTTGAGAAGACAGAGAAAAAAGGAAGTTTTAAAATTGTAAAAGTTTTTTGTTACACTATATATGGACTAATATCAAAACTATTGAAAATGTTTTGTTGATGAGTGTACAGGAATGCATTTTTATTGTCAGATTTGTGTGTTAAGGTAAGTCATGTACAAGTGAATGTGCTCACTGTAAAATAAATTTTGTATGAAAACATAATTTATACTGTCAAGCATAACTTTCATAAAATGTGTTGTGAATGTAAATAAAGATTGAAAAATTATGTGTTTGCTGGAAAGTAAAATTTTAAACACCCACCATAATTTTCAAAAATTTAATGAAAACTAGTGATGAATGATAACATAGGAAACAGACATTTGTTCTGTGTTTAATCACCTTATTGTTAATGCAGTGGCAGAATATCTATCACAAAGTGAGTGGGGAGGCACAGTAGTGACAAACTGGAAACATGCAGGGTAGGCAATGGCTTGAAACACTGATTCAGCTATCCTCATTGAGAGTTATCATGTTTTCTCTAAATCTCTGGAGATTATTTCTGGGATGGTTCCTTCAAGAAATATCTAATAATAACTGCACAATATGCACAAATCTCAGTAAACAATATGATATGGAGAGTATTTGTTGTTATAGTGGTTCAAAACTAGGCACAGAAACCAGTGTGAAAATGATATATTGTAGCCTGAGATCATGTAACATCAGCCACATAATGTGGTAACAGAAATAAATTTGAACAAGCTGTGAAAGATTTGTTATGTATTACATCAAAATGGTACAGTGCTGTTGGTGTGTTGACGCTAATTCAAATCAGAGAATATGGCTATGATGTAAGTGCAGTGAGGAAGAATTAAGCCTAAAGATTGACACAAATGAACTTACTTCTTAGTTGCTTGGTGAGATTTCAAGCTCAAAATACATATTGTAATAAAAAAAACTATTTCCTAAATGTAGAAATTAGTGAATCAAAAGAAACGTGATCAATTTGCAAGAGGAAACACACAGATCCTCCACGTTTCTATAAATAAATGTTGAGAAGACAGAGAAAAAAGGAAGTTTTAAAATTGTAAAAGTTTTTTGTTACACTGTATATGGACTAATATCAAAACTATTGAAAATGTTTTGTTGATGAGTGTACAGGAATGTATTTTTATTGTCAGATTTGTGTGTTAAGGTTTGTATGAAAACATAATTTATACTGTCAAGCATAACTTTCATAAAATGTGTTGTGAATGTAAATAAAGATTGAAAAATTATGTGTTTGCTGGAAAGTAAAATTTTAAACATGCCACCATAATTTTCAAAAATTTAATGAAAACTAGTGATGAATGATAACATAGGAAACAGACATTTGTTCTGTGTTTAATCATCTTATTGTTAATGCAGTGGCAGAATATCTATCACAAAGTGAGTGGGGAGGCACAGTAGTGACAAACTGGAAACATGCAGGGTAGGCAATGGCTTGAAACACTGATCCAGCTATCCTCATTGAGAGTTATCATGTTTTCCCTAAATCTCTGGAGATTATTTCTGGGATGGTTTCTTCAAGAAATGTCTAATAATAACTGCACAATATGCACAAATCTTAGTAACCAATGTGATATGAACAGTACTTCTTGTTATAGTGATAGAAAAGTAGACACAGGAAACAATGTGAATACAGTGGATTACAACTATGAGTTCATGTGACATCAGCCTCATAATGTGGCAGCAATAACAAATTTGAAGAAGCTGTGAAATGTTTGTTACGCATTAAATGCAAATAGGTACCACGCTGTTGGTCTGTTGATGCTAATTCAAATAAGAGGATATGGCTGTGATGTAAGTTCAGTGAGGAAGAATTAAGCCTAAAGATTGACACAAATGAACTTACTTCTTAGTTGCTTGGTGAGATTTCAAGATCAAAATACATATTGTAATAAAAAAACTGATTTTTCATTGTAGAAATTAATCGATTGAAAGGAGCTATGATGAATTTCCAAGAGGTAACAGACTATGAGTATAATCTAAAAACAAAATACACAGAAAATTTAGATAAAGATGCAAAATGGGTGTCAATTAAAAGTAATAAAGTGTGTGTACTTTCTAATGGGCATAGGAAGCAAATCTCGTATAAAAGGAGTAATATCTACAGTTGTATGATTTTTCTGCAATTTGCACTTCACTGTCTGGTAGAGGGTATATACAACAACTTTCAGACTATGAGGGTGTTTGGATAAGCCTTGTAAAAAAGCAATAAATATGTTTGTTTCATAAACAACTCACCTTAATTCTTGTCACAGTCTCCTTGAGGGATATACATTTGGTCCAGCAATCATCCAGCTTTTGCATCCCATTGGAAACATGGGTTCTGTCAAACTGTGGAAAATACTCATTAACTGCAACTACCACTTCCTCATTTGATGAAAATTTCTTCTCAACAAACCGAAGTTTCAAGTTAGGGAACAGGAAGAAGTCACTTGAGATTAAGTCTTGTGAATAGCATGGTTGAGGAACCAAGTTAAAGCACAATTTATGCTATTTTGGTATTTTTATCACTAGTGTGTGGGATAATGTATTATCCCTGTGGAGACCATATTTTTGTGTGCCAACTTTGGTCTTCTTTCAGCCAATTCAAGTTACAAATGATCTGACAATGTAGCATAATAGAGTCCAGCTATGGTTCTGCTGTTTTTTTTTTCAAGTAATCTATGAGTATTATTCTTTGGGAATCCCAAAAAAACAGTAACCATGATGTTACCAGCTGACAAAATGGTCTTTGTCTTCTTTGGTGCACTTTTACCAGCCTTTATCCATTGTTTTGACTTGTTTTGACTGTGGTGTGTAATGATGGATCCAGGTTTCATCAACAGTCACAAATTGGCACAAAAAGTATTGCAGATTATGATTAAAGATCACCTTACATTGCACTGAGTTGTTGTGTAGTGTGCACATTTGGTTGACTGTGATACCCACCTTGCACACAGCTTCTTCATAGCCGATTCTCCTTACAGTATATTATGCACTCACTCAGTTTAGATGCCTACAGTTCCAGCCACCCAAAGAACTTTTATTTGGCAGTCTTGCATTACCATATCCTGGATTTTGTCAATGATTTCCTTTGTGGTGACCCCAGTTGGATGCCTATAACATGCTTCATCTCTGGTGCTTGTCTGACTAAGTTAAAATTAATTTATCCAAACATAAATAATCTTCAATGATGGTGCAGAGTCTCTGTGAACTTCATCTAATTATGTTTTGATTTGTGTGACAATCCAGCTCTTCAAATTAAAATGTTTAATAATGGCACGAAACTCAGTTTTTCCCATTCTCAGTCACATTCAGCATCTTGACCAATTCAGAAGGCTGGCAGTGGTGAACTGTATGCCCTACATTGCTGAAATTCTTTATAAGATTCTTGGAATAATCAAGATTACCAGCCATTAAGGCACAAAACAAATGTTCTGTTTTTTCATTGAAATTTACCAGACTTAAAAACCACCAAAATAATAATACAGTATTCATGTTTTGTAATAGGTTTGGGTAAAAAATCTCATATAAAAAGGAATAATATCTACATCTGCATGATTTGATTTTTCTGCAATCCAGAGTCAGGTGTGTGGTAGATTGTGGACTGTTTCACTCTTAAATTACATGTGAGACTAATGAGCACCTAAATCATTCTGTGTAAGTTCTGATTTATTTTATTTTATTGCAGTTGCCACTTCTTAGGAATTTCAATAAATGTGCAAGAACACTACTGGAAAAAGGAAGGAAAATAGTTATGATGTACATATACAGACAGTTACCCACGGCAGAGGAGTTGCTGAAACTTTATGTACCATAATGGACAGCCTGTTAAGTTAATGAGGTTTGCAAAACCAGAGGTCTTTATCTGTGAAATCACAAAGAACACTCCTAGCAATAAACAAGATATTCAGTGCATTCTGCAAGCAGCAAAATCAAATGCCATCTGCCAAAATAAACTCAAAAAAGCCACTTGCATTTATGTGAAATATTGTTTGGTCTAAAACTTACTGGCAGATTAAAATTGTATGCCATACTGGGACCCTAATGACGAACCTTGCCTCTTGCAGACAATGATCTGTCAACTGAGCTATCCAGGTACGGCTCAATCTCACATCTTTGCTTCCACTTCCACTAGTACCTCTTTTCTATTTTACAAAATTTACAGTAGTTCTCCTGTACCCCTTGAAGAATACAACTTCTAGAAGAAATGATATATCTCAAAACTGACTTAGCCACATCCTAGGGGTTGTTTCCATAATGAATTTTCACTGTTCAATGGAGTGTAAACCTATTTAAAACATCCTGGCAGATGAAAACTCTTTGCTGTACCAGGGTTATAAAAAAAGCTATATATCTGTGCACCTGTTCCACTGAGGCTTCACAAAGAAGACGCTGTGTCTCATCGTCAGCAACACTGGTGCTCCCACCCAGCTACTCATCAAGCACTTCAAGGACATGCTTTTCCTATGTGGATAAATGCCCAAATCACAAACATAGCTCAATGTACATCACACAAGCATTACTGATGAGTGTAAAGGGCACTATTGCACTGTTCAAGACTAGAGTGTGTCAAATACACTACCAATTTGTGAAATTGTGCATCAGACAGACAATACGTACTGGCAAGAACATCAATGGCATACTCATTTAATACAGTCATGAAGTCAACCCTCACAGAAATATGTGGAATGGAGTACAGCTGCACCAAAGTCCTGCTTCCAGCAGCATATTACTGGGACTGTAGCATCACGAAACCTATTGAGATTTTAATGAGGGAACAACAAATCAATCATATGTTGGCTACATCTCTAGCAGTTATTTTAGTTAGAACAAGAATGAGATTTTCAGCAAACATAGAGAACTGACTTCTAGGATTGATGGAGCCACTTCTACCCTCATTATAGTGCACTCTGCAGGGGACATGACTTTACTGAACTGCTTCCTATGCCTCTTAAGTCTTGGTTTTCACCAACATTCTCATGATCATCAGGTGATTTTAAATAAACATAAAATGATTGTACACAACCCTGGTGATATTAACTTTCACTTCATTGATATTTATTATTCATAAACACTTTCAATGATACTTTTCATGAACTACTCCAATTCAGCATCACAGGACGGTAAGCTACATAGGCTATTATTATTGGCCTGGCAAACATTAACAAGTGATATAAAAAGTAAACAAGTTTATTTTGACTAGAACCCCATGTAATTACTCCCAGACACAGACTAATTGACACAGCAGTTACATTATAAGTACCAAACACCAAGTATAGTGAGTTGGCTAGTTGAATGCTAACTATCAACTAACTATAGATATCTATATTTTGACTATCGGGCACAGACATACTGTGACTTATTGTGCAATGCCTATTTATGGATGTACATATTACAGAAATTACACTGATGGAAAAAAATAACAACACCAAAATATAATCAATGTAGCATAGTGAAATTTCAGGAGTACATTTGCCTAGGTAACATATTTAAGTGGTTAACACTGCAAGACCACAGGTTAATGTAAGTGTGAATTAAGCCATTGCAAATGTGAAATTCTGGTTCATTAATAATCAGTATAGCTGCCAAAATGTTCAATGCAAGCATGCAATGCACATGCATTGTATTGTACAGGAGCCAGATATCAGTTTGTTGGATGGAGTTCCATGCCTCTTGCACTTGGTTGGTCAATATGTGGAGAGTTAATGGTGATTGTCGATGATGCTAGAATTGCCGTCTGGTAATATCCCGTATGTGCTCTGCATGTTGGGTTACAACAGCGGAATGTGGGTGTCCATTAGCCTGCTGAAAAACATTGCTGGAGTGCTGTTCATGAATCATAACACAACATGTTGAATCACCAGATTGATGTACAGATTTGCAGGCAGGGTGCATGGGGTAACCATGACAGTGCTCCTGCTGTCATACAAAATTGCACCCCAGATCATAGCTCCAGGTGTGGGTCCAGTGTGTCTAGCACACAAACAGATTGGTTACAGGTCTTCCAGGTGGCCTCCTTCTAACCAACATACAGCCATCACAGGCACTAAACAGAACCAACTTTCATCAGAAAACATGACAGACCTCCACCCTGCCATCAAATGGATTCTCATTTGACACCAATGAAGTCACAAGTGGTGGTAGTTTCAGGTCAATGGAATGCATGCTACAGGGTATCTGGCTTGGAGCTTTCCTTGAATTAACCAATTTGCAACAGATTTTTGTGTCACCGTAATACCAATTGCTGGTCAACTTGCTGTTGCAGATACAGTACAATGTGCCAGAGCTATACAGCAAACACACCATGTGGCTGACTGGAGCCCGGTCTTCTTGTGACTATACATTATCGGGATCGCTGCTGCCAGCAATCATGTACAATGGTGGCATTTCTGCCAAGTCTTTCTACAATGTTGGGGAAGGAACATTTAACTTCTCATAGTCTTATTACATGACCTCATTCAAACTCAGTGAGGTGCTAATGATGGTGTCTCTGTCACTTTAAAGCCATTTTTGATATGTCTAGTCTCAAATGTAACTAACACTCATGACTGTTAAGGCATGTATTTAAAGCAAACATGATTTGCAACCTCATAGTCACACTATTGGTGCCACTCCTATGTGACTGGTGCAAAATCTGAGTAATCATCTTTCACTTGTAGGAACATGGCTTCTAACTTTCATTTATGACATACAACTCTTTCTTGGTGTTGCAAATTTAACGTAAAAGACAGCAAAAGGAAAAAAGATAAAAAAAATTACACAGCAAACTAAATTTGCTTAAACAAAAACTGTATCCTCTTAAATTGGTATAAATGAGAGATACTGTTACATGAGAGGGAAGTTTGAATGTGCTCAGGGATTTTCGAAGTTTGCCAACACTTTTCTGGAATATGATAATTTTTCTTATTATAAATTTTGAACTTCACAGTCTTCATAAAAAGTAAAATGTTCATTGGATAGCTTTCAGATAAGATAAGTCACCATTCAAACAGAGAATTATTAGTGGGACTGAATTTTGATGTGTACATGGTTCAGAGGTATTGTAAATTTAGAATATTTCTTTAAATAAATTGTTTCTTCATGAACTATTTACACTGTTGTTATCAGCAGACTGCAAACTATAGGGTGAATAATAAAGTTTAGTAAAATACACTGTGAATAAATACGAGTAATTTTATCCATCCAGGGTATTCATGTTACATGTAAAAGAAAAAAAATGTATGAAACTGTAGGAAATGGAGCTATTCCATTTTGCTGCATATTAAGTGGATTGTGATACGTGGAATACTGAATGGAGCAGAGCTCTGAGGAAACACTAGGCAGCAAATCAGTTGGTGTGTCAGGATACAAACAAACCTGACCCACGAAATGGTTTGTTTACAGCACATTGGACGATGGCAACAGGATGGATCACCAAAATATTGTGTTGTTTGTACATTTACAGACAGCAATACACCCATAAATTAATTTATTATAACATATGTTGTGGAAAACTAAAGAACAATTGAATATATTTATTTCTAACTTTGAAGACCTGTGGCTCATCCTATGCAAAGTTGTTCCAAAGGCAGAGTCACCATCCATTGTTATTAGTATATAGTTACTGATAATTTTTTGAAAAATATTCTTTACTCCTTTCGTATTCACCAAATAAGTTTGGCACCGAACATGAAAAGTAGTGGGAAGCGATACCCCCACTCCCCCCCCCCTCCCCCCCGCCCCACAAAAAGAGTAGTTGCTTTAGCGAGAGCAGGCATTGCCCGCACAAGGAGTGACTGTTAAAACAAAGTTTTTTTAAAATAGCCACAAGTCACACTTTGTACTTTTTATTTACCATTTTCACTCTTCAAATGAAAAAGAGCATCATCAGAATAAACACCTTAAAGGTGGTTGACAGTATTGAAAGATTTCATCTTTGGTGCTGTCAGTGTCATCATTTACTACTGCACTTTGAACATACTTTAAACTTAAGTTTAAGTACTATAGTACAGCCAGTTTAATCTTTAGAGCTGTCAGTCAACTTTAAAATGCAATCTTTAATGCTGTCAACCAACTTTGAACTGTATATTCTGATGATGCTCTCAATCATTTGAAGAGATAGACTGCAAAATAAAAAAATTACGAAGCATGGCTTGTGGCTGTTTTCGAAAACTTATTAGTTGCTGTACTTAGGTGGCCTGCTTGCACACTTGCAACTTATGTCATCACAGGAAAAATACTGATATAACAAACAAAACAGATAACACAGTAAGAAATCATTAATTATCCTTTACAATACAACCCCAATTAACCAAACTAAAGGGGGGGGGGGGGGGGGGGGGAGAGCCATTTCGAATAACAACTTTTTCATTTAAACCACCAATATCTAACGTGCTGTATAGCATTTTGTATTGTAATTATAGTACGTATTTTTGAAAAGTTTTGAAGGCCAAACAGATTCAAAGATCTCTTTGTAGGCTATGCTTATGTTCTTTATTAAAGTTAACAGTTTCATTTTTTGGATTACAGAACATTAATATACAGCATACTGTACTCAATACAGTAATTAGTAACATACACATTATTCATTAAAAAAACTCAGTAATGTTTGTTTGTTTCATGCTTTCCTCCTAACATTTTCAAGCAGTTGTGTAGTACCATCTTTTCCTTAGCAGAATGTCACCGGGCATTTACTCACTGCATTGTTCAATAAATGTTATGGTAACCTGTAATAACAAAGATGTACTGTAATTTCTGTGTTATCATATACTCAATATGTTTTTAAAAAATAAACTCTTTATACAGACTTACCCCTCCTGCTCAAGAAGCATCAACAGCTGTCACTCAGTCATCCACATCTTCTACTCTTGACTGTTTGATCACTTCAGCATTTGACTGCAACACTGTTTCCACAGTTTCTTGGTACAGGATTTCTTGTGAATCATCTGTGACAACCCATTCATCCACATTGCACATGTTCATGTCTTTCCATCTGGGAATTCTTTTTACCATATCTGTAAATTTTTAAAATTTTCTGGCTAGTCTTCTTCATGCCCGTCATACAGTTTTCTCCACCATGTATTGAAGTGTGTCTTCTTTCATATTATACCAGTTTTGTGCACATCAGTAAACTATTTGTTTCATATTTACTGCCTTCAGCACATCATCTATGTTTTTGTTTTGCATGTCACTCTCTTGCAGGATGGTTCTCAAAAGTAACCCATTGTGGTCCCAGTTCAATTTGCTGTTATGACTGGATTCAGTGGCTGAAATAGACTGGTAATATGTGGTACAAGGAAATCCACAACAATATCACCACTTTTGAAATCACAAGGATGTGTATCTGCATTGTCAATTAATAAGATAGATTTCTTAGGCAGACCTTTTTCAATCAAATATTTCTCAACTCTCGGTACAAACTAATCATCAATCTATTCAACAAAAAGTTCACTAGACACCCAACAACTTATTTGAGCCCTATAGAAAAGTGGTAGAGCCTTCTGGGCAACATCCTTCAATGTTCAAGGTTGTTTTGACTTCCCGGCAAATATTGGGGGCAATCTATGTGTGCCAAAAGCATGCTTTTTTCTTGTTGTTGGCTGAACTAAAGACAAAGAGCTTCACCTACTTTTTCAAAGTCAAATATTTACAGCATATTTCTAAGACGATTTTTACCCAGTTGCTCTAGAAGTATAGATTTTGACTGAACCATTCTGAAATGGTAGAAACACCAACTCATAACTATCCACAACAGTTTTCAATAAATTACCTTTTTCAACTCATTGATAGCAACTAATGTATCAGTGAAAGTAATCACAACACAGCTGGACTCAGTTGCCATAGAACATAAATATACATGCAATGAAAAGAAACAGCCATATGAATGCATTGTTGTTGGCAGTATAGCTTTGTTTAGACTGGTGAGTCAGTGTGTAGGGAAGCAAGTTGAGATCAGGCCTTAACCTCTCTCTACTAATCACAGCACTGCACACTCTCACCTCGAATCATTTTCTTTCAGTGTACGTATTATACTTACTTTCCTTTCTTTTGCAATTTTCAGAGGTGTTTTGGATAAACTGGATTTTGGTTGACCTGAGTTTTATTGGAAAGTCCAAGTTGTGCCAGTCTGTGACTCAACACTTCCTTTATGTGGTGCATAGCAATAATGTACAAGGTACACACTCATCTTTAGTTTGGTGATGAGCAGGAATGGTACAGTAATAAAAGGTGTGAACATTGATCTCAGTGATAACTAACAAGTCTAATCATTCAGTCTGGATTGCTGATATACAGTTTACAGTTCAGGTTCAATAACTGATTAACAGTTTGCTACTTGGCATTAACTGTCTGGCAATCACACATTAATAGCTGCTGAGCATAGGGGCAACTGTAGATCTGTGACAACTCATCAGTAACTGGTGTCTGGCCACTTTAATCCACTATAGGTGTAAGAATCATCATCTGTACTCTATTTAGTAGTTGTAGGAAATAGTTCCTAAAGTCAGAGCCCTCTTTGGAAGCTAACATAACTATAGGCTGATAGGTAGGACTATTTTAATGTCTTATGACGGCAGCATAATAAGGTTCGAATTATATGTGACTCAACAGGGAGTCACACCTAGTGATTACATGGCTGATGACCACGGAGCCCCTAGCTGAGTCCTGGCATTACTTCCACTTACTTATCTGGCTCCTCGCTTTTATCTTTCCTATCTGGCCACCCTCAGCCAGCTCTTGTTCTTTTCCGACCCTGACGCTATTAGGTTTCCAGGGCTAGGGGCCTTTCATTTTCCAACCTATACTTCTCATGCAGCATCTGACCAAGAACGGGCGGCTGCAAAAGGTGTCTGTATTCCAACTTGAAAGGAGGCAAACAATCAAAATGAGAATTGCTAACTGGAATGTTAGAACTCTGCTACAAGCAGGAAAACTAGAAAACCTTAAAAGAGAGATGGAAAAGAATCATATGGACCTCGTAGGAGTTGCTGAGGTAAGATGGAATGGACATGGAGAGTTTCAGTCAGATGAATATGTGTTGTACTACTCAGGAGGAGAAGTAAAAGGAATGAATGAAGTAGGAATGATTATGACAAAGGAATTGGCTAAATGTGTGGAGTATATAGACTATGCAAATGACCGGGTTATTGGTGTAAGGATGAAAGGAGCACAAAAAGATTTACTGATTGTCCAGGTGTATATGCCAACTTCAGAACATGATGACCAAATTGTAGAGGAAACCTCTGCAGGGAAAGGCAGCTGATAGCAGCAAACACATGGTTCAAGAACCACAAGAGGAGGATCTACACTTGGAAATCACCAGGGGATAAATACAGAAACCAAATCGATTTTATACTGGTAGAAAAAAGATACAGGAATGGAATCAAAAAATGGTTCAAATGGCTCTGAGCACTATGGGACTTAACTTCTGAGGTCATCAGTCCCCTAGAACTTAGAACTACTTAAACGTAACTAACCTAAGGACATCACACACATCCATGCCTGAGGCAGGATTCCAACCTGCGAGCGTAGCAGTCGCGTGGTTGCAGACTGTAGCACCTAGAACTGCTCGGCCACCCTGGCTGGCAGAATGGAATCAAGAAGGTGCACACATTATGAGGTGCAGATATTAATAGTGACCACAACTTACTTATGGCAGAAATAGAAATAAGAATGAAAAAACTGAAGAAGGCGACCATTGTTAAGAAGTGGGATCTAGAGAAGATAAGATCTAACAAAGAATAAATTACAGAAATGCTGCCTCAGAAGTTTCTAAACACATTACAAGACAAAGAACCACCTGATAATGCCAACGAGTACTGGAATATGCTGAAAGAAGGAATCATTAAAGCAGGACAGCAAAATATAGGATATGTAAAAGGGAAAAGGTAAAAAAAAAAAAAAAGATAGGTCACACAAGTAATGATTTACAAGATGGAGGAGAGAAGAAAATTGAAAAACAAGAGCATTGAAAATGAAAGAAAGATATATCGATGGTTAAATAATGAACTGCGAAGAGAAACAGAGCAGGCTAGGAAAAAATGGCTAAAAGAGGAATGTGATGAAATTGAAGAACTGGACAGGAAGGGAAGACACGACTTACTATACAACAGAGTAAAGACTATAACATTGGAACAAAACAGAGCAGGAAGTGCTACTATGGAAATTTTGAGTAAAGACAAGGAAGTAGTGTACAAATGTTGTGACGATGTCCTCCAGAGATGGGAAGAATATCTAAAAGAGCTATATGACACAAATAGCAAACCAGAAACTCTGGAACTTGAATCACACAACAGTGTAAGTGATGACGAGAAAGGACCAACCATCGTAATGGAGGAAGTAAACTCTACCATAGCTGCAATGAAATATGGCAAAGCAGTAGGTACAGATATGGTACTGGGAGAAATATTAAAATGCTTGAACCAAGATGGGATAAGAGAAATATTGAGATTATGTAATAAAATATATGACAGTGGTGAATGGTCTGAGGACTTTCTGACAACAGTAATGATTCCATTACTGGAAAAACAAGGAACCAAGAAATGCAGCGAGCACAGGACAATCAGCCTCATTTCACATGCAGCCAAAGTGATGTTAAGAATAATTAATAAAAGACTTGAAAAAGTAATGGAGGAGAATCTTGGTGAGGAGCAGTTTGGCTTTAGATGGAATATGGGCACCAGAGATGCAATAGGGCTCCTACGAATATTGGGAGAAAGATTTATTGAAAAAAGAAGAGACCTATATATGTGCTTCATCGATCTAGAAAAGGCATTTGACAATGTGGTTTGTGACAAGCTGGCGACTATAATGAGGGAAAAGAGAGTGGACTGGAAAACCAGAAGACTTGTAAACTCATTATATCTTAATCAAAAAGTTTCAATTAAAGTGAGAGGAGAAAGTACAAACTGGATCGGACTAGGAAAAGGAGTAAGACAAAGATGTTGTTTATCACCTGCTCTTTTCAACCTCTACTTGGAGAACATGATTGACCAATGCTCATTAGATGACAAAGGTGTAGAAATTGGAGGAAGAAGCGTAGGGTGTTTGAGGTGTGCTGATGACATGGTCCTTCTAGCCACAGGGGAAAAAGAATTACAGAAGTTGGTGGACATCATTGAAACTTACAGAAAAAAATATGGAATGAAAATTACCACAAATAAAACAAAAGTATTGGCACTAGGAGGAAATAAGGAAATAAAAAATGCTGAATGGAGAAATACTAGAACAGCTGCAAAATTTTAAGTATCTGGGAAGCAGGATAGACACTGACTGGAAGTGCACCACAGAAATTAAAACAAGGATATAAATGGCAAAAGAGGCGTTTTATAAGAAAAGGAGAATTTTCTGCAGCGGTCTGGATAGAGAACTCAGGAAGAGACCCATAAAATGTCTTGTATGGAGTGTTCTTCTATATGGCACTGAAACATGGATTATAAGGAAGAAAGGCAGAGAAAGGCTGGAGGCTTTTGAGATCTGGACATGGTGGAGGATGGAAAGAATAAGTTGGATGGACCGAGTAAAAATTGAAGAGGTACTGAGAAGAGTGGGAGAGAAAAGACAGTTACTAGATGTAATAAAGAGAAGAAAAAGAAATTGGATTGGGTATATATTAAGAAAGAATGACGGACTGCTAAAAACAGTTTTAGAAGGTTATGTAGAAGGGAAAAGGAAGCGAGGAAGGAAGAGATTCCAGATACTGGATGACATGATGGACGGTACAACATAGAGCAGCCTTAAGAAGGAAGCAATGGATCGCAGAAAATGGAGAGGCAAAGGACCTGCTAATATAGCAGATAACTGATGATGATGATGATGATATATGTGCTGTCTGCATGGTGACTGTGGAGCCATGCTAAAGGCAGCGCCCCCTAGTACAACAGCAGACCAAATTTGTTCTCTCTGTTACTATTAGCAGTTACAGGAAGGTCAGCTAGCATACTTGTATGAGTGTATGGCTTTTTATGGACATTCTAAAGCAATTCTGTTCTGCTTGCTTATCTTACAAACTTATTGACAATCTGTTATGCTGATCATGGAGTTTAGTCATGACAGTTTAACACCTGAAATGCATTGTATGATGTATACAAAAGTGGCGGTCTAGCCATATTTTTTGTGAGTGAATGGAAGTCTATAATTGCTCATGAATGAGTATTAGGATTTTATCAGAGCAAGCATTCCCACTCTTCACTAAAAATGGAGAAATAGCAAGCAACAAGGAGGTGTAAGCTGTAAATGTTCTGGACAGAAGGTAAAGTCACGTCAAATTCTGGACTAGGAGAAACAGATGCAGGAAGCAAGTTAGTAGTAACAATGAACTAACAACCAAGATTGAAACTGCCCTAATGTACTGGAAACTATTATGTCAAAAATGAGAACTAAACTTACAAGAATGGTAAACTGAAAATTAAAGATGAAGAAAAACAAAAAAAGATAATATAAAGGTAGGGAGAAAGAACAGAAGAGAAAATTGGTAAAAATATTAGAAAGAACATGTGAATAAACAAGACAAATATGGATAGAGAGACAAAAGAAACTTACACATTAAAGATCAACAACAAAGGCATGAGAACTACCAAGGAAAATAGAGTAGTTAAAATGGAAGAAGTCAGCATAATTTACAATCAGTTATATAGTAATAGCCAAATACTTTCTGGAGAGGCAATTCCCATCTCCAGAGTTCATAATCCATGGTTGATCGTACTATTTTATTGCATATCATTCTTAATGACATGGTAATATCCATCATACTTGTTCGTACTCTATTTTTGGCCACTCAGTCTTACTGAGAACATGGTAGTGGTTGTATCAATGTAGTAAAAGAAAGACTTTGCAGAATAGCCGAGAGATCACATTTATACATTTAGAGATACACTGGATTGTATAAGTTTTGCCAATGACAATGACAATATACAGTAGTGGTAGATTCAATAAGGCAGATTTTATAACAGTATGAAAGTCCCTGTTCCATTACCACACTTACAACTGATTGGTACCACACAGTAAAAAACATTGTATATAACTTAGATCATTCAATGCTATTTCTTGCTGATTATAGGCATATACAATATATCATCTCAAAAATTATGATATGTTCATTACATAATTTTCCAAGTTTTGTGAAATATATTCTTTATTGCGCACCTACTTAAATACTTATATGAATACCTCCTCCCAACATTAATGCTACCAAACTACATAGATGGGAACTGGCTCTCAAACACACTCTTGCCTCTAACAAACCCAATAGCCTCAATATTTACACAAAAATTTTCCTTTTATTTTCTCCACAAACTTGGATTCTCTCTTTTCTTGTTTTTCACTCCACAATCTCTCTCTTCCTATTATATTGTGTAATACTGTATTTCAAATATTTTCTTTTTAGCATTTTACACTCTCAATTGCACTCATTATTTGCTGTTTTAGATGTTGTCTTATTTACCTTTCATTTCTATTATTCTCATTAGCATCTTGCATTAGCATCTCTGCTGCTCAGTTTTCATCTTTGACCTATGAATTTCTGTCAGCTCATTTTAATATGCAAGCCTGTCATTCATGCACCAGCCGTTTCTTTCTGGGTAGATGCCCCTCTACTGTCTGAAATTACTGTTGCATTTTTTATATTTCTGCTGACTCACAATTTATAACTGTTCTGAAATCACCAGTAAATAATTAATCATATGATTTTACTGCGTGGGCATCTACAGATTAGTTGATACATGTTAAGAAATTACTTTTTTAATTTTTAAAAAAATTATTAAAATATCCTAAAAAACCTTCTGGAAACTACATTAGCTGTTGATAATACTTTATTCCAAGATTATACATGACTGATTTTGTGATACTGTAATTATATCTTCAAGGGAAAAATCTACAGAAAAATACAATGCAAATTAGTATCAACTTAATAATACCAAACGTGTTGGGTAACTAAACCAGAAAAAGAGGGAGTGAAACACTGTAACAACTAATTTAACAAAAAAAAAGTCCATTGAAATTGTGCTGTCACACAATGTTTGGATGGCACTTGTCATTAGCACTGCCAGTTAAAATGGATATTTACTTAATTGTACTTTTTACATCTAATTATTATTTTATACTAGTGGATCATTTATTTGTCCCCTTTTAGCATCTTTAGCCTATAGTCCCCATCAGGATTTTTAACAACTAAATTTGTTATTGTGACATTATTGGTGTTTCATAAAAATAATTTTATCTTAGCAATTGCTACAGTACTGCCGCAATTTCATCATTGTATATCAATGGTTTTGTTGCTATATTAGCTATGCTCTATTTCTTCTATCTAGGTATTCCTGTCCATGTAATGGCTCCCAATCAACATATTCCACTACTTCTCACTTGCTCTCTTGTGGTGTGTTGTCAAACATCAGTTTTCTCCAACACTTAGACCTGTCCACATCTTCATGTGGTGATACGACCTTCCTGCTGCAGGAGTAGCCACAGTCACCATACATGGATTTTTCCTGTTTTTACTGATTTTGCAACACAGGTGAGCTGTCATTTCTTTACTTTAGTGTAAATTAGTTTCCCCATAGTTTTCTGGGTTTCTTACACTATGTTCTCTTTTTTAGATCTAAAAACATGACTTGCAGTGTCCAGTTATATGGCCTAAAACCACTAATTCCTGGTTTCCTTTCTGCGGGTTACTGAACATCCATGTTAACATCCAATGTCACTGACAAGTATCATTTGATCATTGGGATATTGTACTATTTCAATAACATGATATTAAATTAGCTATGTAAGTGTTTCATATCCTCTTTTTCTGGTTTAGCTTACTCCTGATCCATACCATACGTTTTTGTAGATTTTTTCTCATGAAAATGTGATTACAATATCATGAAACTGATTGTGTAAAATCTTAGAATAAATGATTATTAACAGCTAATGCAGTATCCAGAAGTTGGTTATCCTTCACTCACAGCTTCAGGCTGTGTTGGCTTCAGTCTCACAGTTTGAGTCTGTTGCCAGAGGGCATCACTATGGGGGGCGAGATGGGGTAATCTGAGTGATGTCCAGCATGACCCACATGTCCCCCCAATATGTCCACTACTGTGGCTGTCACAGGTACTGCCCATACTGGAGTTGACTCCTTACACATGGTCAAGTGGGAGGTAATTCCAAGGTGTGGGCAGCAGCAAAGAGGGCCTCCCCAGTTTGTCTGATGAACAGGTTCCATGCACTATATGTGGCTAATGAACTCTCTGAGCTAGATGAAGTTGCTCACCCTTTTACAGGGGAAGCCTCTCAACCCACAAGGTCTGGGCATTCACAACGAGCGGAATTACGGGTTTCTGGGAGCTTCAACACTAGACACATAATGGGACCCCTTAGGGATGTGGCTGTGAAGGAGGGGAAGGAATCCAGTGTGCATTCTAAGTTCATACTGGGAGGAGTCATTTCAGATGTGGAACAAGTGCTTCCAGATGATGAAGGATGATGAGCTCACCATCTGTAGCATTGTTGACAGAACTGACTGTGTTTCTTTGGTGCACAGCTGAGTGTAGGGTCTGAATCAGAGGCTCAGATGTTCTGCAGCTATGTAGCTTGAAGAGTCCTCTACTTGTGCCATATGGTGGTGGGTATCTGGGTTCTGCTAAGTACCGTAGTTTTGGAGTCCACTACATGCAGGAAGCAGCTATGTTGGCAGTGGGGCTGTGTGGAGGCGACTGGGCAGTTTCTTGTGTTAGAGGATTTCAGGAAAGTGCAGAAAGGGCTTCAGATTCAAAGGGTGCAGGATGAACACAAGAAGAGGGTAGACATATCAACAATCAGTATTTTAGTTTTAAACTATCATAGCTGTGATGGGAAAGAACCAAAGTTCCAAGCACAAATAGAAAGCACTGAATCTCAAATCATTATAGGTACAGAAAGTTGGCTAAAGCCTGAAATAAGTTCAGCTGAAATTTTTACAAAGGACCAAACTGTCTTCAGAAAGGACAGAGTATATACGGTTGATGGTGAAGTGTTTATTGCTATCATAAATATTTTACCATGTAGTGAAATCAAAGCAGATAGTTTCTGTAAGTTAATATGAGTAGAGGTTACAGTTCCTTTTACCAACCCCCTGAATTAGCTGATACAGTTGCTGAACAGTTCAAAGAAAACTTGAGTCTCATTTCAAATATGTACCCCACCCATACAGTTACAGTTGGTGGTGACCTCCACCTACCCTCAATATGTTGGCAAAATATGTGTTTAAAGTCAGTGGTAGGAATAAAATCTCATCCAAAATGGCAATGACTGCTTTCTCAGAAAATTATTTTGAATAATTAGTTCAAGAGACTACTTGAAGTGTAAATGGTTGTGGAAATGTATTTTACCTCATAGCAACAAATAATCCTGACTGAATAGGGAACACTGTGATGGATACAGGGATTAGTGAGCACAAGTCTGTTGTAGCTAGACTGAATAGTGTAACATCCAGACTCACTAGAAATACACACATAATACATCTGTTTAAAAAACCAGATAAAAATTCACTTGACAGCTTCCTAAGGGACAGTGTCCACTACTTCCAATCTGACTATCTAAGTGTAGGTCACATGTGGTTTAAATTCAAAGAAATAGCATTAACAGCAGTTGAGAGATATATACCAAATAAATTAATAAGAGATGGTACTGACTCCCCATGGTACAAAAAATAGGTCAAAACTGTGTTGCAGAAACAATGAATAAAGCATACCACATATAAAAGACTGCAAAATCCCAAACATTGGCAACGTTTTACCAATTCTCAAAATTTAGTGTGAACTTCAGTGTGTGATGCTTTTAGTAGTTTCCAAAACCCAAAAAGATTTTGGTCGTACATAAAGTGCACCAGAGGCAAGTCACAGTCAATATCTTTACTACATGATAACAATGGTGATGTTATTGATGACAGTGCCACTAAAACAGAGTTACTAAACATCGTTTTCAGAAATTCCTTCACAAAAGAAGATGAAATAATTGTTCCAGAATTTGAATCAAGAACAACTGCCAACACGATTACTTCGAAGTAAATATTTTTGTGGCAGTGAAGCAGCTTAAAACGCATAATAAAGGAAAGCCTCTGGTCCATATTGTATACCAGTCAGGTTCCTTTCAAAGTATGCTAATACAATAACTCCATACTTAGAAATAATATAAAAATGCTCACTTATAGAAAGATTCATACCTGAAGACTGGACAGCTGAAGTCACATCAATACTCAAGAAAGGAAATAGGAGTAAGCCATTGAATTACAGACCAGTATCACTAATTTCGATTTGCAGTAGGATTTTAGAGCATATACTGTACTTGAAAATTATGAATTACCCTGAACAAAATGATTGATTGACAAATACCCAATACAGGCTCAGAAAATATCATTCTTGTTAAACAGAACTAGCTTTTTATCCTCACAAAATACTGTGTGCTATCAACAGGGGATGTCAAATTGATCTGATAGTTTCAGATTTCTGGAAGGCTTTTGACATCATTCCTCACAAGTGACTTCTAATTAAATTGCATGCCAATGGAGTATCATCTCAGTTTTGTGACTGGATTCCTGTCAGAAAGGTCACAGTTAGTAATAACTGATGGAAAGTCATCGAGTACAACAGAATTAATATCTGACATTCACCAAGGAAGTGTTATAGGCCCTCTGCTGTTCCTGATGTACATAAACAATTTAGGAGACAATCAAAGCAGCCCTCTTGGATAATTTCAGATGTTTCTGTCATTTACCATCTTCTAAAGTCATCAGTGATCAAAGTAAATTGCAAAATGATTTACACAAGATATCTGTACAGGAGAAAAAGTGGAAATTGACTCTAAATAATCAAAAGTGTGAAGTCACCTGCATGAGTACTAAAAGGATGCTAAGTTTTGCTTGCATGATAAATCACACAAATCTAAAGGCTGTAAACTCAACTAAATACTTAGGGATTACAATTATGAATAACTTAAATTGGAACAATCACATAGATAATGTCTTGGGGAAGGCAAACCAAAGACTGCAGTTTATTGGCAGAACACTTAAAAAGTATAACAGATCTATTAAAAAGACTGCCTGACACTGTGCTTGTTGGCCCTCTTCTGGAGTTTGCTGTTTGGAGTCGGATATGCATCAGACAGAACTGATGATGGATATTGGAAAAGTTGAAAGAAGGAGAGCTCGTTTTGTATTACAGTGAGATAGGGAAGGTAGTGCCATAGATATGATACACAAATTGGGGGGTCGCCATCATTAAAACAGAGGTATTTTTCTGTGTGTCAGGATCTTCTCTTGAAATTTCAGCCACCACCTTCATCCTCAGAGTGTCAGAATATTCTGTTGATGGCCACCAATATAGCAAGAAATGATGATAATAATAAAATAAGATAAACCAGAGCTCACACAAAAAGATATAAGTGTTAATTTTTTCCTTGCTCTGTTCAAGAGTGGAATGGTAGAGAAGTAGCTTGAAGGTGGTTCAATGAATCCTCTACTAAACACTTAATTGTGAATTGCGGAGTAGTCCTGTATATATAGAAGTTTTTTTAGAAGATTTTAGTAAAAATTTTTAAAAGGAATTTGTTAACAAATAACTAATCATTTGGAAATATTAAACCTATAACTAACTTGTCACTCCACACCTATGAGAAGAGCCAAAGTCACCTCCTCCATCTTCTTCATATTACCGAGACTGCGTTGTGATTCAAACCAGTGACCAACAAATCAATCGTGCTGCTGGCTATGACCTCAGCAAAGCTTGGAAACCCTATAGATGGTTGGTTGTAAACAATTGCTGGGACTGATGCAGCTGTTGCTGTTACCACAGCAATGCACAGTGCAGGATGCAGACAGAGTACAGAATGCAGAATGCTGTGGCTGTTAACACATTGGTGTGCCTTTGTGATCAGATTACAGATGGAACTCCAGATGGGAGGGGAGGAGAGTGAGGATGTAAACAATTCCAAACCACCAAATGTTCTGTTCCTCAGCACATCTAACAACTGTGACAGGATTTATCACCAAAATACTTTGCTGTTTAAACATCAACAACTAGTGGTACCCCATGAATTATTTTTTTAGGTATATTAAATGTGCAGTTCTTTCATGCCAGCACCCAGCATCATATCATAGGGCAGGTGCTAAAACAGTATTGATCCACTCTTAAAAGAGTCTCAGGACTAGAGTAATTATAATAAAACAGACTGGAATATTACCGTACGAGAGTAAACTCCAACAGAGGTATTAGTGGATATGATGTAGGTGATACCATCTATGTGACTGTGGACCCTGTTCAAATTATTGTCGTAGTTATCATGTGTCCCAAAGAAGAGCATCTGATTCCACTCTACACTACCATACTACCATATACATTTACATATACATCCATATTTCTCAGAACACTGTGAAGTGAACTGCATGGGGTGGGCCACTTCCCACTGTGTCACATACTAGGATTTCTTCCTGTTCCATTCAAATATTGGGTATGACAACTTAAATGCCTCTGTTCACACTTTAATCAGTGTGAAACTGTCTTTTCAGTTCCTATGTTAGTAATAAGTAGGGGGCAGTTGTACACTTCTAGATTCATTACTTAATATGGGGCTTTCAAATTTTGTAAGTAGATTTTTGAGGATAGTTAATGTCTGTCTTTGAGTGTTGTCATGCTCGCCCATGGGAAAAGAGAGAGAAAGAGAGAGAAAGAGAGAGAGAGAGAGAGAGATAAAGAAACCTGTGACCATTAACATTGCTTTTTATTGTATGCATTCAATATTCTCTGTTAGTGCTATCTGGTGAAGGTCCCATACTTAAGCAATAACTGTAATGAGTGTTTTGTAAGCAATTTTCTTTGCAGACTGAACACAGTGAAATATGAATATCTATCTAGAGAACCACATTTTGTAGAAACAGATGAGGATTGTCTTGCTTCATCAACAGCAACAGTAGGCATAGTCACAACATTAGCTGACAATCCACCATCAGTCATGGCAGAACCACTACCACCACCAGCAGCAGCAGCAGCAGATGAATCAGCATCATCACTATTCCGAGTAACAAGACCAGATACTAACAGGGTGAGTAAACAGAAAACAGTGCTTCCCTCACATCTAAATGATTTTTTAGTGGTAGGCCGAAGGGGGAGGAAGATCTCAAGGTAAACAAACTCGGGCACAGATCATACAAATTTAATGACCTTAACTGGAATGTACAGTGTTTATCTAAGAAGTTGGAAGTAGTGGAAGATAATTTAACAATAATGCACAGGGCTCTGCCAATACATTGTTTGATAGATTTTTTCATTCTTTCTTAAATATATCTGAGACCAACTGCCCTCAATACAAATGTAAAGTTAACCCTAAAAGTAACAGTAATAGGCATAGGGATATGAACCCATGGTATACCACTCAACTAGCCAATATGAAAAGGAAGTTGTTGTTGTATAGAGATTCTTACAGACTTCAGAAAACTGATATGGCTGAACAAAGGTACTCAAGAGCACAAAAGGAATATAAGCATGCTTTAAACAAGGCCAAAAAATAACATAACCTAGTCAGCATTGAGTCATCAAAAAATAAATGCAAAAAAGCATGGAGTATAATAAATTCAGTTGCCAAAAGCAAGCAGAAAGTTGACGTAGAAATTTCAGCAGATGAATTTAATAACTACTGCATACAATCTGTTAATCAAATTAGGGAAAGCATTGGGAAGTTGCAAGAAACTGTAGCTGATCTCATTAAATATCATAATGTAGACTACATCCTGAAAGACAGATTCCATTTAATAGAGATCACACCAGATGTTGTTTTCACTATTGTAAATAATTTTAGGCCCTCTGATAGTGAAGATATTTATGGTATTTCTTTTAATATGTTAAAAAAAGATAATTTGTCACATAATACATCCTCTTACTAAATGTATAAACATATGTCTAATTGAAGGAGTATCCCCAGATGTATTAAAATTATCCAGGGTAGTGCTCACTTACAAGAAAGGAGACAAAAATTGCCCATCTATCCATCGCCCAATATCTCTGACACCTATTTTATCTAACGTTTTGGAATCCATCATCAACTATTTGAAACAGCTAACGTGGAACAGGGAATCAGCGATCATAAAGCAGTTACTGCATCAATGATTTCAGCCATAAATAGAAATATTAAAAAAGGTAGGAAGATTTTTCTGTTTAGCAAAAGTGACAATAAGCAGATTTCAGAGTACCTGATGGCTCAACACAAAAGTTTTGTCTCAAGTACAGATAGTGTTGAGGATCAGTGGACAAAGTTCAAAACCATCGTACAATATGTGTTAGGTGAGTATGTGCCAATCAAGATGGTAAGAGATGGAAAAGAGCCACCGTGGTAAAACAGTCAAGTTAGAAAACTGCTGCGGAAGCAAAGGGAACTTCACAGCAAACATAAACATAGCCAAAGCCTTGCAGACAAACAAAAATTACGCGAAGCGAAATGTAGTGTGAGGAGGGCTATGCGAGAGGCGTTCAGTGAATTTGAAAGTAAAGTTCTATGAACTGACTTGGCAGAAAATCCTAAGAAATTGTGGTCTTATGTCAAAGTGGTAGGTGGATCAAAACAAAATGTCCAGACACTCTGTGACCAAAATGGTACTGAAACAGAGGATGACAGACTAAAGGCCGAAATGCTAAACGTCTTTTTCCAAAGATGTTTCACAGAGGAAGACTGCACTGTAGTTCCTTGTCTAGATTGTCACACAAATGACAAAATGGTAGGTATCAAAATAGATGACAGAGGGATAGAGAAACAATTAAAATCACACAAAAGAGGAAAGGCCGCTGGACCTGATGGGATACCAGTTCCATTTTACACAGAGTACGCGAAGGAACTTGTCCCCCTTCTTGTAGCGGTGTACCATAGGTCTCTAGAAGAGCGTAGCATTCCAAAGGATTGGAAAAGGGCACAGGTCATCCCCGTTTTCAAGAAGGGACATCGAACAGATGTGCAGAACTATAGACCTATATGTCTAACGTCGATCAGTTGTAGAATATTGGAACATGTATTATGTTCGAGTATAATGACTTTTCTGGAGACTAGAAATCTACTCTGTAGGAATCAGTGGGTTTCAAAAAAGATGATTGTGTGAAACCCAGCTCACGCTATTCGTCCACAAGACTCAGAGGGCCATAGACATGGGTTCTCAGGTAGATGCCATGTTTCTTGACTTCCACAAGACATTCGATACAGTTCCCCACAGTCCTTTAATGAACAAAGTAAGAGCATATGGACTCTCAGACCAATTGTGTGATTGGACTGAAGAGTTCCTAGATAACAGAAGACAGCATGTCATTCTCAATGGAGAGAAGTCTTCCGAAGTAAGAGTGATTTCAGGTGTGCCGCAGGGGAGTGTCATAGGACTGTTGCTATTCACAATATACATAAATGACCTTGTGGATGACATCGGAAGTTCACTGAGGCTTTTTGCGGATGATGCTGTGGTGTGTCGAGAGGTTGTAACAATGGAAAATTGTACTGAAATGCAGGAGGATCTGCAGCGAGTTGACGCATGGTGCAGGGAATGGCAATTGAATCTCAATGTAGACAAGTGTAAGGTGCTGTGAATACATAGAAAGAAATATCCCTTATCATTTAGCTACAATATAGCAGGTCAGCAACTGGAAGCAGTTAATTCCATAAATTATCTGGGAGTACACATTAGGAGTGATTTAAAATGGAATGATCATATGAAGTTGATCGTCGGTAAAGCAGATGCCACACTGAGATTCATTGGAAGAATCCTAAGGAAATGCAATCCGAAAACAAAGGAAGTAGGTTACAGTACTCTTGTTCGCCCACTGCTTGAATACTGGTCAGCAGTGTGGGATCTGTACCAGATAGGGTTGATAGAAGAGATAGAGAAGATCCAACGGAGAGCAGCATGCTTCGTTACAGGATCATTTAGTAATCGCGAAAGCGTTACGGAGGTGATAGATAAACTCCAGTGGAAAACTCTGCAGGAGAGACACTCAGTAGCTCAGTATGGGCTTTTATTGAAGTTTCGAGAACATACCTTCACTGAGGAGTCAAGCAGTATATTGCTCCCTTCTACATATATCTCGCGAAGAGACCATGAGGATAAAATCAGAGAGATTAGAGCCCTCACAGAGGCATACTAACAATCCTTCTTTCCACGAACAATACGAGACTGGAATAGAAGGGAGAACTGATAGAGGTACTCAAGGTACCCTCCGCCACACACCTTCAGGTGGCTTGCAAGAGTATGGATGTAGATGTAGATGTAGAACTCCCAGTTGTGTGATTACCTGGCATGTAATAACATTATTACTGTGGTACAATTTGGCTTTAGGAAGGGCAAATCCACAGTCCATGCATTGACTCCCTGATTAAAAATTGCTTAATGCTTATGAAGGAAAAAATTTTGCCCAGGCTACCTTTTGTGATCTTAGCAAAGCCTTCCATTGTGTAGAGCATATTTCACTCCCCAACAAACTAGTTTATTATGGAATCAAACATTTAAGTTAAGAACATCTTTGAATCTTTCCTCAGCTACTGTAAACAAATTGTTTGTATTGGTAAACAGAGAGCACAGCTAGCTGAAGTTAAGTGTGGTGTGCCACAAGGCTCAGTATTAAGACCTCTGCTATTTATCCTAATGACAAACGATCTACCATCTTACACAAATACTCACTCCATTCTCTATGCAGATGATACCACTTTTTTCAATATCAGCTCAGACATGGATAAGCTCCAAACTGGCAAATGACACAATATCACAAGCATCAGTCTGGTTTTGAGCTAATGGGTTCCTGCTTAATGAGAGTAAAACTCAAAAGATTGTATTTAGATTAAGAGATCTGCCAGTAGCAGACTTCATGGATAGTATTAAGCTTTTAGGTATTGTTATAGATAGTAAATTGACTTGGGAACCACATATTAAATTCATTAGTGCAAGGCTGTCTAGAGTGGTGTATTTGTTAAGGAATTTAAAAAACCATGTACCTGCAGCCTATGTAAGATTGGCCTACTTTGCTTTTCTTCAAAGCATTATATCTTATGGGATTTTAATATAGGGCAATAGCTCACACCTTCAGAACATTTTGGTACTTCAGAAGAAAGTAATTCGAATTATCACAAACAGTGATGAACTGGCCCACTGCAACCCACCCTTTATCAACTTAAATACATAAACTGTTATAAACTTGTATATTTACACTGTCCTACTGCATATAAAGAGCAACTTATCAGAATACCAGCATAGAAGAGATGTACACTCTCGTGGAATCAGAAATAGTAGCCATCTTGACATACCTTACTACAGATTATCCAAGTCACTGAACAGCTACGAAGTGGTGGGTATGAAGATGCTTAACAAATTGCCACTGGAATGGGTAGAAGCTGCTTTTGATTTATTTAAAGACAAATTATTCAGTTGGTTAGCTGCAAATCCTTGCTACTCACTTCAGGAATTTTATGACTATAAAATATCATAGTGGTAACGGTTTGGAAATCACAGCATAATTTCTTTGATTGAGAAATTTATGATGCAATATTTTCATATTATTTGATTTTAAATATTGTATTTTATGGAAAACCAATAGTGACATACTGATCTTCATGTACAGGGTTATTACAAATGATTGAAGTGATTTCACAGCTCTACAATAACTTTATTATTTGAGATATTTTCACAATGCTTTGCACACACATACAAAAACTCAAAAAGTTTTTTTAGGGATTCACAAATGTTCGATATGTGCCCCTTTAGCAGATATCAAGCCGATAATCAAGTTCCTCCCACACTCGGCACAGCATGTCCCCATCAATGTGTTCGAAAGCATCGTTGATGCGAGCTCGCAGTTCTGGCACGTTTCTTGGTAGAGGAGGTTTAAACACTGAATCTTTCACATAACCCCACAGAAAGAAATCGCATGGGGTTAAGCTGGGAGAGCGTGGAGGCCATGACATGAATTGCTGGTCATGATCTCCACCATGACCGATCCATCGGTTTTCCAATCTCCTGTTTAAGGAATGCCGAACATCATGATGGAAGTGCGGTGGAGCACCATCCTGTTGAAAGATGAAGTCGGCGCTGTCGATCTCCAGTTGTGGCATGAGCCAATTTTCCAGCATGTCCAGATACACGTGTCCTATAACGTTTTTTTCGCAGAAGAAAAAGGGACCGTAAATTTTAAACCGTGAGATTGCACAAAACATGTTAACTTTTGGTGAATTGCGAATTTGCTGCACGAATGCGTGAGGATTCTCTACCGCCCAGATTCGCACATTGTGTCTGTTCACTTCACCATTAAGAAAAAATGTTGCTTCATCACTGAAAACAAGTTTCACACTGAACACACCCTCTTCCATGAGCTGTTGCAACCGCACTGAAAATTCAAAGCATTTGACTTTGTCATCGGGTGTCAGGGCTTGCAGCAATTGTAAACGGTAAGGCTTCTGCTTTAGCCTTTTCTGTAAGATTTTCCAAACTGTCGGCTGTGGTACGTTTAGCTCCCTGCTTGCTTTATTAGTCGACTTCCGCGTGCTACGCGTGAAACTTGCCTGCACGCATTCAACCGTTTCTTCGCTCACTGCAGGCCGACCCGTTGATTTCCCCTTACAGAGGCATCCAGAAGCTTTAAACTGCGCATACCATCGCCGAATGGAGTTAGCAGTTGGTGGATCTTTGTTGAACTTCGTCCTGAAGTGTCGTTGCACTGTTATGACTGACTGAAGTGAGTGCCTTTCAAGCACGACATACGCTTTCTCGGCTCCTGTTGCCATTTTGTCTCACTGTGCTCTCGAGTGCTCTGGCAGCAGAAACCTGAAGTGCGGCTTCAGCCGAACAAAACTTTATGAGTTTTCCTACGTATCTGTAGTGTGTCGTGACCATACATCAATGAATGGAGCTACAGTGAATTTATGAAATCGCTTCAATCATTTGTAATAGCCCTGTATATATGCTGTATAACTTGTATATAAGTAACTTGACTTTGTCAATTGCTGTAATAGCTAAACGACAATAAAATTTCATTCTACATCTACATTTATACTCCACAAGCCACCCAACGGTGTGTGGCGGAGGGCACTTTACGTGCCACTGTCATTACCTCCCTTTCCTGTTCCAGTTGCTAATTTTACATTGGTGATGTCCTCGGGAGGTATAAGTAGAGGGAACCAATATATTCAATACCTCATCCAGCAACGCACCCTCTCGAAACCTGGACATCAAGCTACACCGCTATGCAGAGCGCCTCTCTTGCAGAGTCTGCCACTTGAGTTTGCTAAACATTTCCGCAATGCTGTCATGCTTACCAAATAACCCTGTGACAAAACGCGCAGCTCTTCTTTGGATCTTCTCTATCTCCTCCATCAATTCGACCTGGTATGGATTTCACACTGATGGGCAATACTCAAGGATAGGTCGAACGAGTGTTTTGTAAGCCACCTCCTTTGTTGATGGACTACATTTTCTAAGGACTCTCCCAATCAATCTCAACCTGGCGCCTGTCTTACCAACAATTAATTTTATATGATCATTCCACTTCAAATCGTTCCACACGCGTACTCCCAGATATTTTACAGAAGTAACTGCTACCAGTGTTTGTTCCGCTATCATATAATCATACAAGAAAGGATCCTTCTTTCTATGTATTCGCAATATATTACATTTGTCATGTCAAGGGTTCAGTTGCCACTCCCTGCACCAAGTGCCTATCCACTGCAGATCTTCCTGCATTTTGCTGCAATTTTCTAATGCTGCAACTTCTCTGTATACTACAGCATCATCCGCGAAAAGCCACATGGAACTTCTGACACTATCTACTAGGTCATTTATATATATTGTGAAAAGCAATGGTCCCATAACACTCCCCTGTGGCATGCCAGAGGTTTTATTTATTTATCTTACAGCTCGAAACATGTATTTAACATGCATGGGCAATGTTATAATAATTACATTTAGATTATTGATACACAATATAAATAGATTACATGCTGCTAAGTAAAATATCATTTAAGTATATTTAACATAGCATTCCTGAGGTCAAATCATGTCAGCACCATACTGTATGGCACTTCAATACAAGCCATGTTTTTTACTCATTTTTAAAAATTCTACCAGAAAGCTGTTTCAGGTTGTTTGGCAGAGAATTATAAAATATTGCTCCCTTAATGAATGGGGTATTTGTTGTTAGATTCAATCGTCTGCTCACCATATGAAAGTCTGATTTTTGTCTTGTATTGTAATCATGGATTTCCATATTCCTGTTTGTCACTTTTTTGTCTTTTTTCACTAATAATATTGATTGAAACATATATACTGCATAGATAGTCATAATATTAAACTTAATAAACAGGTTTTTACATGAAGTTCTGGGTCTTACTTTTGCCATAGTTCTTATTACTCTTTTCTGCAATACAAATACCCTTTTTATATTGTATTGGCTACACCCACCCCACAATACAATTCCATAAGATAGATGGGGATACACCAACCCAAAATACGCTATTTTTATTGCTTCGATATCTAAGTATTGAACTGATCTCCTTAGTAAATACAGACTAGATGTTATTTTACCACAGACATGATCTATTTGCTGATTCCACGAAAGTCTGTCATCTATATATATCCCCAGAAATTTACGTTCTGAACAGGCATTTTCCTGAATGTCCTCATTTACAACAGTATTTTTATTTGAACTACTTGTCTTAAAATAAATTAAATTAGTTTTGTTAATATTGACCCTCAGGTTTTCTTTTTCAAAATGTGTTTGGGCTTTTTCAACAAAATTCTGTGCCACTGAATTTAGGTCATCATTACTATGTGCCCAGCAAACCCCAGAGGTGTCATCAGCATACATAGTAATACGATGACTGGTGTCTAATACTTTTGGGAAATCATTCACGTAGCAAATAAACAAGAAGGGGCCCAAGATAGAGCCTTGTGGCACACCAAAATTTATATTCCTTATCTTTGATCTTCTTTTTTCGATTACCTCTCCATTATCATACACAACTTCTGTGCATTGTTGTCTATCTTTAAGGTAAGATTCTATTGAAAGCAACAGTTTCCCACTGACACCATTATAAGCAAGTTTACTTAAAAGAGCGCCATGATGGACTCTTTCAAACGCCTTCCGGACGTCAAGGAAAATGGCATCTACCTGGGAGCCAGTATCTAATATTTTCTGGGTCTCATGAACAAATAAAGTGAGTTGGGTCTCACATGTTCGCTGTTCTGGAATCCATGTTGATTCCTACAGAGTAGATTCTGGGTTAATTTAACGTTTGTGGACGTCTCCCCATTGAGAACAACATGCTGTGTTCTGTTTGCTAAAAACTCTTCAATCCAGCCACACAGCTGGTCTGATATTCCGTAGGCTCTTACTTTGTTTAAAGGCGACAGTGAGGAACTGTATCGAACGCCTTCCGGAAGTCAAGGAAAATGGCATCTACCTGGGAGCCTGTATCTAATATTTTCTGGGTCTCATGAACAAATAAAGTGAATTGGGTCTCACATGATCACTGTTTCCGGAATCCATGTTGATTCCTACAGAGTAGATTCTGGGTTTCCAGAAACGACATGATACTCGAGCAAAAAACATGTACTAAAATTCTACAACACATCGACGTCAGAGATATAGGTCTATAGTTTTGCGCATCTGCTTGACAACCCTTCTTGAAGACTGGGACTACCTGTGCTCTTTTCCAATCATTTGGAACCTTCCGTTCCTCTAGAGACTTGCGGTACATGGCTGTTAGAAGAGGGGCAAGTTCTTTCGCATACTCTGTGTAGAATCGAATTGGTATCCCATCAGGTCCAGTGGACTTTCCTCTGTTGAGTGATTTCAGTTACTTTTGTATTCCTTGGACACTTATTTCGATGTCAGCCATTTCTTTGTTTGTGCGAGGATTTAGAGAAGGAACTGCAGTGTGGTCTTCCTCTGTGAAACAGCTTCGGAAAAATGTGTTTAGTATTTCAGCTTTACGCGTGTCATCCTCTGTTTCAATGCCATCATGATCCCGGAGTGTCTGGATATGCTGTTTTGAGCCACTTACTGGTTTAACGTAAGACCAGAACTTCCTAGGATTTTCTGTCAAATCGGTACATAGAATTTTACTTTTGAATTCACTGAACGCTTCATACATAGCCCTCCTTACGCTAACTTTCACATCGTTTAGCTTCTGTTTGTCTGAGAGGTTTTGGCTGCATTTAAACTTGCAGTGGAGCTCTCTTTGCTTTCGCAGTAGTTTCCTAACTTTGTTGTTGAACCACGGTGGGTTTTTCCCGTCCCTCACAGTTTTACTCGGCACGTACCTGTCTAAAACGCATTTTACAATTGCCTTGAACTTTTTCCATAAACACTCAACATTGTCAGTGTCGGAATATAAATTTTCGTTCTGATCTGTTAGGTAGTCTGAAATCTGCCTTCTATTACTCTTACTAAACAGATAAACCTTCCTCCCTTTTTTTATATTCCTATTTACCTCCATATTCAAGGGATGCTGCAATGGCCTTATGATCACTGATTCCCTGTTCTGCGCTTACAGAGTCGAAAAGTTCAGGTCTGTTTGTTATCAGTAGGTCAAAGATGTTATCTCATGAGTCGGTTCTCTGTGTAATTGCTCGAGGTAATTTTCGGATAGTGCATGCAGTATAATGTCACTCAATGCTCTGTCCCTACCACCCGTCCTAAACATCAATTCAATTCAATTCAATTCACTACTGAACTATTCAACTGCCAGTAATGTGCAGCTTGCAAAAGAACCATGAGGCCAAGATAAGAGAAATTAGTGCTTGTACATAGGGACATGGAGAGTTATTTTTCTGTTGGTCAATTTGAGAGTGGAACAGGAAAGGAAACGACTAGTAGTAGTACAAGGTACCCTCCACCATACTCCCTGTGGTGGCTTGTGAAGTATGTATGTAGATGTAGATACTCATTTGTTACCATGCTCACATGTGCACTAAGCCTGTGTACCAAAAGCAAAACTCATTACCTGTGAATGTATATAAAACGAAATGAGGCAAGTTAATTTGACTATGTGTTTTCATATCACTGTGTCCACTATTCAATGTCCTCTCAATAGTTTATTCTTACTATTATTAAGATTTAATTTTTAGGATGCAAACTGAACTTCACCAGTTGCTCAAGGAGTTTGCAACCTGCAAAATCATATCCAGAACTGATGGTAGACCTCTGTTCTGGAACTTAATGAAGGGTCTAAACCAATGGTTCATACAGCCTCCTGTGATATTTTATGCTAATAACTAAATCTCTGCTATTGGCTTGAGAACTGTAGGCCTGCATCAATAGATATAATTTGAGGAACAGTAATTGGTTATTTGATTAGGAGAGTGTGTTTGGCTTTTTTATAGTTTGGTAGTGTGCCTCCACAGACTTGATGGTGAATTACATACAGTATTTTGAGAGGGTAGTGTATCAGTCACATTGATCAAAGAGACTATTCATCCTCTCATATCAGAAAGATTTGGGCACTATAATCTAACTGCAGGAGAATCAGTGGTCAGTTCTCAGACGTTGTCTCATTTACAAGTGCTAATTAAAAGTAGATTGGAAACAGAACTGAACAGCAGCAATATTTCACATGATGAATGGGATATACAACATGGACTAAAATCAGGTGAACTAATATATTGCAGATTAGAAAGTTACTTACTAGCAAATAGTTATTGTAAGCAGAGCCATATGGTGGCAGTATGGCAGTTTTTGTTATTAAAGACATAGCAGTTTAAAAAAATGTCTTTCTTGAACACCATGGCAAAGAAGGATCAATCGAAATGACAGGCTTTGTGGTCCACAGTAATGATCTGAAGTTAACAAAAGCATAAAGTGACTGGGGTATATTGGCCACCAGAGGCTGATGTAGTGTTGTTTATGGAATGACTTAGTAGTATGGTTGGCCAGATTACTACATTAGGTGAGTTTAATGTAGGTGCAAATTCAAATTGTACAGTAAACTTGAAACTCAGTGATATAGTAAACTTGTATGATCTTTTAAATGTAGTAAGTTCTGACACTAGAGTCACAGACACATTCTACACTAGAATAGATTATGTTATAATCAAAAAAGATGTTGTAGATAAGGTAAATTGCAGTAGCTTAGGTTTTCATTATTCTGATCAATTCTGCATTTCTGTCAGGTAATAGAGTATGTAAATTCAGATGTGCCAAAAATATAAAAAATTGTTCTGCAGGAATAAACTCAGAATACCTTAAACATTAACACTCTTAAATACAAACTAGCAAATGAGATATAGGATTCTGTGTACCAGGTGAAAGGATCTGATGACAAATGGAACGAGTTGAGTTATTACAAATATTGCTGTCCAATAAGAGAAATCAAGAAGGTAGTCAAACATAGCTGAAACAGAAGTAATCTTAGACTAAATTTCCCACCAAATCTGGTCAGGCTCAGGCAAAGTATACAAGATCTAAATCTGCTGTATGAAGCTACTACACTGCTGGTTTTTAAGGAAAAATACAATTGGACAAATAAAAGTTTTAAAACTGAAATTGAAGTAGGTTAAGAGCAACAGAACAATCTAACAGCATAAGTTAAGCACCTTGGGAGCTGACTGACAAGTACTGCAAAGATCCCAAAAAGATGAATACAGAACCATTCAGCATAAGACATGACAATAGCACTGTAAACACCCAAATATTACATATAATATTTTTAATAACTATTTCATTTCTGTTGAAAAATCAACACACATTTTCAGTGCACAGACTGAGACCCCATGTCACTTCACTCAGTGTATCAAATTCGAATTTGTGGAAGTGAATGAGCAGGAAGTATGCAAGGCAATATGAAGGCTAAAGAAAAAATTTTGATATGGAAAGAATGGCATATACAGTGCTATTACTAAGGTGTGCTTAAAAGGAATCTATAAACTTCTAACTTAGAAGATTAATTTCAGCATTAGAGAAAATATGTGTTCATCAGTTTTAAAAATGACAGCAGTGAAACCAGTGTACAAAAAGTAATGTAAGGAAGATGTCTTAACTATAAACCAATATCACTAAATCCCACCTTCAGTGTTTCTGAAAAACTGAATGACTTGTTCAAGAGAAAGGGCTTCACAAATTGAGCATTGGTCCAGCTCTGGCTCTTATGCAAAACGTATTCGGCTTGGAATTTTTTCATAGAGTTTTTGGATGTCCTCCTGAGTGATATCATGCCACATTCTGTCCAATTAGAGTGTTAGATCATCAAAATGCCCATGATGCTCCAAATGACCTCAGTTTGGGAACAATCTGACAACCTTTCTGGCCAAGGAAGCGTTTGTAAAACTTGAAGAAAAGCACTAGCAACTCTTTATGTGTGTGGGCACTCATTATTTTGCTGAAATGTAAGCCCAGGATTGCTTGCCATGAAGGGCAACAAAACGAGGTGTAGAATATCACCAACATACCACTGTGCTGTAAGAGTGCAGCAGATGACAACCACAGAGGTCCTGTTATGAAATGAAATGGCACCCCATATCATTACTCCTGGTTGTCGAACATTATGGTGGGTGAAAGTCAGGTCAGTATCACATTACCATCTGTTGCATCTCCATACACTTCCTTGCTGGTCAGTGGGGCTCAGTTTGAAGTGGTTCTCATATACGAATATAATTCTAATCCAGTCAATGAGATTACAGGCCAAAGATGTGTCTTGAGATGCCCTGGACAGAGGTGGGAAACCAACATAACTGTCACCTGCCATACGGCCCGACAAACAGGAGTGATGGTCAGTGGTGTCATTTCCTTCGTAGTAGCACCTGGTTGTCATCCGTTGCACCCTTACAGCACAATAGATCAGTGATATTCTACATCTCATTTTGTTGCCCTTCATGGAAAGCCATCCTGGGCTTACATTTCAGCAAGAAAATGCCCTCCCACATACAGTGAGAGTTTCTACTTCTTGTCTCTTTATTTGCCAAATCCTACCTAGGACAGCAAGGTGCCAGATCTCTCCCAGTTGAGAATGCTTTGAGCATTGTGAGAAGGACCCTCCGATCATCTCAGGATTTTCATGATCTAATGTGTCAATGTCAGAATTTGGCGTGGTATTCCTCAGCAACTCTATCAATCAATACCAAGACTAATAACTGCTTGCATAAAGGCCAGAGGTGGACCAACACATTACTGACTTAATCAACTGGTGAAGCTCTCTCTTCTGAATAAATCATCTAATCTCTTCTGAAATTGTAATCATTTTTATTTTTTTTTTGTTTTTTACATGTACATCACATCTACCAATTTCTGCCCCATTTGCATAAGTCCTTTATAATGTGTTGTGTTTTTATTTCTATTTTCCTTTTTTTTGCTTTAGAGTGTATATTAACAACTCATTAACCCCCATATAATAAGCTATTGAGATGACACATCAGTCTTATTCTATGAGAGAGAATGTAAGGAGCTAGAATCTTTTACTACTAGGATACAACATTAGTAATGACATACTTCAATAATCAGTTTCTCATGGTGAATGTCACCATATCTCAGTTACTGGCATTCAAAATGGGCAGTTCTCACGAAAACAATGCAAAAAATGTGTACATAACATCTCAGTAACAGAAAATTGGAATTGTAAATTTCTTTGTGTGTATATTGACGAAAATTTGCAATTGACAAGTCAGATTAATTTTGCATGTGGAAAATTCAGTAGTGGTTTATATCTTCTCAGCCAGCTTGCAAAGACAGTTACTAGCTAAACATTGAAAATAGAATATTTTGAAACAATCTACCCTTCTCAATTATGGGATTGGAATATGGGGCTGTGAAGCTGACGTAGAAGAATACTGCTGTTACAGAAAGGAGTGATAAGACCTATACATGGGATGGGGAATAGAGATTCATGTTGTGAAATGTTTATGCAGCACAAATATCTATCGATATATTCTCTGTCTATATTCAAATTAGTTACATTTGTTATGAGTCAATAAACAGAAGTTATGAAGTGCAGTGATGTACATGATCATAAAACCATTGCAAACTTTAACTATTTCCAGAAAAAAAACATTAAAAATTACAGACAGAAGCTCTCTCTTTAGAAGTTTGATTTGGTTTAACAAACTACAAATCTCCCTAATGTATACAGGAAATGATTTTAAAATAGGAATAAAATCTCTTATTATAGAAAATGTTTATATTCATTTAATGAATTTTAAGAAACAGATTGTAACATGAACCAGCAGTATATCTGCTATACTGTAATAAATGTATAAATTAGATATATGATACAACAGGTTCAGTACATAACATTTTTTAAATGTAATTATAATCATACTACAATTTCTGACATTTTCAAAGGCCATCATTGTAGTGGCCCTATGCAAAGAAAATGTAAATAAATAAGTGAACATTGCAGGGGCTACTGCCAAAGGTGGTGTCATATTTGTTGCCATTAGGAACTTAATATACATATAAAAAAAAGTATTGCTACACCTCAATTTTGCGAGTTCCGGAACCTGTACAGAAAATTGGAATAGAGATCAACATAAACATCATTCCACCCTTTTTATTGCTCATGAAAACCAGACATTGCACCTTGTACCACCATACAGCGAGACTTTCAGAGGTGGTGGTCCAGATTTCTGTACACACCGGTACCTGTAATACCCAGTAGCACATCCTTTTGCATTTATACATGCCTGTATTCGTTGTGGCACACTATCCACATGTTCATCAAGGCACTGTTGGTCCCGATTGTCCCACTCATTAATGGCGATTCAGAATTGATCCTTCAGAGTGGTTGGTGGTCATGTTGTCCATAAACAGCCCCTTTCAATCTATGCCAGGCATGTTTGATAGGGTTCATGTCTGGACAACATGCTGGCCCCTTTAGTCAAGTGATGTCATTATCCTGAAGGATGGCATTCACAAAATGTGCATGAAGCGGGTGCAACTTGTCATCCATGAAGTTGAATGCCTTGCCAATATGCTGTGGATATGGTTGCACTATCGGTTGGAGGAGAGCATTTATGTATCGTCAGTCATTACGGTGCCTTCCGTGACCACCAGTGATGTATGTTGGCCCCACATAATGCCACCCCAAAACAGCAGGGAAGCTCCACCTTGTTGCGCTCACTGGACAGTGTATCTAAGGTGTTTGCTGATAGTCAGGCAAGTTCAGCTGTTAGTGAGGTTTCTGTGTGTTGGTGTTCACGAAATGGCCTCCTTGATCACCAGATCTCACTCGGTATGAAGTTTTTCTGTGGGGACACATTAAAGATCTGGTGTACGTACCACCTCTACCATGTGATGTAGCAGAGCTCTGGGAGAGAATACGGGAAACTACTGCCACAGTCAATGATGCCATGCTGGGATGGGTATGACAAGAATTCAGTTACCGTATTGACATCTGCCGGGTCACTCATGGTTTGCATATCGAATATTCATAAAAAAAAAACTTTCATAGTTTCTCTTTAAAATGCAATATGTATGACATCTATACAATGGTTAGTTCTTGTGCAATAAATAATTGGAAGTGTTTCTGGACTTTATGTACACCCTGTATGTATCACAGCTGTGAATTCCACATTGTGTTTGTTCTCTTGGGTGTTTCCATTCTTCCCCTCCCCCTTCATTTTACATGAAATATAATTATTAGTGGTTATGTGAAAGTCATATATAAATAAATGTAAACCAGCTGAATAATACATGTACTGATCAATAATTTAGTGGTGTTACAACAAACAACAAGAGAACAGCCTCTTAGGATGTGCATAAAATTTAACAACATATAAAAGATACTGTTTGTATTGCATCAAATCATTGTTTGTGTTATGCTAAATTTGAATGGTAGCTGGCCAAATGGGAAATTTTAAGCTGTCTAGCTTTTCTGATCAAATACAAATATACATAAATTTTAAACACTACCTCTACATGTGCATTGAGTGGTCCTGAAAAACTAAAAACATGTTTCTAAGTTCTTGTTATTATTTGAACTGCAAAAGTAGGAAAATGTAAACTGCAAAGTTGCAGAAAATCTCAATGATAGGGAAGATAGCAGCACTAACTGACTGAAAAGGTACAGAAACCCTGGTAGATAGCAAAGAAAAGAGGGCCAATTAACTGTAACATGCAGAAGCCCTGAAAAATAAGTAAAGAAAGCTCACAAATTGTCTGAAATCTTATGGAAACCATAAAGTAAAAGATAATTTAAACTGGCAGACTGGTAGGTAAGTAAATGAAGAAATAAAAAAGATATGCAAGAGTAGAAAACAGAAAGTAAAGGAAGTGTTACACATCTTGGGATCATGTGGTTGCCAAGCACGACACTGAAATTTTGTATCTGCCACTGAGTGTCAAAATACACGACGAACACTCCCAAATAGGAACAAATAACTGAATTCATAGGATTAATTGCAACAAATGATGTGACAGATTGTGGAGAAATGTAGCTTACAAAAGGAGAAAAATGACAACAGAGTTATGTATCTTGAGGCCCTGTGTTTGCCAAGTACATGAAAAACAAAGTATGCAAGTCCCCTGCAGATTGAAATACAATAGAACAGTTGAAATGGAAGTATTCCTTATTCAAAAGCTTCTCTCTGTATAATAATTTGTTCAGAATCACTAAAACATGCTTATATATATCAACCAGATACATTGTACACCTGCTTATAAGGTTTTAATTTAGTTACATATCTTATACCAGAGAATTTTCTAGGTTTGGGATGTATCAGTCAGTAAGCCTTTGGATAAGAATTTTCTAGCACTTTCAGAGGCTCAATGTAAATATGAAAAAATTTTCCTCACTCCTCAATTAATTGATTTTGAGCTTTCATGTTTTTAACCATGACCACACCATCCTCTTTGAGCTCTGTCACCACTAACTTTCCATCATGTCTCCACTTTCTAATTTCTGCCTGTCTCTCCATGGTTTTTCTAACAGTTTCCCCTGTCTCCTGTGACATAATGTTTCTACTGTCAGGCTAGCCAATGAGTTTAAATATTGGATTAACTGGTTTCCTGTTATGTACAATTTCATATGGAGCAAGCTCAGTAGATACATGTATTGTAAGTCGGGCCGAGGAAGTTTCATATCAGTGCACACTCCACTGTAGAGTGAAAATTTCATTTTAACAACATAAATAAGTCTCTCATGATGCCACTCACAACAAGACAAAAGAATCATACAGAAGGTGCAACATAAGTGATACTCAGAACAACTGACATGAGGGGTTCAAACTAAAAGAATATATTGAGAGTGTGTCAGCCCAAGTTGCTGGTAGATGACATGGTAGAGACCATGGCATGTGCACGCTTCCTACTGGCAACCTCTAGTGGCTGGCCCACACTGATACAGTTGGTGGTTTTGTTTAAGTACACACATGCTGTAGCACTACACTCAATGCACTCACACTCACAGACACTAGTAGCAGAATACAGTCACCTCTCCCTAGTGCAAAGAGGATTCCCAGGCAATGGAGGAGATGCTGGTGGCCCAACAAGAGATACATCCATCATATCCTGAGTGGTGGCAGCCAGTGCAAATGGCAGGGGTGGGATGATGCATCTATTGGGTACTGGAACATAGGGCTGGAACGTGTGGAGATGCAGGCATGCCCAAGGGTGATGGGCCGCCATGGCACCCGACGACAGCACCAGGAAGGAGGGTGCCATCACCATCTCTGCTTCATCATCAGCAGGCAGGTCCTAGTGTGAAGGAGACAGGGTTGGACCCATTGGTGATGACTGCTGAGGCAATGTTAGTGAGAGGGCAAGTGGAGGCAGCCTGACAGGAACAGCAGGCTGCAGCAATGGACCAGAGGCTGGAGAAGACCAGTGCCCAGAGCTGGGAAACTGAAACTGCAGGGTGCCACATGTGGATGGGGCAGTCAATGGGACAGGGACATTTCCGCAGCGGGAGACAATGGTCTCAAGGCAGAGGGCAGAGGGATGCACTGTAGCAATGGGGGAATGTAGGAGTTTTATTACTTTACATTGTTAGTGACTGACATAATGGCTTGATTGTAATTAGATATTGAAAGCTAGATGCTAATAGGACATTGAGTGAGTTACATGGTAGATGATTCTGCGTGGGTCTGCAGGGGAAAAAAAACTTTGAGGGGAATAAATTATGCAAGGAGATGGTAAATTATGTGGTAGCATCCAAGGCAGTGAATTGTGTATGTGTGCAGAGTGTGTTTTTCTGTGATAGGTTCTGGACAGTTAGATGTTAGGCCAAATGAGGCTGCTCAAGGGGAAGCATATGGTAGTAATCTGAATATGAATTCAATAGTACTGAGAATCTTGATGCAGGTTAGCAGATCTTGGGGCGGTGGGGACTTGTGGAGGGTGGAAGGGGGATCACTTGCTAAAACAACATATCCCCAAATGGGGACACTCTGAGATGATTTAAAATAATTGATGGGATAAGCCCATATACATTTAAGACAAAATACGAGCCTGAAGGTGTTATAGTCAGAGAAATCCTCCTATATGTTGGTGGAACTTGTAAGATACTGAACTTGATATTGTTACACTAATATATTGTGGTAAAGAGTTTTTACCACTTTGTTTCATAATGCAAGCTATGGCCATGCAGTGTTTATTTAAGATAAATGGGTACAAAGAATAAAGCCAGTTATTTCTCTCTAGCAAAAAGGAAAGAAGGATAAATTACTATTAGTAATGTGTTAAATAAAGTGATGTCCTCTTCTATGATATATTATATGTGAAATGTATAACCTTGAGTTAATAGTGTAAGTATAAGATTTAAACAATAAGCCAAGATTGTGTATGGATCAGTTTGGCTCCTATTGGGCAAAACATGTAACTTATCAAGGTGCACTAACAGTACTTGATGTGAGACCCTAGCAGTTACTTTGGCTGTCACCAATACAAGATGTGTAAGTTGAAATGTGAAATGAATGAATTCTAACAATGTGCAAATAACAATCTAGTCAATATTAATACCACACAAGTTGATGAACAAAATGTAGATAGTCTGACAAACATGACAATATGTAAAGGTGATGATACCATGTATTATTCCATAAAAAGCAACAATATGCAGAGGCCTTAATAGAAGAATGTGTCCTATTTTCTTTTGTAGTGAATTAATGATGTAGAAAGTAAATGTTTTCTAAAGTGATTAAACTAAATAGTTATTGACTACTATGACATAATTCTTAAGAATCTCAAGTGATAAGTTCATATAAATTGAAGCAAGCCTTAATTTCTTCAAAAGAAGAGCCTTGTTCACGAACCATTGTACTCAACTTTATTTGTAGAACATGAATCAGGCAAAGAGACTTTGGCCTGAAGAGTCCTTTGAACTAACAGTGTATGTTAGGCATGTAAAATTTAACCAGTTAAGAGTCCACATGTTGGACAGATTACTTGCACATATGTACTATAGACTAGATCCATTTGTCATGCAGCTAGTGGGGAGGTCATGTAATGATGCAGAGTTATAGAAGGCTGTAACATCTCTGCTCTTTTCTGCTGGATGATGCATGGTAAGTTATGTAGAGATACATGTAAGAAAGTATTAATACATTTATTCTGATCTGTTAAGATTTGTAGTTCTTTGCCATGGTGGTGGGTGAAAAACACAATAAATAAACATATAGCTGGTATAAATGATGATTTGTTACTGAGCATTGGCACTAACACTAAGTGCAAACAGCATTTCAAAAATGCTGTTCCACTGAGACAGCAATATACAATTGCACTGTCTTTAAATAGTAAAATGTCGCCATTAGGAATTTTCTGTGACTTGTCCAAAGCATTTTATTGTGTGAACCATGACATTATGTTACAGAAATTACAATTGTATGGTATAAATGGAATAGCATATGAGTGGTTTAAGTCATACCTACAGAAAAGGAAGCAAAACGTTTCCTTATATGGGTCAAGTGATTTAAATGAGTTTGCCACTTCATCTAACTGGGGTGAAATTACATTAGGTGTTCCACAGGGATCAATCATGGGTCCTCTTCTGTTCTTGATATACGTGAACGACTTCTCTTCCAATCTGAAACAGGAAGCTGAACCGACGCTGTTTGCTGATGATACAAGCATCATTATTAATCTGGTGAAAGAAACTCCAATTGATAATGATACAAATAAGGTCTTTGGAAAAGTTGTTAATTGGTTTTCTGCAAATGGGCTTGCTCTAAACTTTGAAAAAACACAGTACATCCAATTTCTTGCTGCAAAAAGTACAGTTCCTTCAATAAATATAACACATCAAAAGAAGTCAGTAGACAGGGTAGAGCATACTAAGTTTTTGGGTGTACATGTAGATGAGAATCTTAATTGGAAAATTCATATTTTGGATCTTCTAAAGCGACTAGTTTCTGCAACTTTTGCAATCAGAATAAGTGCCAATTTTAGAAATTAGTAAGCTAACATACTTTGCGTACTTTCACTCTCTGATGTAATACAGAATAATATTTTGGGGTACCTCAACATTCAGACAAAAGGTATTCACTGCTCAAAGCAAAGTGGTTAGAATAATGTGTGGGGTTCATAGTTGCACATCTTGTAGGCATCTTTTAAAAGATTGGGAATTCTTACAACAGCATCACAGTACATTTACTCACTAATGAAATTTGTTCTCAACAACATGGACCAGTTTAAAAACAACAGTGACAATCATGATTATAATACCAGAAAAAAGAAAGACTTACACTATCCTTTACTCAACCTATCTTTGGCACAGAAAGGGGTAAAATATGCTGCTATAAAAGTGTTTGACAAATTACTAGATGAAATAAAATGTCTGACAGACAGCAGTAATAGCTTCAAAAATAAATTGAATTCATATCTCCTTGACAACTCCTTCTATACCATAGATGAATTCTTGAATAGTAATAAATAAATCTATAAATATAGTATATAAATTTTGTGCCATTTAAGGGAATGGGGTAAATAATATATATATGAAACATTCCTCACACACAAATAAAGAAAAGATACTCTACCTGTGCTGCTAGAACATGTGCCTTTACAAGTACGACACAACATGTGGTTCATGCACGATGGAGCTCCTGCACATTTCAGTCGAAGTTTTCGTATGCTTCTCAACAACAGATTTGGTGACCGATGGATTGGTAGAGGCGGACCAATTCCATGGCCTCCACACTCTCCTGACCTCAACCCTCTTGATTTTCATTTATGGGGGCATTTGAAAGCTCTTGTCTACGCAACCCGGTACCAAATGTAGAGACTCTTTGCACTCATATTGTGGACGGCTGTGATACAATACGTCATTCTCCAGGGCTGCATCAGGGATTCCATGCGACAGAGGGTGGATGCACGTATCCTCACTAATGTATGACATTTCGAACATTTCCTGTAACAAAGTGTTTGAAGTCATGCTGGTGCGTTCTGTTGCTGTGTGTTTCCATTCCATGATTAATGTGATTTGAAGAGAAGTAATAAAATGAGCTCTAACATGGAAAGTAAGTGTTTCCGGACACATGTCCACATAACATATTTTCTTTCTTTGTGTGTGAGGAATGTTTCCTGAAAGTTTGGCCATACCTTTTTGTAACACCCTGTATATATAGTTAAACATTAATATTTCTATTATTTACCCCATTCCCTTCACATTATCTTGTTTCGTATGTGTATTGTTTGTGCACTTGACATGTTCCTCATCATAATGGCTACCATACCAAGCAATTGATCAATGGAACATGCAACCAACTAACTAACTAACTAACTAATAAACAGCTTGTCACTAGTCGGAGAACCAGCTGTCATACCAAAGAGACTCCACACGATACACTGCTGCTGGAAACCAGAGAGGTATTTTCCCCCATAGCAGTGGTGTTGTTAGTCAAGTGCCTACAGAGCACCTGGCCCTGTAGTAGAGAAAATGGGATGAAATGAGGGGCACCAGGTTTTGTTGTGGTGGAGTGCTGCTTGTGGCTGTGCGTGATGACGTGCATTGTTGCTAGTTGCCCGGCAAGGGACAAGTGGTGCATTTCAGGTTGTGACATATACTGTGGAGAAATTGGCTGTAAATGGTGGATGAAACTAAGGTGTTAATCTTGAAAGTGTTGCTGTAAATGGTGAGGTTGTCCAAAGGAAGATGTATCAATGTCACTGGCATCAGGAAGCAAGACTGTGGGATGTGGGGTCAGGATGGCTGCTGGTCCATCAGCAGTCTGATCTGAAGAGGGGTGGAAATAATATAATCCTTGGTGCTGTGATGTGCAGGATCTCATTGACAGAGAGGGGTGACATGACTTTGGCTGATTCAGCCGTGAGCAGCAGTTGGACTATGCAAGAAAACCGGCACACTATAGACCCGTTGTCCAACTGACTGTCATTGTGACAGGCATGACAAGGTGGCCATCTACTAACCTGATGGAGCTGTCTTGTGGGAAGAAAGTGTGAATGCCAATGTTGAGTTAGGAAATGCCAAGTACACTTGGCAGTGAAGGTGGGATGTCAAGCATTACTTAGATGCCGTCGGTGTCTGATTGTGTCCATATAGACTTTAATCCATTAATGGGGACTTTGAGGCATTAACTGTTAACAATAATGCCAAATCTGCTTGAGCCACATTGAGCCACTCTATATGGACCAGTAAAGGGGGTTGGAGAGTGGGCCCGATTGTCTCATTATGGAGCATGACATGGGAACACGAAACCAATACCTCGTAAATGAACATGGAAGACTTGGAATGAGGAGTGGGAGGGGGAATGTGCAGGTGAGTTGTATTTTGGCACACAAGTGCAACTAGTGTTGGGAGGTTGGAGTCATTGGGGGGCGGGGGGGGGGGGGGGGGGATTTGAGTGCCAAAATTGGTAGGGAGCGATAAAGGTTCATGACAGAGGAGTGTGCAAAGTAGATGTAAAGGTTCTCTTTGTAGGCTGTGCATACCTCCAGCAACACCCTTGGAAGGGCTACAGTTCACAATTCATCAGGGCACATCAAAACGACCTTGAGGGTCCAGTGCAAGTATTCAACCAGTCTATTGCTTTGCTGTGATGTGATATCCATGGATACCACATAGGTTATAGAGTTCTGTGAATAAGGTGGACTCGAATTGATATCCCTCATCACTTTTAATAGAAACTGGGCATCCAAAATGAGAGTTCCAGATACTGACAAACTCTTTGGCAACTGTTTCTGAGTGATGTCTCTGATGCATGTGGCTCCCACCCATTGTGTAACTCTGTCTATGATGAAGAGGATATATTGGAACTGTTCTGACTATAAGAGGGGCCCAATGAGATCTCAGTGGACATGCTGGAAAAGACCATGCGTAATCTCAAATTTTTCCAGTGCATGCTGGGCATGGCGGTTGATTCTACTGATTTTGCAGGCTGCACAGGTGAGAGCCCAGGTCTTTCAGTCTTTTTTTTATGTAGGCCAGATGAACCATTCTGTTATGAGTTTGACTGCTGGCTGAATCCTGGGGTGTGAAAAATTGTGCAGGTGGGCAAACAAAGTTTTCCAGAAAGGGCAAGGTATAAATGGGTGGATTTTGTGCTTAAAAATGTCACACAGCACACATTTACTGGAGCCCAGAAAGCAATGGTGTTCAAAGTATAGTCCACTGTTCAGGTTAGGGTTGATGATCTGCTGCTCATAGTATCCTGCATTGGCATGTTGGTCACAGTCTATGCATGATGTGGTCACGGATATTATAAACAGGTAGTCAATGATGACATTTTCCTCACCATTAAAGCTTTTGACATCTATAGTAAATTGGGCAATACAGTCCAGGTGGTGGAAGCACCCAGGGGGCAGAATTAGGTTTTTGATGGCATGTGTGGGGTACTTTGATCTTTGTACACTGAGAGGGATCAGCTTTCAACACTGCTCTGAAAGTAGTGTAAGGCTTTGTACACTGCTAGGAGTTCACAGTCAAAGGCAGTTCATTTACAGTGGGAATTAGGAAGTTACTGTGAGAAAAAGCACAGAGGTTGCATAACACGACCAAGCTCCTTTTGTAGAAAGGCCCCAATAGGGTTTTCACTTGCACATATGATGACTGAAAGGTGGGCTTTATGAGAGGGGCGTGCTAGAGTAGTAGCTTTCGACAAAGTTATCCTTGAGGCTAACAAATGCTTGCTGCATATATGGATTCCACCCAAGCTACAACTTGTCAGTTTTATTGTTGTTTAACAGTACCTTGGTTAGAGGGAAGTGGAGTCAAAAGTTTTACCATTCCTAAAAGATGGAGTAATTTGTAACAGTCCATTGGTGGCAGTAACTGTCATCTTAGATCCACTTTTTCAGGAGTGGGACAGATATCATTGGTGTCAATGAGGTGGTCAATGGAGGTTACCTCACTTTGTCGCAACTGACACTTGGCATCATTAAAGATAACTCCATTCTGTGCTAGTGTGTTGAAAACTAGTTTGAGGTGGTGCTCGTGCTCTTCTGGTATGGCAGAGAAAGTGATACCATGCATAACAGAATTACTGTTTGAACAGGATGCCATCAATAAAATACTATCAAGTTTGCACTGCATTTTTCAGTCCATATGGCATGAACAAAAATTCAAAAAGGCTGAATGACATAATGACAGTGGTCTTTTGAATGTCTGTTCACTCACAGAAATTTGTAAGAATGATACCTTACAGTTTATCACACTGAAAATTGATTTGCTAATGAGTGTAACTGCCAGCCACCATGCACATTCCCAAACTCTTGCAAGTCAGGAACCAGGAAGCTGTCAGTTATGGTGCATGAGTTTAAAGTTCTGTAATTACTACACAAATGTCAATTACCATCTTTCTTTATGATGAGTATAATGGTGATGCCTGTGCACTATAAGAGGGATTGATGATCTCTGCTTTTAATCATTCATCTATGGCAGCTTTTGCTGCATGTAGTTTACACGGAAGTAGGTGGCATGCTTGGTGTCAAACAGTCAGATTTGAAGTGGAGTGGTGACGATTCAGTGTCCAGCTCCATTACAGATAGCACTGTATGCAAGAAGCATAGGGATATGCCAGGATGGTGTGCTGGTTATGCCATCAGTTTCATGCACAGAATCTGATAGTGGAACTTCACTAACCTTATGTATAAAATCCAGTGAGCTGCTGGAGTTGGTCTGCAAGATGCACCATTGCTCTGTCAGGAGAGAGAGAGCAGAATCAATGCCCCATAGGTTGAACTCGACATAGGTGAGGTGGTGTGACATCAGTGTAAATTGGCAGGATCACACCATACATCATGAAGTGCAGTGGTGGCTGTAGCAGTATTCTGGCAAAGGTCATCTTTTTTGTCATACAATGGAGCATAGGAGAGGTGTATGTTAAAATATTGAGTCTAGAGCGATTGACTCTCACTGAGAATGGTGACGCAGTGGGTGAGGTGTTCATGAGGATTGATGGAGAGAGGGATACCATAGATTGGCACAGATCCTGCGCCAGATGGTGGGAGTTTGTTGCTGATAACACTGATGATGGGTCAACTGCTGTCTTGCCAAAGTAAAACACAATGCGCCAGGTCTGGTAGTAGCCAGCAGTGTTGTAAGAAGTCTGCACCAAGGATGGGTTCTGCAGTACTGGCAATGAGGAAAGTCCATGATAGCAGGTTGTCAGAAACCAAATTGGCATCAATGATGATTCAGCGACACACAGTGATTGCAGTGTCATTTGCTGCCTGAAGTTGAATTTTTGATGTGACAGCAAGAGGGGGCATGCCTCCTGGGTAACTGAACTGATTCCATAATGAGATTTTCACTCTGCAGCGGAGTGTGTGCTGATATGAAACTTCCTGGCAGATTAAAACTGTGTGCCGGACCAAGACTCGAACTTGGGATCTTTGCCTTTCGCGGGCAAGTGCTCTACCAACTGAGCTACCCAAGCACGACTCACGCCGCATACTCACAGCTTTACTTCTGCCAGTACCTCATCTCCTACCTTCCAAACTTAACAGAAGCTCTCCTGTGAACCTTGCAGAACAAGCACTCCCAAAAGAAAGTATATTGTGGAGACATGGCTTAGCCACAGCCTAGGGGATGTTTCCAGAATGAGATTTTCACTCTGCAGTGGAGTGTGGGCTGATATGAAACTTCCTGGCAGATTAAAACTGTGTGCCGGACCGAGACTCAAACTCAGGACCTTTGCCTTTCGTCTTTTGCCTTAACAGAAGCTCATTCTGGAAACATCCCCTAGGCTGTGGTTAAGCCATGTCTCCACAATATCCTTTCTTTCAGGAGTGCTAGTTCTGCAAGGTTCGTAGGAGAGCTTCTGTTAAGTTTGGAAGGTAGGAGATGAGGTACCGGCAGAAGTAAAGCTGTGAGGACGGGGCATGAGTCATGCTTGGGTAGCTCAGTTGGTAGAGCACTTGCCCGCGAAAGGCAAAGGTCCCGAGTTCGAGTCTTGGTCCGGCACACAGTTGATGGTGTGTACACTGTCCGCAAGCCATAATTTCATAGCAATGGGTTCCTGTTCACGTAAAATAGTCATGAATTGCACCTGTGACAGCAGTTTCTTGACCAAGGAAGTCCACAGAGTCTGGACAGGCATTTAGGTTCACAACCACCAGCATTCAGAAGTGGCACCATAGATGTGAAGGAGTGCTGTTACTAATGGGTTCCTCATAAATAACCTGTTTTGTTCCAATGTTTGTGACAGCAGCAGCTTCCTCATGTTGTACTTGTCCACTTCAGGTAGTGTGAAAAATAAGTCACTAATCAAGACTGCCTGTTCACTGAGGTGTTTGAGGAGGATAATGAAGTTAGCACTGTCATCTGTTATTCCATATGCAGCCATGATATGGTGAACCATATGGTGGGTTGATGGTCATTGAACAACAGAAGCTCAAATGTTGAATGAATAGTAAACGAGTAGTCACAAGGTTTTAGGCACAGTGTAAGCTGGAATGTGAGTGGAGACAGTGTATCAAAATGTGGTGTGGTTGACACAGCAGGAGCTTTGTTAGCTAAAAGTTCACTTAGCTGTATCATCTGTTACTACATGAGCAGTGGAATTCTAGACATGTGCAATGCATTAGCCAGGGCCCACACAGGTGAAGAAAATAGACTGGGACATTGCACAGTCTGTTGTGCAAAAACACTGGAAAAGTCATAGGTACAGTAGGAGTACCATGCACACTCGACAAAATGTCTGTCTGACATCACTGTACAGGTAGGAGTGCAGACACATGCAACATAGTAGGCACAACATGCTCAAGTAGGGAAAACCGATTGGAACATTGCACATTCTGGGGTTCAGAAAATGCCAAAAACATGAAGGGTGTGGTAGATACACCAAGAAACATGATGAAGTTTTTGTCCAATGTCATTTTTCAGGTAGAAGGTCAACATTGTTCACTGTTAGTAGCTAGCACTGTTGCATCACTCCTTGATTTTTGGCACAGTCTGATGAGATGGACTTGGTTGCATGATGTAGTAGCATGGCACGTAACACAGAGTAGCAAGAAATTCAATGTCTCACAATTCCGAGAATTACTGCATTGTTACTGTGTAGGTACTGGCTTTGTTGTATGATGACAAAATGCCTACTGTGATTACACTGTTAGTAGTGTTCCTATATTGTCAGAACAACAAATAAGCAACTCCCTAAAAATGATCTAAGTGACAATTTGTGAGCTGCTAATATGAAAATAAAATATACCAAGTTCCAGCTCTCACCGATTTGCATGATTTAGTAGAACTTGCAGCGCTATGCCATTTAAACTTCAGGCAACTGCAGTGGTATTTGCCTGGTGCATGAGTAAATTAGTATAACAGCAGATGCACACAACCTACAATGCAGAGCATCATACTCAATGCACTTGGCTAAAACATGGCAGAATGTATCCACAGGTAACAGCAGCCTATGACAACTTGTGAACAACAAGAGGCCATTTCTGTAGGGGAGAATCAAACTGTCTCTGTCCAGGTGGTGGCAGTCAACAAGTTTGGGTAGAATTCTGGTTTGCCTGGCATATGCCCACACTTAACACTGACACAGTCAGAGCATGCAGAAGAGTTGCTCCACATTTTTGGTGCAGTCAGGGTTTGCAGTACAGTGATTTGTAGCAGTGTACGAATGCATGCTTTTGTGGCGATATCCGTTAATAAAACTTTCTCAGGTTTCAAGCCACATCAAGTGGTTTACTGTCCACGAGCTTTTGACAGAGATCTCCTCTGCCATTGTCAAGTGGATAACTGTCGTGTGGTTGTCATTGCCATGCTTATATAGCCAAGCCATCGATCATGACGTCACTGGTGCTTGGTCCCGCATCATATGTGGTAACGTTTTGGCCGCATGACCACTGGACCCACTTCAATTCCCTCAACACTGGATCCCACGCTGTACTCAGCTGCAATCCACTGTCTCTATTGAAGGTGTTGTCAGAAATTCTAATTTCTATGGCCTCATTTATCACGCTATACCAGAAGCCATTAGTTCATTTAATAACAGACGTCTCATCAATTGCAATTCGGTGTCTGTTTTCCAGAGCATTTTCTGCTACAGCTGACTTTTCATGATAGCACAGATGTTAACACCTTTCATGTTATATGTGGCGCTGTTCAATAGTGTGAACAGTCTGGCTGACACAAAACTGCCCAAATCCACACATTCTGGCATTCTGAGACCTACATCATCTTTCACAGATTTCATTAGTTGCCAGATCTTTGCCAGAGGCCTGAAGATTGTGTCTATTTTATGCCTCTCCAGGAGCTGTCTAATCTTCCCCGTTGTTGAACCACAAAACGGTAAGAATGCAACCTGCTTGGTGTCTTCTTCAGAGGTCTTCTTCCTTTGAGGCTTGGCTGACACTGCTTATGAGATCTGTTTGTTGTTGTAACCACTTTCCTTAAAAACTTTGCATAAGTGGCTCAATTCTCTCAGCAAGTTTTCAGTGTCTGAGACAGTTTCAGCTCAGTGCACTAAGGTCCTCAGAATTGACTGATTCTGTGCTGGGTGATGGAAGCTAGTGGCATGTAGATACTGATCCATGTGGATGGGCCTGCTGTAAACACTATGACCTAGGGACCCATTGGATTTATGACAGACAAGCACGTCCAAGAATGGCAGGGAACCCTCTTTCTTTACTTCAATTGTGAAGTTGATGTGGTCATGGATGCTGTTGAGGTGCACCAAGAACTCTTCTAACTTTTCTTGTCCATGTGGCCAAATGACAAAGATATCATCGACATAGTGATATGGTTCAAATGGCTCTGAGAACTATGGGACTTAACTTCTGAGGTCATCAGTCCCCTAGAACTTAGAACTACTTAAACCTAACTAACCTAAGGACATCACACACATAAATGCCCGAGGCAGGATTCGAACCTGTGACCGTAGTGGTCATGCGGTTCCAGACTGTAGCGTCTAGAACCTCTTGGCCACTCCGGCCGGTGACATAGTGATAAAAACATCTCGGCTTTGCAGGAGGCAATGTCTTCAAAATGCTCCATAAAGAGGTTGGCTACTACTGGAGCTAATGGACTTCCCATCATCACACCGTCAGTTTGGTTAAAATATTCTCCATCATGTAAGAAATATGATGACGTCAGAGTGTGCTTAAATAAATCCACAATGGTGTTGTCAAAGAGCTGGGACAGCAAGTCAATAGATTCTGTGATGGGGACGCATGTGAATAAAGAAAGCCCATTGAAGCTAACCATAATATCCCCTTCAGCAAGTCGCAGACCTTTAATCCGATTGATGAAGTCCACCGTATTCTTTATATGGTGTCCAACGTGTGTAGAGAGGAGGCTGGCCACATGTTTAGCAAGTTTATAGGTCAACGATCTGATGGTACTCACTATCGGCCTCAACTGTGTATCCTTCTTATGTACCTTTGGCAGACCATAGAACATGGGCAGTCTTGGTGCCTTGGGGAGGAGGTTTTTGACAGTATTCTCTTCCATCAATGACCGTTTGAGAAGCTCTGAAGTCTTACTCACTATTCTGGATGTTGGGTCCCAAGGTAATTTTTGGTATGTGTCTTCCTCCAACATCCCTCTGATTTTTGCATCGTAGTGTGCTCATTCCATTAAGACGGCAGCATTGCCCTTGTCAGCTGGTAGGACAACGGTGAGAGGATCATTCTGCAGAGCACAGAGGCCATTGCATTCAACTCTAGTCATGTTTGAAGCTGGTGGTTTGGATTTTAAAAGGATACGGCTCATTTCTCTATGCATTTCCTCAGCCAGATCACTTGGAAACTTACAAACCACTTGTTCAATACCACTCAATATGTCAGCGAAGGGTATGCTTTGTGGCACAGGAACAAAGTTAAGTCCCTTCTTAAGTACTGAGATGGCACCTGCATTGATGTTTCTTGCTGTCATGTTGTTCACAGCATGTTCTGTAACTTTATGTTCTGCTCCATTTTGTTGCAGCGAAAGCCTACTGAGTTTCCCTTTCTGCTTCTCTGTTGCTCTCTCTCTCTATGATGTTTGCTGTGCAACTGTTGCTGCGTCGATCCAGTCCCAATCCAAAGATAAAAGTGACCTTGTCAGCTGCAGGTGAATGGCCAAAATCTCACGACCATTTGCATCTAGCTGTTTTCTGGTGAAATGTATCCTCTCCCACAGCAGGGCGAAGGTAGCACGGCAAAAAATTCTTCTGGCTGCCGTGGTGTCGATGTGATGTGGAACTGTCTTCTCATCATGACAGTGTAGTATGAAGGCAAGCGAGCTTAGTAAATTAGCCTTCTTCACGCACAGCTTTCCCAGGCATTTGATGCTGCGCCACGTCTCCTCCCCATAGAGGTACATTATGCATGAATGCATGCTTTCAAGGCGATATCCATTAATAAAACATTCTCAGGTTTCAAGTTGTGTCAAGTGGTTTACTGCGCATGAGCTTTTGGCAGAGATCTCCTCTGCCATTGTCAAGTGGATGACTGTCGTGTGGTTATCAGTGACGTGCTTATATAGCCACATCGTCACTCCTGATGTCGCTTGTGATGTCACTGGTGCTCAGTCCCATTCTTGGACGTGCTTGTCCATCGTAAGCACAATGGGTCTCTTGGTCATAGCATTTACTGCAAGCCCACCCACATGGATTGGTATCTGCACGCCACCAGCTTCCATCACCCAGCACAGAAACAGTCAGGTCTGAGGACATTAGTACATTGAGCTGAAACCGTCTCAGAAGGTGAAAACTTGCTGTGAGAATTGAGCCACTCAGGCAAAGTTTTTAAGTTTTATGTCAACCAGACTGTTTGCACTACTGAACAGCACTGCATAGAACATGAAAGGTGTTACCATCTGCGCTATCCCGAAAAGTCAGCTGTAGCAGAACATGCTCTGGAAAACAGACACCGAATTGCATTCGATGGGACGTCTACTATTAAACGGACTAATGGCTTCTGGGATAGTGTGATAAGCAAGGCCGTAGAGATTGGAATTTCTGACAACACCTTCAATAGAGATGGTGGATTGCAGCAGTGTAGAGCGTGGGATCGGGTGTTGAGGTAGCTGAAGCAGGCCCGGCAGTCGCGCGGCCAAAACATTACCATATATGGTGCAAGACCAAGCACCAGTGACATCATGAGCGACAGCATGGCTATATAAGCATGGCAATGACAACCACACGACAGTTATGCACTTGACAATGGCAGAGGAGATCGCTGCCAAAAGCTCGTGGGCAATAAACCACTTGACGTGGCTCGAAGCCCAAGAATGTTTTATTAATTTGTAGCAGTGATTTGAATACAAGTGTGATAGTGTCCATCATCTTGCTGGGAGTTAGCTGCAACTGAAAATCAAAGCATTTTTTTCATGTTCAATGTGAGGACAAAGAGGACACTAGCACTCCCATTAATAAGTTGTAGAAGCTTTGTTTGGAATTGAATGATGATTTGCAGTAGCACAAGGAAAATGTTTTGCCTGAAGGAATTGTGAATGCTTGAATTTTATGCATGTTAAGCAAAGAACATAAAAATTTGAAAGACCTGTAGGACACAATTTTGTCCAAAAATCAAAGTGTGAATCTTCTGATCGAAAAATGGTGCTTGATAGAATTGTGTGATCAAAGTATAGTCAAATCATTCATGTTTACTGTACACAGTGGTTTTAACAAGAAAATTCAGTGAAATAAGAGTGATGATAGTGAAAAATCGAAAAATAATATTGAATGTGCCAAATGGAAATTTCCTTGTCATAAATGTCAGTACATAGGTCATTGTGCAGCAGAGTGTCCAATGTAAAAGACAGGTAATAGCATTTTCATCAACCAGTCTGAAAATAATATTGAATTTTTGTCATGTTTTTCTGCCTGAGTCAATAACTGTGATGAAGTTGACTACTGGTACTGAGACACTGGCACAACAAATCACGTCACTGCAAATAAAAAGTATTTTGTATCATTTACAAAATTCACTGTTTCTAAAAATTAAAATGCAGTTTAATAATACCAGAAAAAATGCTGACTTGAGAGATGTGCTTTATGTTCCTGAAGCAAGTGTTTACTTGTTCTCTCTAAAATCAGCTGCCCAAAAAATTTTTTGCATGAAGCTTGATAACAAACGTGTCAAAAATGAAGACAGTGGTTCACGAAGCAATGATGTCTTGTCATGTCAGCCACGATCTCTATTTTCTTGGCATATGCATTGTTAAACCAGCTCACCCAGTTCAAGAGCAGATATTGTCAGATATGTTGCAAGTTTATCATTAGAGATTCAGTTATAAACACAAATAAAATGTGAGAAGCATCTTGAATGAAGCTAAGACAAACAGCCATGTTATCCAATGGTTCGGGTGTGAAAAGGGAAAGAGTTCAGTAACAAGAAAGTTTAACAATTGCTGGCGAACAGAGGCAAAGACCATTGCCTTAGATCACCATACACACCACAGTCAAACAGTGTTGCAAAAAGAGAAAATTGTGCTATTGTGGAATGTGTGCATTCTATGTTGAACTCTAGTAAATTGTCAAAAGAACTGTGGACAGAGTCATGTTACATAGCTTTTGAATAATGCTGGGAAGTCCTCTATTGAAAACAAACTTCTTATTAACTGTGGTATGGATGAGTGGATGACTAATAGGCAACCTGGATCATCTGAGAATGTTTGGAACAGAATGTTATGTGCACTTGAACAAGAATTTTTGTACAAAGTTTGACAACAAGGCTGTACATTGACATATGGTTTGGTATGTGATGACAGAGATGACTTTAGGGTCTCGATTCCATGTCAGAGCAAGATTGTACTAAGTCACAAAGTAAGGTCAAGGCTGAAGTTTTATGCAGTCTTTACACCAGTGTTCCTGAATTTGAAGTTGCTCATTCAACAAGGCCAACCTACTCAAACTTCTGATGAGGGAAAAGAAACAGAAAATGTCAGCCATGCCAAGAGGACAAAAGGTACAAGTAAAGAGGAAGAAGATTTGGATACATCAAGTTCCTATGGAAGTCCGTTATTAAGTGAGAAACAAAGAAGCAAAGATGAAAGCAAGAAACCAGAATAGATGACTAGTGGAGATTATGTTTACATTGGTAGAACTCCTATCACTAGGCACAAGGGTCCAAGCTCTGATAGTGGAGCTTTGCAGTGTTGCAATAAAAATCAATAGCTGTAGGCTATTAATGAAGAATTGAAGTCCCTGAAAGAGAATAATAATTGAGTATTAGTTGAGCATCAAAGTGGTACACAGATTTTGTAGAATTGATATGTCTTAGGTATGAAAATTGCAGAAAATGCAAATATTCTCTTCATCAGCTGACTTGTGGCCAAAAAGACATGTACAAAGGCAGGGAACTGATTATGAAGAAAAATTACCCCTATTGCATGTTATGGAACTATTCAAATTCTGTTGTCATTGGCTGCAATAGAGAAAATAATGTTCAACCAGTTTGATATCAAACAGATTTTTTAAATGCAATACATGTAATACACGTAAAAACATGAAAGTTTTGAAGGTAATAGTGAATGTGTACAATTAATGAAGAAAAGTCTGTATGGTATAAAACAAGCACTGAATTGTTGGAACAAACATTTCACATACTTCGTGAGAAAGCTTGATTTAAAAACAATGATGCTGATCTATGTCTCTTTTACTGTCAGAGCAAGAAGAATTGCTTATGTGTCACAACCTATCATGATAATGGTTTAGTCGTGGGCAGCAACAGAGTAGCTATTGAACAGTTTCTAGAAATGTTGAAGCTGGAGCTTCATGCAACTGGAGGGTCTCTCAACAATATTTTGGGTATGAAGATACAGTAAAGTGAAGATGGGTCAATAGCAGTGAGCCAAGAAGACTACACAAAGGGAATTCTGGAAAAATTTGGAGTTATTGAGTGTAATGGAATTTATAACTAATTTGGCATGAAGAAAGTAACATCAAAGAGAAGGCCACAGCCAAACTTCCTTATCATGAGGAGGTGGGTTGTCTTCTCACATCTGGGCATTGGTTTCACTGTGAACTAATCAGCTAGTGCCATGGAAGATACAACATTTCACTGGAATCAAGTGAAATGAGTTTTTTGATACTTGAAGAATACAATGAATTATAGAATTATCTACAAGAACAAATAAAGTTTAAAGGTCTACTGTTATGCTGATTATTCTGGTGACAAGGAAACAATACATTCAATTATAGGTGTCATCACAGCTCTCAGTCATAGGGCTGTACCATGGACCAGTCAATTACAAAACACAATGGCAACATCTACAAGCAAGCAAAAATAATATGAGCAAGTGAAGGAGCAAAAGGGCTGGTGTGGCTGAAAAGTTTCCAGTATAAATTGCCAGGAACTTCCAAAAAAGTGACACCACCTACATTGACAATGCAAGTACACAGTGAAATTGTCTAAAAATCCAACATATCATCAAAAACTGAAGCACATAAAAGGGTGTTTCACATACATCAGGGGAAGATTCTTGAATAGAGGCCTTGCATTGGCATCTATTGACAGGATAAACAGTTAAGCTCATCTACTAACCAAGTCATTGGAAAGGGCCTGACTCAAGATCCTGCATGAAAGAATTGGAGTGCAGAAGATTAAATCCATGTGAAGTTCAGTACTTACTTTTATATTTATCTTTGGGAAAGTGTTAACACTGAAAAGAAAAATCTATAATCAATTGTCATATCTGCATATTGTGACTTTTCACATATTTGTTATACAAATCCAGTGGAAGCTTTTGACTAGTTAAACTGAAGATGTTTGGTACTATGATTGTTGCGAGTATCTCATGAACCATGCTCAATGAATCTTTTGTAGCCTCTTTGATGTAAATAATCTTAACAGTTGCTAACCTTAACTTTCTGACACCTGTCAAAGGTTGCAAATATATTTCCCACTCTCCTTTCAGATTTATAAAAACATACATTTTCCTAAATCTTCTGAATACATTTTAATACCTCACAATGAACAAAAATTTCATGTGGCATAAATTCCGATAACTATGGTCCAGGCACTTAACCAGGGTTCATGCCTCCAGTTCTGAATTGTATTATTACATAGACTTGTACAGTTGTTGTCTGCTTTCCTTTTGTGCTACACTTCAAAGCCCAACAAGTGCTGCAGTCCATTAAACTGCAAAACTACTATATCAGCATACTTGGAAAGCATCAGATGGGTGTTGAACTTTCTAGAGGAGTGGACCTAATTTGGATTTTGTTGTTAACATTTTTTAAACAAATGAAGAAATTTAAATTAAGTTGTAAACTATTCTTATTTCTGGTTATTTAGCAATAATCTGTCACACATACTTTTAATAAATTTGCATTATATGATATTTCATAATAAATTTAATCTTGGTCCAAAATTTCCATCTACAAGGTTTTCATATCCTATTATTCAACATTAATAACAAGGTATTTGAATACCTAAAATTAAAATAGCTCTTTTTAACACAAACTGCAGGTGGCACTGCAAATAAATAATGAACAATAAACATAAAAATAAATTATGAGTGACCCCATATCGACCCAGATACAATGGTATTATGTTTAAGGAAAATGGTGAAAAAATAGCTTAATCAGAGGGAAGCATCCAAAATTACAGATTTTGTTGTGGTCAAATATGAGAGTGAAGTCCGTCTGGGTAGATGCATCAGACTCTGTAAAACTGGGGCATAAATGAGATGCATGGCAAGAAGTGAGGGACTGGGGATTTGGCTTACAGAAAAGGATCTTCTCATATATAATGAATTTGAAGTAATCTGAAATATTTAACCCCCAGTTTAAAGCGTCCAGCAAAGCAGAATTGTGGTCTGCAAAAAGAACTTGAAGTCATATGGAGCATATAAATAATTGTGTCAGCTATTTTCATATTTATTGTTATTTAAATTTCAAACATTGCAAAATAAATTTGTAAAATAATGTTTTTCTTTCATTTCCTACTCAAATAAATGGACATAAGTACTACAACTGTAAGCAACTGTAATACATGTGATGTGGACCATAGTTAGGAACACTGGCACCCAACTATGGTCCACTTTTTAATAACGAAATCTGCTTTGATACTACTTGAAGTAATTTAAATGTCATATATACATGCACTGCAGACAAAATGAAAAAAATAATTCTGGAAATTGGACCACAGTTATGAGAAATTACAGTATATATTTAATTAAAATATCTGTAAACTACTCAGATCACCATAGCACCCAATTATTACTCTCTACACTAGTACTTCTGAAAAGTATTTCCTTACAGACTTTGTAGTATTAATAAAATTGTTCACACTACTTTTTTCCTATGTAGCCAGTTTCCAACTCTGACCATGATTCTAATTCCTGCTCATGTCATTTCAAATGTTTATGATTTCTTTCTATTCTTTAACATCCACCATTCAAATACATGATTCAGAAATCCTTTTCACAATCTCCATTGCTATTTTCTAATTCGCCCCCACTGCTAATCTGAATAGTGTGAAGAGACAGCTTAACTGCATATGCATTATTCATTATTTAATTGTGAAGTCAAACTGATGCAGAAATGAAGCCCATCTAGTAAATCTACTATGAAATAAATTGCGTTCTGAATGATTTGTAATCTGAGTAAACTATAACTTTATGACCCTGTGAATAATTTTTGAATCTACGGCAAGTTCAGTGTATTGACATAAATAGTTTTGCTGTGACTGTGTAGATATGCAGTCTGCTACTAGCAAATGCAGTAGCTATATCTGTGTTAAACATTAGCATCTATCACTTTTTCCTGGAACATATGGGTTTCCATGCCTGTTCCAGTGCTGTCTGTCACTAAAAAAATTGAACAGATGAATAAGGTCTCTATAAAATCTTATTTTGATAAACTTGTTTCTTGATTTCATTAAGTGAAATTTGACAAATTTCATCCCATACCAGTACCATAATAGTGTTTTACTTTAACACATTAATTAAACTTGGAGCATTTAATGTATGAGTACAAATAACTTTTCTATAAAATCCATGAATCCGTGTGTGAGGCAAAATCCCATTTTCAATTAGGCTGTCCCCCGGAACTTTATGCTTTTTCACAGAAAATTTACATTTTTCAAGTAGTAAAAACACCCCCATTTCCATCAGTTTCTCACAAACTTCACTTACCAGGCCAAAATGTACCTCCCAGTTTCTCCCTGTGCTCAAGGAATCAACATAAACAGTTAATCTAGGAGTCAGATTATACCCAGAAAATAGGTCTAAAGAATGACTGAGTTCAGCAAGAGATGCATCAATCCCAAATTCTACCACACAGTAATGGTCACATTCACCCTCATACAAAACTGCAGTATATTTTCTGGAAAAATGTTCAAGAGGAATATGATGAAACATGGAAGTAAGATCTAAACTAGCCATAAATTTAACAGGTTCAAATTCGTGTAACAGTCTATCAATGCTCTTGAGAATGACCATTTTCCCTATGCAAAAAATTTATTAAGATAGCTGGTATCAATTATAAGTGTCACACCCTGTCTTTCTTAGAGAGAGAACAATAGGGTTGTTGCACTCTCTACTTCTTCTTTATTTTATTCTCAGCTTTCCATTTTCTGCAGTTCTGTCTACACTGGCATTCTTTTCAATACAAGAGCCCCACATGGTTTTATAAGAAAAATCGTTGAGGCTTCAGGTCTAACATTTTGCATACAAAGTTTCTAACACCCCCTGGATTTTCTATCAACTGCATCATATACCCAAAGGAGTTATCTCAGTTTAATTTTCTGCCCTGAGCTTAAACTACTTGCCTCATCTCTCTCATACTCAATTATATGATTTTATTGTTCATCAAATTATTCATCAGTAATATGATCTTAAATCATCCAGATAGCCTATTTTATTTGTACAAGTCACCCCCTGCCAATCTGGTTTTCACTGTTTGTACAATTTTGAATAATCACTTTTTTAACTATTAATTCCTTTCTACACTAATCAAAGACTTATCAATACTGTTCATTCCCAAGATTATATCTTCACTTATGTCTTGCATGACTAAACATTTGCTTGAAAATTTCATGTTCTCAATATTAACTACAACAGTACTGGTGATTTCATTAATTTGATATATCTCGCAGTGCTACCTCTTATTTTTATTGCTACTACTGTTATTTCAACAGATTGTTCACTAATTCTATTCTTTAATTTTTCAGATATTCCTGAAACAGAACTACTGGTATCAACATAGCAGTTACCTTCTCAACCATCCATCTTAACATAAATATGAGGACTTCCTAGCTCTTCATACTCTTTCCCTGCAACATCTACACATAAAAGACCAATTTCAATTTCTTTAAAATCAATAAGATAAGCATTTTCACCTCAAAACTTCCCTCTTCCATTGTAAGATATGAACAATAACATAAGGTTCCTAACACTTTCACTAACCACTGCAATAGACTGATCATCACATACAAACACTTTTCCATTTTTAGTATGTATCTTTTAAATTTTTTCACCATACTGGATATATATTTCACAAATTTCCTGTTGTCTCACACAGAATTTATTAGTATTATTATAATTACACCAAATTTTTCTCAAAAACCTTTAACCTTTTCCTTCACAACATTCCATTAAACCCATATCATTAACAAAATTAATATTACATTCTCTACTCTATGGCTCACTAATGATTTATTAACATCATCAGGCAAAAACTGATCTTCAATGTACTTTTCCATCAGTGATTTGTCTCTTCTCACAAACATCACTACTGCACTTCAACCCATTATTCTCTAAGACTTCATACAGCATGCCATTTGTCTCCTCATTGTAATCAATTTTATCTGTACTGGTAACAACACTATTCCTGCCAAAGTTAAAATCAGTATGATCTCCATTACTTGCTGACACGATTGCTTCCTTCCCTGTCTCCTTGGTACACGATTACCAGAGCCACCTACGCCAGCATCAGTATCAACTGAATTACATTCTCCTTCCACTTCTTCATTATTCATTAATTTATTACTGCCAAATTCATTATAAATATAACTTAATATTGTCCCTTGCCACAGAATTTTACTTTTATTTATTTCATCTTTGAGCACTTTGCATGCTATTGATGTTAATAGTTTGTACAAACTGAGTGATACATAATGATATACATAATAATAATAATAAAGGAAACAATTAAGGTAGTGGGTGCTTCTGGCAGCAGTGCAGTGAACAGGTTTACTCTTAAGGTGTGTACAGCTACCATAAGCCATGCTTATTCTTGTAAAGGGTAGTCAATTTTTATTTTATTTTATTGTTTTGTTTTGTAATATGTGTTTTGACAGTGAAATGAGTACTTCAGTTTGTCGTCCAAAACACCTGTGGCACATCTAATAGCTTTTTTTTTTTTTTTGCCACATAAAAACTCTTTTTGCCCCAGTGAAACTGCCCAAAGTGGTACATATTATATTATGAGGCTCTGAAAAATGCAGAATAAAACTGAGCATCCTTTTTTCACTCACATATACTCTACGTATATATAACAGATACTGATAACTTAGTGCATGTAGAATCTGTTGTGAGCTTCCAATTTAATTTGGGATCCAAGTGGTATTTCATAAATCAAATATTACATTTTCGGTTTTATTCCAGTTTACAGTTAATTCATTGTCTTTAAACCAGATAATAGAAATTCTTATGAAACCCACAGAACAGATTTACATGGCATGATACTAGGTATGTCCTAATACAGATTATAAGGGTCCCTATATGGCATCTTGAGGCACCCTTCTCAAAACATCTAAGAATCCAGAGCACATAAGATTAATGTGTAGCTTCTGTTTCCTATTAGCAAGATGCAATTCTATAAGAGTGAGTTCTATGTATATATTGAAGCTGTAGCATCTCAGTTTATCTATTAGAATCTTAGGAGTCACAGAGTTAAATGCCATCAGAATTTTTATTATCCCATAACATACAAAGTCAAATCACAGATCTGATGTACTGGGGACTCGTCAACATTACATTTACATTACAATTACAATTTGTATATACAGTATTACAAAAACAATATATCAACACTCCAGTTTACATGTATTACAAAGTAATATATAACAACAGCATTTACATAGTGAACATATTTTTACACATTTATTTGACACAAAACTGCTAAGCTTAATTTACGGGTGACGTTTCCTTGCTCAGGCTTCCACATCATCATTCATAAATTCTTATACCGAGTAATACCATTTCTCCACTAATAACTTCTGCAGCTTTGGGTGCAGATGCCCTAGCTCCATGCCTTGTTCAGGTCAATCAGTAGCATACAAATGGACAATTTTGCTTTAAAGGCACAGAGTATTATCAAAACAACATTTTCAACAGCTTTCAGCATAGATGAATTTTCCCTGAAGCCATACCCAGTTTTTGTCAATTTTTCATTGCAGGTGAAATGTCTGTAAATTTGTTATACATGCAATGTTCTACTATTTTCAAAAGTATTGGTTCATCAGAAATAGAACAGTAGTTATCAATAAATGACTTGCCTCCTTTTTTATATAGAGGGACAACTTCAGGTATCATTCAGCAGGCTGGATAAGAACAGCTCATGAAAGTCCAGTTTATTAGTATACAGAGTGGTTGACATCTAATTCCTCGTCAAGTGTCAAGTCTGCAGTGTCTGTAAGGAGCAAGAGCACACAGTCGTCAAAAGCGACAATCAACACGTCGTCGAAGCAGTTAGGTGGTACATTGCAGCGCAAGTTGAAAGTCGTGCAGCAAGTCTCTACAGTAGATGAAACATCGTCAAAACCTGCACATGGGGTTGATGACGACACGCTTGGGAAACTCGCGAACTGCGGTGACAAGGAGAAGACCCTACCATGGTATGAGGTAACTCATTATCGGGCTTGACAATGGAAAATTCGTCCAGATGGTCCAACTGGGACAGCAGAGGGGCGCCATAGCCCATGAAAGCAGGCTTGAGCCCGTGTAGCGAAACGGTCTGCGGGCGATCTTTAACCATAATGCTGAACGTCGTCTCGCCCCTCTGGAGTACTTTAAAGGGGCCAAGGTATGGGGGTTGCAGGGGTTGTCTAACGGAATCATCTCTGAGCATAACGTGGGAGCATGTGCGAAGTACGGTTGGCCCGTAAGTGTCCGACGGGGAATGACTGACTGGCGGGTGTAGCTGTGTGTGTGTAAAGTGGGTGTGCATTCTACTAATAAAGTCTGAGGAGGTGGGGAAATCCTCAGGTGCTTGAGGCAGAACAAGTTCCCAAGGTAGAACCGGTTTCTCACTGAAAACGAATTCGGAGATGGTCCGCTGCAAGTCAGGTTTAACGGTCAAACGGAGACCGAGTAATGCCCAAGCAAGCACCTCAGAAGAGAGGCAGTCATGGCATCTGAGTGCTGTTTTAAGGGTGCGATGCCATCGTTCCACTAAACCGTTGCTTTGCAGGTGGTAAACTGTTGTACGAATTTTTTTAACACCGCAAAGGTTACGTAGAATCGTGAAAAGTGCAGACTCGAACTGTCGTCCCTGGTTGGTGGTGATGGTGGATGGGCAACCGAACCTAGCGATCCATGATGAGGTGAATCCCTTGGCCATGGTTTCAGCAGTGATGTTGGGTAAAGGAACAGCTTCCACCCAATGAGACATGCGGTCGATTGTGGAGATGATGTATCTGTGGAACTCTGATGGTGGCAGAGGGTTGATAAGGTCGATATGTACATGACGAAAACGTCCTTGTGGAATGTCGAACTTGTCAAGGGGGTGAGAGATGTGGCGTCTGACTTTGTTGCGTTGGCAGGAAATGCAGCTGCGTGCCCAGGTTTGACAGTCCTGCTTAACATTTTTCCAAACAAAACACTCTGTGATGAGGCATGTGGTGGCACAGATGCCACGGTGGGCGAGGTTATGCAAGGTGTCGAAGCCTTTTCGGCGCAATGTGGGAGGGAGTAACGACCGCAGAGTGCTGGTAGAAGAGTCGCACTACACTTCGTCCGAAACGCCGGGGAACTTGGCTTTGGTAAACACAAGCGATGTCTGAGGATCTGTGAGGAGTGCTTGAGATTCTTCGTCAGGGGCCTGGAGAGCGGCGAGGACGGATAAATCGATGATGTGTGAGACAGTATTGACTCACAAAAAGAAATCAGTGGGGATGTTTTCCGTGCCTTTGATGTAGCGTACGTCAATAGTAAAATGACATACCAGGTTGAAGTGGCGGAAACGCTGAACGGGTGGGTCGTCAGGAGGGTTGCAGAAAGCGTCCGCCAGTGGTCTGTGGTCAGTAAGGATGAAGAAAGAACGGCCCTCTATGTCAGGGCGAAAGTATTTGACGGCTTCATAGACCGCCAGAAGTTCTCTATAAAAAGCGGAATATTTCTTCTGTGTTGTAGACAGTTTTTTAGAGAAGAAATGAAGGGGTGAAACCATGTCGCCTTTGCGTTGCTGTAATACTGCCCCGGCCGCGATGTTGCTGGGATCCATAGTGATGAACAACTAGGCAGAAAGTTCAGGGTGGGCGAGTATGATGGCATGAGCTAACACTGTTTTTAGAGCCCTGAAAGCCTCTAGCATAGGTTCAGTCCAACGGACTGGCTTAAGGCCCAAAGTCTGTTTACCGGACAGAAAGTCCGTCAGCGGGGCCTGCACGGTGGCGGCAGAAGGTAGATGTTGGCGGTAGTAATTTATAAGACCCAGGAAACATTGGAGTTATTTGTATGTAGCCCGGGGAGGCAATGACGTGATAGCCTGCACGCGGGGTTTGGGAGGCTGTATTCCGTCTGCGGAGATGGTGTAACCCAAAAATGTCACAGAAGACTGGCGCAATTGGAATTTATCTTTAGGACCTGGGATAAATGATCTTCATGGTCCTCAGTCGACTTGCTGAAAATGGGGATGTCATCGAGGTATGCAAAGCAGAACTCGAACTCTCGTAAGATTGAGTCAATGAAACGTTGCCACAGTTGTGCTGCATTCTTTAAGCCAAATGGCATGAAGTTGTATTGGAACAAACTGAGTGGCATGATGATAGCAGTCTTTGGAATGTCTTCCGGCGCTACGGGAATCTGGTGATAGGCATGTTAACAGTGAATCACACTGAAGATTGTGGCACCCGATAACATATGGATGAAATCGTTTATGTTCGGCACTGGGTAATTGTCTATGACGGTATGAGCGTTTAAGCATCTGTAATCACCACACATTTGAAAAGAACCGTCATGTTTGGTGACGAGGTGAATCGGTGAAGACCAATTGCTGTCCGATGGCTGTAGAATGCCTGCCTCTAGAAGTTCGTTAATTTGCTGGTGGCTGCGCACAACTTAGTGGGGTTGAGGCGTCTAACCTTGTGCCTAATAGGAGGGTCAGCAGTGGTAATTATCTTGTGTGTTATTCCGTCAGTGATGGAAGAGACTGAGAACTGCACACAAGGCTGAGTAACGTCCTGACTAGAGATGGGGGATGCACTCTTGAACTAATTCATAGAGTTGAATCTTTCAAAGGAGTGAACAATCAGTGATTCAGAAAAAAAGAACGGTAGCTCCAAACGTTTCCCACGGCAGAGAGAGAGAGAGAGAGAGAGAGACAGAGACGGAGTATATCAGCGGCGCCTCTGCTGGTCACAGCACAGTGCACGCCACACAACACAGCCAGCGCCGGCCTCTGCCCTGCTTCTACCTTGGCTGCCTCCATTGTGCAGTGCCCCATTGGATTTAGTGTTTCACATATGCCGTGCCGTCTCTGTGCGTCGTCTGCCGCGCGCAGTGTCTGGCGCAGCTTGACTTCGCATCGCACTCTGTCGGCGATCGTTTCAGTCGCACGTCCTGCCCTCTGGGCAGTTGATGCGAGCAACAGGACAGAGAGCCACCTAGCGGATAACATAGGAACTACTTGCAACAACCTGCTCGCAAGAGAACAGACGATTTGTCTCGGAGCGGGTGAGTTCACCGCTCCCCCCACCCTCGGAACTCGACCGCTCAACGCTCACCCCACCGTCTCGACTCTAGCCAGAGCGTTGAACAAAGCGACTCAGGTGTCACTCTGGTCTCTGCGGTCTCGGCTCACGCAGTAATACAGCTCGCGGCTCGACCTGCTCGACTCAGTGGCTCGGCATCGGAGTTCGTCTCTACTGGATATTGTTCTTCGTAGTAATACCGCTACGTATATTACATTATTATGTTATGTATACATCATTTGTTTTTATTTTATTTTTATTTGTTTAAACTGATTAGATTAGGTTCCTGACGACTCCTCTTACTATAGGATTTTTATTATGGACACTCGAATTTACGCTTTAATTACGAGCGAACCGATAAACGTATCGCAAAATGTGATACACCAATATTTTCCTTGTTTTATTCTGCGTAAGGCTATATGCAGCACTTTCGTTTTACAGTCAAATTTATAGTTTTTTTCTTATTCTGGTACGGATTTTGCGATTTTAGGCGTCTTCGGAAGGAAACGTTCACTTTAAAAATATATGGCTTGCGATGTATTTGTATGAGGTTAATGAAATTTTAATAAATTGTAGCCAAATATATTGTTAATGTAAATCTCAAGTTACAACATTTTCCGATCACCCAAAAAACCACGATAGTGCAAAATAAATCAATAATCAAAAACTTTGTCATATCGTGGAAATTTCAATAAACAATACAAAATTCTTACTCATTATCTGTGTTACTTCAAAATAGGATCAAATAAGATCAAAATACAGGTATAGTACTGGAATAAACCAAGTTTAAAGGGCAATGTGCCTTCCATTTATTTTCTATTGTAAATGAGTGGTGAGTCATGAAAAAGAGCTAATTCATTTCAGGGAGTGAACAGTTCTGATCCGATCTCTGAAAAGAACAGTTTTGCCCATCTCTAGTCCTGACGTGAAGTTTTGGGCCGAGTGGGGTGCGATCAGGTGTAGGGAGGGGGGGGGGGGGGGGGAGGCTTCGGCGTATCTTGCAAGTCCTGCTGTCCCGTGTAGGATAGGCTGTCCTGTAACCCAGTACTACTGGTGTGGGCGTGTTACTAGCAAACACATCTCGAGCAACAGCCGTTTCCATTTCCCTGATGAGTCACGGAAGCATGACGAGGCAGGCACGGTTGGTACCGTGGGAACAAACAGGTGAGTGGCACGTAAGGTATGCCCGTAAACTGGACCGGAGGTTAAAGGCACAGTACTTAAATTGTCCACCTCGGAAATGAGGCAGAAGGCCGGCACAGCAGGCGCAGATGGTACCGTGGAAGGAGTGAACAGCTGTATGGTCGGAATCAGGGCCCCCGTGAGTGAAGGGGGGGGGGGGGGCAGGGGGCGTATGGGGAGGGAGGGGGGGGGGGGGTCATGGAAGGCGCCGTAATAGCTGACAATACGTGAATGCCATACTCCAACCGATAGTGAAACCATATCGGCAGTATACTGGCAAGGCATTCATCTTCATGGACAACAATTCGTGCCCCCATTGCACATCTTGTGAATGACTTCCTTCAGCATAACGACATCGCTCAACTAGAATGGCCAGTATGTTCTCCAGATATGAACCCTATCGAACACGCCTGGGATAGATTGAAAAGGGCTGTTTATGGACGACGTGACCCACCAACCACTCTGAGGGATCTATGCTTCATTGTCATTGGGGAGTGGGACAATCCGGACCAACAGTGCCTTAATGAACTTGTGGATAGTATGCCACGACGAATACATTCTTGCATCAATGCAAGAAGACATGCTACTGGATATTAGAGGTACTGGAGTGTACAGCAATCTGGACCACCACCTCTGAAGGTCTCTCTGTATGGTGGTACAAGGTGCAATGTGTCGTTTTAATGAGCAATAAAAAGGGTGAAATGATGTTTATGTTGATCTCTATTCCAATTTTCTGTACAGGTTCCAGAACTCTCGGAACCGTGATGATGCAAAACTTTTTTTGATGTGTGTACTGTCGATGACAGTGCCACTAAAGCAGAGTTACTTAACATGGTTTTCTGAAATTCCTTCACCTAATAAGACGAATTAAATATTCCAGATTTTGAATTAAGATCAGCTGCCAACATAAGTAACTTAGAAGTAGGTATCCTCGGAGTGGTGAACCGGCTTAAATCAATTGATAAAAACAAGTCTTCCAGTCCAGATTGTATACCAGTTAGATTCCTTTCAGAATATGCTAATGCAATAGCGCCATACTTAACTTTCATATGCAACTGCTAGCTCGACAAAAGAGCTGCACCCAAGTGCTGGAATGTTGCACAGGTCACAAGAAAGACCACAGGAGTTATCCGCTAAATTACAGGCCCATATCATTAACATCGATATGTTGCAGTATTTTGGAGCATATATTGTGTTCGAACATTATGAATTACCTCGAAGATAATGGTCTATAGACACACAGTCAACACGGATTTAGAAAACATCGTTCTTGTTAAACACAACTGACTATTTACTCTCACGAAGTGTTCCGTGCTATTGAGAAGGGATTTCAAATTGATTACTTAATTCTAGATTTCCAAAAGGTTTTTGAAACTGTACCTCACAAGCAGCTTTCTATCAGACTGCGTGCTTATGGAATATTGTCTCAGTTATGCGACTGGATTTGTGATTTCCTATCAGTGAGGTCACAGTTCGTAAAAATTTACGGAAAATCATCGAGTAAAACAGAAATGATTTCTAACGTTCCCCAAGGTAGTGTTATAGGCCGTATTAGGTTATTTGCAAATGATGCTGTTGTTTATCGTCTAGTAACGTCATCAGAAAATAAAAAAAAATTGCAAAACGATTTAGAAAATATATTGGATGGTGTGAAAATTGACATTAAATAATGAAAAGCGTGAGGCTATCCACATAACTGCTAAAATGAATCTGTTAAATTCTGGTTACATGATAAATTGGTCAAATCTAAAGGCCATGAATTCAACTAAGTACTTAGGAATTACATTTATGAACAACTTCATTTGGAAAGAACACATAGAAATTATCGTGGGTAGGCGAACCAAAATCTGCAATTTGTTGGCGGAACAATTAGAAGATGCAACAGATCTAATAGAGAGACTGCTTACACTATGCTTGTCTGTCCTTTTTTGGAGTACTGCTGCATGGTGCGAGAGCCTTGCCAGATACGATTAATGGACTACATCGGGAAAGTTCAAAGAAGAACAGCACATTTTGTATTAATTTCAACTAAGTACTTAGGAATTACAATTACGAACAACTTCATTTGGAAAGAACACATAGAAATTATCGTGGGTAGGCGAACCAAAATCTGCAATTTGTTGGTGGAACAATTAGAAGATGCAACAGATCTAATAGAGAGACTACTTACACTATGCTTGTCTGACCTTTTTTGGAGTACTGCTGCAAGGTGCGAGATCCTTGCCAGATATGATTAATGGAGTACATCGGGAAAGTTCTAAGAAGAACAGCACATTTTGTATTACCGAGGATTGGGGGAGAGAGTATCATGGACATGATTTGGGGTGAACATCATTAAAACATACGCGTTTTTCGTTGCGGTGGAATCTTCTCATGAAATTTCTATCATCAACTTTCTCCTCCGAATGCGAAAATATTTTGTTGACGCTGTCATACATAGGAAGAAACGATCATCATAATAAAATAAGGGTGATCAGAGCTCACACGGAAAGATACAGGTGTTCGTTTTTTCCGCACGCTGTTCGAGAATCGAGTAATAGAGAATTACTGTGAAGGTGGTTTTATGAACCCTCTGTCAGGCAATAAAGTGTGATTTGCAGAGTATCCTTGTAGATGCAGTTATACGTGGAAGTAGACGAGAGCATCTTTTTCTCTCTCTAGTTCACGCTGTGTCCTGTGACAAGATAGTGTTCAGCCACAGCAGACTTTTCTGGCTGATAAAATCTGGTGTGACTTCTATGTTCAACGCATCTATCCTAAAGAGTGCGACACGACTGGCCAATGTATGACTTCCCACACTGGCACGGAATGTTATGTATCCCTGGTCTCCTTAGACCTAGGTTGTCTTTAACAGAACCCAGGATATTCTGCACTCACACTGGGGGGCAGAAAACACATTTCAGTTGAAGTTTCTGAAACAGCCTGCCAATCTTAAACGACACGCCACCAGCTTAAGGTAGAAAAACTATCCCTGTGGAGTTCTCCATTTCTTCTGGCTGTTCTTGACCTTTAGTGGGTGCAGGTTGAAATGGATTATGTATCTGTTTTGTACATGCACAGAGTGAAGATGGCTAAACTCTGCTGATAAGCTCCCTGCATCTAAGATAACTCTAGGCCTATGAGCGAGAGTTCATAATAACCACTGCATTGAGATGGGTGATGGCAGCTCGTAGCTCGTAGATATAGGTTAGTGTGAGGTGGTTTACTAAAGACACCGTGACACAAGGTACTATCTTGTTTTTTGCGGACCAAAAGATCTAAGAATGGGAGGTATCCGTTTTTCTCCTCTTCCATGAGTGAAGCAAATGCTCGGATGGAGGGAGTTATGGTGTTCACGAAATGCAGGAAGCATTGCTGCTCCCTTTGGCCATGTTACGAAAGTATCGTCCACATATCTCCAGAAACATTTAGATTTCAATATCGTTGACTGAACTGCTTTTTCCTCAATGTCTTCCATGTTCCTAAAAGTTGTAATGAATCCACCAGAGGTACTCATGTGAACAAAGGGACCACATCGAAACTCATTAACATGTCAAGTGGTTTGAGACACAAAGTCTTCAGTCGTTGCATAAAATCTTCTGAGTTCTGAATTTGATGTTCACATTTTCCTACCAAAAGGCTCAGAAGAGAAGCCAGATGTTTTGCTAGGTAATATGTTGGGTCTTCTATATTTCTCATATTGGTATGAGGTTGAACTCCTTCCTTATGGATCTTAGGCAGCCCATAAAGTCATGCTGGAACTGGCGTTTGCACCTTTAACCTCTTCTTAATATGTTCAGGAACCTGGCTGGATTTGAGGAGTGTGGATGTCTTCCATTGCACTGCATCAGTTGGATCCTTCTGGAGACGATGATATGCTCAGTCCTGCAGTAAATCCGTAATCTCGCCTAAGTAAGATATTGTAAGCAAAAGAACAGTAGTGTTTATTCTGTAATCAGGTAAAATCACTATTTCTGTGTCCTCTCTTAAGGATCGGAGAGCTTGCCTTTCTTCAGTGCTGGTGTTCTGCTTGGGTGCAGGAATACTGGTTGTGGCCCTGCAAGCATTTCCCCTTGTTTCTTCAGCAGTCTCACTGGGATGTTTCAAGACACTTTGCTCAATGGCACTGATAAAATCCTTGATAGGCAAGGTCTTTGGAGTGGGCGCAAAATTTAGTCCCTTTTCCAACACCGCTATCGCAGTGTCACTCAGTTGTTTATATGTGAAATTAAACACAGTACGTTTACATGGTTTATGTTATTGCGACGATTGTCATGTAAGACGATGGAAACTGGAAGTTTGACGTGCCACGGCCAGTCAGAAAGCAACCACATAGCACTGTCCACCCATTCCCAGCAATCCACTGACAGACACAACGAGATATTCAGATATAGTGAGAGCGAGCTCCTGGAGACTCAAATTCTCGCCTAATATTCTTGCTATTACCAATACCATGCTGGCTAGTTGTTTGATCCTCTCGGCAGCCACAGAGTCTATATAATATGAGTGAACTTGGTGAATTTTGGGATGGTTTGCTGGTCCTGACATGTCAATAAAAATGCGAGAGAGCACAACAGTCTGTTCCTTTCGTTGCAGAGTTTGTCGAGCTCATGTATTCTGTTCACATTCTTCTCCCCATAGAGGTACCGAGTGCTGTTTGAAACTTTCCCGACATAATAGCTGTTTTGCTGGTTCTCGGGCATCACGTCGGTTCATACTGTGGAAGCTGCACAATATTTCAACAAAACAGCTGTTCGTCATCTTCAGGTGCTTACTGACGTTTTACTGCAGTGGCTTGCCAATAAATATGCTGACTTGCAAGAAAAATGCACACACCAAGGGATGGGGCTATAATGTCATTTTAGATGAATCATAGAGCATGGCGACATCAAGTGCCCCCTGCTGGAGAAAGAACACCTAGAAGAAATGGAGAACTCCAGGAGGATGGTTTTCCTACCCTATGTCAGTGGCGTATCCTTTAAGGTCGGCAGGCTGTTCAAGAAACATCAAATAAAATGTGTCTTCTGCCCTCCTGCACGAGTGTAACCTATGCTGCCTTCCGTTAGAGACAATCGAGGTCTAAGGAGACCAGGGATATATAAAATCTTGTGCCAGTGTGGAAAACCATGTCAGATGTGTTGCACTGTTAAAGATAGATGCATTGAACATAGACGTTACACTAGATTGTATCAGCCGGAAAAGTCTTCTGTGGGTGAACACTGTCTTGACACGGGACACACAATGAGCTACGGAGAGATGGAGAGCCTTTTGCCCACTTCCATGCACTGGGACTCCATCATTAAAGGAGCAGTCGAAATACATACAAGTAACAACCTGATTAATACAAATGCGGGATTTCAAATCAGCAAGGCATGAGAACCAGCAATGGCGGTACTAAGGCATTGTTGGCCACAGACAAACGAATCTGAATCAACACGGATGGAGAATTGGACTCCGCACACTTAAACCGGGTACTGAGACAGCGCGCGCGAGTGCTGTGTCATGATTTATGGCCGTACTTTCCCGCGTCGCACATGCATTACCGTGCTCTATGATTCATCTACAATGATGTTACAGCTCCACCCATTGGCGCGTGCGCTTTTATAGCGAGTCAGCGTATTTATTGGCGAGCCGCTGCAGCAACATGTCAGTAAGCACCTGAAGATGATGAGCAGCTGCCTCATTGAAATAGTATGCAGCTTCCACAACATTACCTGACGCGATGCCCATGAACCAATGAAGCAGGTATTACATTGGGAAAGTCTCAAACAGTACATATAATCATCTTTCCAAGGAAAAAAGTGCAAAGAGAGTTATTGAGAATTTATTCCTCTTGAGCTTATAAAATTTCTTGCACACTCAACAAATGTGATATATTTGTAGCTAAATTATGGCAAAACTTTGAAACATAACGAGTACACGAATGAAATTACATCAACGTAATCATATTGGCTCATCCATTCATGACAACAGCTGTTACATTCGCTAATGTTTCTTTCGAAATAATTCTGGAAATTGGCAACAGAAGGCAACAGCAGTCAATGGGGAGGTCGAGAGACGTTTGTACGTTGTTCCCATTCAAAACGAGTCCAGTTTACTAGCAATAGGTGGATCAAGCATCAAGAGAACCATGTTCCAACCTATACTCAGGCACGGTATTTTTAACACAAATTTGCGACCTGAGATATGATCAGGCTTAGTCGCCCAAGTGTCATTACTCACCTTGTCTGCGTTCTGGGTGGAGTCCTTCAAACCTAGTAACCACTTCAAAGTAGCATGGTCTGACACTACTTTGAACTTTCTGCCACACAGGTACACCAAGCTAAGCATCTCTCTCTCTCTCTCTCTCTCTCTCTCTCTCTCTCTCTCCATTATAGGATAATTCTTTTCCACTTCATTCAACTGCCTCAATGCAAAAGCAATAGGATATTCTTGACCATGGACCTCTTCGCTTAAAACACACCCAAGAGCGTGAATCAACACATCACATGATAATATGAACTCTTTCTGGAAGTACAAACACTGGACTTGATGTTAACAACTTTTTCAACTCGAAAAACACTTTTTGGTATTCCTCTGACCACATAAACTTATTATCTTGCTTCAACAACTGTGTAAGTGGTCATGCTATATCCGCAAATCTCAAAAACTTGCTCTAAATGATTTGTGAGTTTCCGGAAAGATTTAACCCCTTGGCTGTTCCCAGTAACAGAAAATCTTGCACTGTTTGTATTAATCTAGGATCAGTCCTCACGCCATCCTTACCAATGATATGGCCCAAATAGTTGACTTCTTACAGTGAAAAGTGACATTTTTCTGTCACTAGTGCCAAATGAGCTGCTCCTAACCTCTTGAGCACTTCCCTCAATCACAGCCTATGCTCCTGCGTATCCCTTGAAAAGAGAATTATGTTACCGAGATATAACAGACATTGATGTGGTTTTAATCCTTTCAGCATCCCATCCAATAACAACTGGAATAGACCGGTGTGTTTTATAATCCACGCCATCCTTCTCTATTCATAGCATCCCTGAGGTTCTTAAAATTCCATTTTAAGTCTATGCTCTGGGGCAGGTTCTAATTGATGGTATCCACTCATCAGGTCTATTTTTGAGGAGTATTGGCATTGACCTAGTTTATCTATTGTTTGTATGATGTTCGGAATCAGGTAGGCATCTGTCATAGTCTTACTATTCAAATGATAGTAATAGCAACAAAAGTGATACTTCTTTGATCCATCCATACAATTCTTGGGTAGTATTACTATTCCCACTCCTTGTGGGCTACTGCTTTCTTCTATTATCTAATCAGCCAACTGTTGATTTATAAATTCCTCCAAAACTTGATGCAGTGACGGTGGTATTCTGTACAGTGTCCGATACATTGGGGCTTCAGTCTCTGTTGAAATCCTGTGCTGTGCTGTTGATGTAAGAGGCAACGGCTTTTGAGGAAAAAACGGATTTTGTTACTCCATTACCACATCCACCACCTGCGGTGTCTATTCCTTTCAAATGCTTGAATTTTTCACGAAATTCAGTCTTAGAAGCAGCCTATACTTCCTCACCTAAAATCTCCAATTTGGGCAACAATGTTCCTTTCAATAACTTAACCTCCTTGGCACCATAACTGTCTACATTGATGGGTACTATCTTGCCTCCATCCCTCACTTTTATGTGTACAATACTATGTTTCACCAAACGACACACTGTGTGCAACACTTCACTATCTTCTAGCAGCTCCACTATACATGTTAACTGGTAAGTAAGGCTCCATATTCACTCACAGTGACTTTACAATGCCACTCAATACACAATCATGCAAATCAAACCTTAATGTCATTGCTCATGGTTTAACTGGACTGCCTCGTATACAAGACACTCCTCACTACAGGACAATGTTGACAACAGCTTCCCCCAGCTGCGATGTCTACCTAGTAAGCTCCACTACCGTATTTACTCGAATCTAAGCCGCACTCGAATCTAAGCCGCACCTGAGAAATGAGATTCGAAATAAAGGAAAAAAAAAAAAATCCCGAATCTAAGCCGCACCTGCAATTTGCGACTCGAAATTCAAGGGGAGAGAGAAGTTTTAGGCCGCACATCCAGATCAAAACAAAGTTGGTCCATTGTAATATGAGACACAATTTAGGTCGAATGAATGACGATACAGCTACAGAAGTTTGGTTCGAGTCGTAAGCTTAGCAGTTAAGTTTTACCAGGTAGCCATTGCTATGCGTCAGGCGCTCCATCCATATTTATACGGGTACCCTTCCTTTTTCACGTGCTTCGTCTGGTTTGAATCGATTGCTTATTTTGCTTTGATCTGATAAGTGCAGTTTTCTTTGTTATAGATGTTTACGTCACTCTAAGCTGAAAATGCATTACTGTACTGTCATGCATTGTTTGTCGCATTCTGAAAGTGCGTGTTTACGGTCTGTCGCCGCTCGCGGCATGCCTTGCTTTTGTGCGCGCTACCAATTAAAAAAAGAAATAAGAATCGTCTTATTAGCGAAACAATGGCAAGAGACTGCTATTTGTTGTTACTTACACTGCTGCTTTCTTTGATAATGATCAACAAGAACCAAATAATAGACTGCATATGATAGAACATGTTCTGAACGAGAGTTCGGCGAAAATTTTTCTCCGTTTGAAAATCTTTGCGGCCGCTTCTTTAGTACATCAAATTCTGCACAGAAATTAGAGTCATTTTAGATTTAAAAATCTAGTCAGTTGCCGTGCTTCATTTCTGACTGTATCACATTAGGCATAAGAATAATACGAATATAAACATGACACGATACGTATATTCTTCCGCGTTTGCTGTTGTCCCACTCTAGTTTCGTAGTTTATTAGGCAGACAGGATTTAAATGAGATAGCAGCAAACACGAAACAATACATGGCAAAATGTTTATATTCGATTATTCTTATGGTGAAGAGAATACTGCATGTGATTCACATTTCATCAGGTTCCTATTAGCAACTATCTCTTCTCACTGGCAGGAAAAAATTCAGAACGTAGAGTTGGCCATATTGACAAACATCCTAAACAGTCTTGCCAGTCGGATTTTCGTAGTACATTGAAATTCTGCTACATTCGAAGACGAACAATACGGAATTTGTATTTACTTCGTTGGATAATTTATGAAAATGCAGTGGTCGAAACTCGGGGGGGGAGAAAAAAGAAGCTCGTCTTCCACCTTTCTTTTTTTCTTTTTTTTTTTTTTTAATTTATTTACTGACGCAGAGGTTTTGGCGAAAGTATTTATCTTTGTGCCTACAAAGCATACCTGTGTAGCGCTACATATATTCGACAGCAGACACCTACCAACATTTTTCAGAACTTCCGCTTGCTTTGCACTCGATTCTAAGCCGCAGGCGGTTTTTTGGATTACAAAAATCAGAAAAAAAGTGCGGCTTAGATTCGAGTAAATACGGTACACATCATCAAAGGTCAATTATCCCACGATGATGATGCAAAAATTCTATTCCTAGCATCATGTTGTAGCTCACTCTTAATGTGACACTACTTCCTCACATTGTCTAAACTTCTTTGTCCCACTTCTGATACCACTCTGAAGAGTGCTGTTGCACTCGGGGGGGAGCGAGTGGGTGGTGGTGACAGGCCAGTAGCCCCAGTGGAAACACTGTTACAGTTCAGCGAGGCAAACACGCCTTTCTCTGTTGTCCCTGGCCAGTGCTGACGTATCTGCAGTGGTTGCCCCCTATGCACCCTACAATGTTGAAGGAAGGCCTGAGGCAAACCAGTGGCCCTCGACATGCAGTCAGCAGTGGCCTACTTGTATCAGCATTGTGGAGACCTGGTGGCCCCTTTGCTCTGCACATCTTCTATGGTAGTGCATGGAGGTGACCAACTTGCAAAAAATATAACTCAATTTCCTATTCAACTTTTTCACTCACTAACACTTTGGATGTTTTCATGATGCTAATAACAGTCGACTTTAATCATAAAACAGCAAAACAGTTCCAGTCTGACTTCTCCTTATGTAAGAACCAAATATTTCTTTTTTAAATTATGCATAGGGTTCCCAAAATATTAAAATTTCATCGCCATTTAGCTTCAGTTACTTCAGCAGCAAACAACATACCATTTTTTCTCTATACAATATTTATAAAAAGTAAATTATGTTTGAGAAGAGCATGAAAAATCTGCTCACGTTCAACTTTTGTTTACACAGGAAACTTCAGATTAGAATATCATCTATGTAAGCAAAATATAGATTGCTACTTACCATAAAGAAGACACATTAAGCTGCAGACAGGCACAAGTAAAAGACACACTTTTGGCCAGAGCCTTCATCAGAAACAAAACTCACACACATTTATTCACACAAGCAAGCACTGAGCTGCTGAAATCTCAGAAATAGTACTGCATTGAGACCCTGAGGGTGCTGTTATTACAATTCTTTTAAACCACTTTTCTGGTTCCCATTTGTTTCAAGCACTGTCTCTGTTTGAATACTGAGTCCCAGTTTTACCACTTCTCTGTTCATTGTATGCGCAACACACTACCAAGAAAAATACCTACACTTCCTTTTAATTGAGTTTTCTGCAAATATGCACCAAAGCATGTTACTAGCAAAATCAATTTTACAGAGACCTATCCACATTCCAACTTTAATGTTTGTCTAAAGCCTGCCAAAGCCACAATCCTTACTGAAACCTACTACATTACAGTCCACATTAAAGTATAGTAATAAATTGTACCACAGACATTTTCAATAAAAAGTTCTGCTTTCAATTCACATTTTCTTCTGCTTACTCTCCTGGCAGTTTTACAAATGCAAATTGAAGTTTTCCTACATTCCACTACAGGTAAGCGTAGATGGTGAGGTTGTGTCCACACAATTTTCCTGTGCAACAAGAACATTTCTTTCTGTCTCAACAGTACAGTTTGAAGTTTCAATAGTTTCCACTACAGTTAAGCTCATAATGGTGGATTGGGTGTCAACATAAGTTTCAATTACAATGCGAATATTACTGTTTGTCTCAACTGAATTTACAGTTTTCAAAAACCATAAACATTAACAAAGAGTTACTTTAAAGTTTTCTTTATGCTTAACTTGGCTCTTCCTTCAGAGTCTAATATGACTATGTTCCATTTGAACTTTTTTCTATGTGCTCATTGTATTTCTATGAACATTTACAGTCCTCTGAATGTATAGCCATATTCAAATATGGAGGGGGGGGGGGGGGGGCTAGTGTTGGCATTTCTTGTTTCATGCTTTATCCTAAAACGATTTGAGGCAATTCTTTTAAATTCTGTATCTTTGGATTCACCAGTTTTCACACTATCAGAATCAAAGCAATTCTTTGTATCTTCAGCATTTTGACCACCAGCTTAGAGAGAGAGAGAGAGAGAGAGAGAGAGAGAGAGTGGTTCAAATGGCTCTGAGCACTATGGGACTTAACTTCTGAGGTCATCAATCCCCTTAGAACTACTTAAACCTAACTAACCTAAGGACATCACACACATCCATGGCCGAGGCACGGTTCAAACCTGCGACCGTAGCAGTCGCGCAGTTCCAGACTGTAGCACCTAGAACCGCTCAGCCACTCTCACCGGCAGTGAGTGAGTGAGATGAAATAAAGCCAAGTTTCCCAAACAAAGGTTTTATTTATTCCTTGATAAATGTAAAACAATATTAACCTAAAGATATTTGTTTTGCTTTTTTTTAACAAATATTCTACTTTTCAAAATTAACACTAAACTTCTGCATCCTCCCGTGCCTTTGTGTCCTGGTTGCTTTTGCACAAGGCAGGAGACAAATAATATAAGACCTCTCCACTACTGACTCATCTGGGACAATAGGGAATACAAATCTAGATCCTTTTTTTGCAGATAGGAAACATACACTTCCTCTTTCCCATCGGTATTCACAACTTGCCCAACATATTTGAAAGTCTTCCGAGTGGGGGAAAAAAAAAAAAAAATAAATAAATAAATAAATAAATAAATCACCAGACATCACTTCTTCATCATCTGTCAACATTCGTAAGGTTTGGGCTTCATCGTCATCTCTTTCACACCAGTGCTCACCCTCAGATTCCAGCACAGTGGATGAAAGGGCCTCAAATTAACTGTCTGTATCATCTACCTCCAGCACTGTCCGGTTTAATTTGAATACACTCCACTACCCTTATTTTACCTCTGTTGATATTTAACTTATAACCTCTTTTCAAGACACTATCCATTCTCAGGGTGTAGGTCTATATGCAGGCAAGGAACAAAAATTCCCATATACCTGGGTTAAAAAATACACTTTATCCATGTTAAAGGAAAGTAGATCTTTCTCTCAGAACTATAAAACTTATCAATCCTTTGAATGGTTTACTTTTTGTATACCGACGTAGAACTTCGCGGTACTTTACAGAAAAAAAACTTGGAAAGACCTTTGATGTGCAGCAATACATACACTGCATATTTTCGTATTACAAAAGTATACACTCGAATTCCAATAAACACAGCACAATTTCTGGAGCATTGAAATCGAGATTGCCATGCCCTTTTGCAAGCCAATCATTGCTCATGTCACGTGATCTTGCCAGCCGATGACTGCAGATATTCAGGGCATAGGATACATTATGTAGTCCGCCAATAACAAGATCACTTAAGTAGTGTGAACACACAGAGAGGAAAGGTTTATGGTTTACATTAACATACATAGTGCAGCTACAAGAAAAGCTAAGCTTTCACATATAATATTTGTCGCAAAGATTAGTAAGCTACAAGAGAAGCTAAGCTTTCACATGTAATATTGGTCTGTTTTGCGTGTATTACACTTTAAGGCACATCGCACAAATGTGCCCGTAAAATGTAAAATAATGACAAATTTCTGGGCTCGAAATTCTTCTAAGTGGCTGGTCCTCAAAGTGTTAAGTTTTAAGCGAGAGTCAAAAGCTCTGCGATGTAAAATTCATCCCACATTCTCACACGTAACATAATTCATCTTGCGTAAAAATAAATTTACTTAGAAAGTCACGCTTTCCAAACCATCATTCGCAATATTTTCCTGAGACCTGTTAGAAATAGATTCATTGCAAGACCGCGCCTGAAAACAGGCATTATTGCGCGTGCGCAGTTGTGATTATGTTGTAAGCCCATATGTATAAAGCATTAAGAGATCTTAAATTACGTCATAAAAGAAACAGGACATCAGGATACTCCAACAGCATCGGAATTTCGTAAATTATACAAAAATGCATAATTCGTGCACCTTGGTTTGTCCAGATTCACAATGAAGTACGCCCCACCTGACATTAAGCTTTCAGTGTGGTTTTCTGGATGTAAATGTTCTTGGTGTACTAGTACTGCACTATCTCATGTTTGGCTCATTATTATGGGAAACGCCATACACGCCAGAAGATTACAACGTTCACTTGAAATTCAGCGAATAATTTGAACTAGTCAATACTGTGGAATTTGTTTCAAATAAATTGACCATCTCGGTGGACAAAAAAGCCAAATTTCTTTAGCAAACTGACAAAAATTACTTCATTGTTCTGCAAGGCGATTAATGCTTGACTGCCAAAAATGTGGAAATAAAATAAAATCAGGAAACTGAAACTAGTAATGTATTTTTGCCTCCCTAATTATGTGAATGTATTTCAATTCACTTCATAGTTCCCGGCCTTCAGTTTTCTTTTCATACAATGTGGGAGCCATAAACGAAAAGGAAACAGCGAAATAACTAAAGGTAAATACGGGTCACATGGAGACTACCCCCCCATAACCACTACAACTCAGCGCATGCGCGAATCTGGCAGCTAGAACACGACAAAAATTTTTCTCGATAACATCTGGCTGCTTGCTGCTACTGCCAATACAGCTAACAGCCACACTTCAAGTAGCTGGAAGCAGGAGAAGGTACTGCTCATACGCGACTCAACAGTGCATGTGGATGATCCTGCTGGCAACTGCTCAAACGAACTTAATGTAAACATTTCTGACGTCATGCTCGTAGAAAGCAGTTTATTGTTACGAAGTATTGCATAGTCTTCATCATAAGGCCTTTGACATTTTGCTGTTGGCGAACACTTGTGTGTGCACGGTGTTTTGTTGTTGTAAATGGCGCATTTCCTTTGCAACTGAAGTTTTATTTTTTTTTTTCTCTTGTTTATGTTTGACTGCTGCAGTATTATTCTGCTGTAGTGGGATATAGTAACATTCTTTTTCAGAGCATCAGTTCCTACCAGTCAAAATTACAAGAATTTAACTGAAAACTAAAAACTAAAACAATGAAAAATTCCCAGGTTTTTCCCGGTTGCCCCATGGCGTATACACCCTGATTCTGCCATTCTCTTCAATGGACCTCTAAATCCCTTTCCATCTGACAAAATTACAATGCCATCAACAAACACAAAAGTTTTGATTTCTTCTCTCTGAACTCCAATTCCCTTTCCAGAGTTCTCCTTTGTTTCCTTCACAGCTTGCTAAATGTACAGAATAAATGAATGACACTATAGCACAACCCTGTGACACTGCATTCTCAATTACCGTTTTTCCTTTTATGTCCAGTTCATAACTGTGGTCTGGTTTCCACGCAAGTTATACTTTATCCTTTTTATCTACGTAATTTCAACTAGTTAATAACAGTTTCTTAAATATTATCAAATCATTAGCAATAGTGGAGCTTCTTATGTACATTGTGCTGTGATCTGTAAAAGCATCATCCAAAATGGCACTCTGTATTCCCTAATCCATCAGCAAAAGTAAATACAAGAGTTAGTATGATGTGCAGTGGTGAATACACTGGTGTAGCTTTTAGGTGTTCTCGCAACAGTGTTGCGCACAAATGTCTGGCTTCTTCCATCTTTCATACTTCAGATAGATAATTTACAAACTTTAGACCAATGAACACAATCAGAAAACTGTTTACATTTACAGATACATGACATACATCAGTTTGAATTAGTTGATAACTTATTATACATTTCAACATTTATTTTGAGGAGGAAAAAAGTTGAACATGAAAAAACAACACTTGCAATGAAAAACAACACTTCCTGGAAAATATACTTAAGCACACTACTGCTCATACAAGGGTTCCTGTCAAAATCACCCTCCCCTCCCTTCTCCATCTGTCCCTTCACCATCCCTTCTTGTTAAACTAGTACCATTTATTTTGAAGAATGAATACATAGGTCTTTTTCTGCGTTACTTGAAGACCTAGAAAAGGAAGGAAGGAAGCAACCACGCAAGCAAGGAAGACAGGGTGTGAAGTCCCATTGGTCTTAAGACACAATGAGCAATCACTTGATGTTACATTGGCCACATGGAAAGTAACATACTTTCAGCACCATTGAGCTAGTTCACATACTATCATACACATAGGGCACCACCTCAACTTCACTTTCTCTAATCACCGAGCACAAAGATCTCTGCACCTAACACCATTCTGTTTTCATTTCTAGGACAGGATGAAGATATAAGTGTAGAAAAGAAACTGCTAATATGCATAAACACTGTAGCCAATGTAAAGAAATACAAAAATACACCAAAACAAGTAATGCAGCACATTTTCCCAAGAGTACAACAGTCAACTGAATTGGAATCCTTGTGAACTTATTGCAGTTGCCAAAAACAGTGCTGATATGGCCAGACAAAAAGTAAAAACCCAACTGCAAAAAAATAGATTTACATATCTCCTTAGCCCAGTATATAATACTATCTCCATTTTGGTTGAGGGCAGACTTGAAAAAGCTGAAAACACCAAGGGGGGATTACAAGCCAGGGACAAAGTGAGTGGGTGGAGTGTTAGCTGATAGTGGACAAATGTATTTGCTAACAAAAAAATGTATGAAACTTGCTACAAATACATAATTAACTTCTATTTCTGTTCATCATCTTTTAATATATGACAGCATGCATCACAACGGTCCATGTAAGACTATTTACGCAAGTTTAAGATACACCTAAAAATTTGTTAGTCTGACAAAACTGAATCTGTAAGGATCTGTAGTTGTAGTGCTGCAAAAAGCACACACGTCAGAGATCTGAAGTGAATTCTGGTTTTGCAATAATATGATTCATTATCTCCATTTTCATTTACCCATTAACTGCCATAAACCCCGTCTAGGGAATTGTCTTTGTAACAAATTTTGTATTTATTATATTGCATTGTTGTCTAGAAAGGCCATTGTGTGTAGAAAATGAAAGCTAATATTTCTAATTGCACAACAGAACAAGTAACTTACACCAATACCTACACCGTTCCAGCAGAAACTGAATAGGGCTTATGTGGTTTGGTAGCAGCACTAAAAGGAAAGTCTGCAGTTGAGCAATTTGAAGAATTTTTTGATGAACAAGTACTGCGCTTTATTGCCAGTTAAAGTGTCTGGTATGCAATACAAAAGAATAATTGCAGCTATTAGTTATCAAATAAATGCATAAAAATGTTCTTAGGTATACTGCTCTTCAGTAAATAGCATGCTCTCCCACTGGAATGGTTGTTTTTGAATGAAAATAAGGACTTTGATATAAGGTGCATACAGCAATGTATGAGCCACAACAGATACCCAGAAATCAAGCAGCACCTTCACTTCAGTGATCATCCACTTCAACGACAAAACACATCTGAACAGAATCCCAGTTGAAGAAAGGGATGAACTTTTCAAAACTTGTGACTTGATGGATTGTTGAATAGGAATTGAATGAACTTTCATGTTTAATTTTTTTCTGACAGCCTGAGCATTGATCAGCAAATGGTTCAATATTACAAGAAAAAAAAAAGAAAAAATAAATAAATAAAAAATCTAAAAAAGTTATTTGTGGGAAACCAGAATCTCGAAGTTGTTAACAACACATATGGTGACAATATATGAAAGTGGGTAATTTACTGTGTCACAAATGGCATTTCAGAGCAAATATTTTGACAATACTCCAATTTCATCTCCACAGTTTATTCAGTCATCAGACAGTGAGTAAACAATTACAAATCAAAAAATATTCAACATTTTACGACAGAATAGTAACTAGGAATGAACATATGTCTCACTTGAAGTGCCTCAAGAAAATAGCCAAATTCTCAACAAGCTCTTTTAGAATCTCGAGAAATGTTGGAACTGTGCTACCCTCTTGACTGGATACGCAATTTATGTACTGTTAGTGTAAGAACTAGTCCACAACTGCAGCTATTGGGTTAAGCTACATGTAGGGTAGTGCTTGTATAGCTCTCAAATGTGGTTGTTATGACTGTGGTTGTCACACGCATAAAACGCAGTTGTATTAATATGCAGCTTTAACACACAGATTGTCACACGCATAGTGGTGGGTGTTTCACCACCAGGCCAGTCTGCACATGATGTCATGCATGGGATGCTGTGGCCACTGATGGCTTTAAGGTAGTCAAGATGCTGCAATAGGAACAATTTTTTGTATGATGACCTGCAATATCTGCTCTAAGTTAATACAGAAACAATAGTTTACTTACACAAAGGACTGACACAGCAGATCTCCATATTGTGTCCAGAGTTTTAAGTATAAATGTAGTAAATAAAAACAATTTTATCTTCCAACAGAAGAGTAGTACTCAGGTTACTACACAGACCCTGTAATATGGTTCCTGTAGAAGACTGCAGTCTTCGAATTTACATAAATTGAAAATTGGTGTTGTATTTAGGAATCTCAGATTAAAAAGTGATCACATTGCAAACCCAAGTGATGAATAAGCAATTTCCAAAGGCCTGAGAGGAAAAAAATAAAAAAAAAATCTGGGAGTGTGTCACTGACAATGATGGAATCAACTGACAAATAGTTCCAAAGAATGCTTAGACAACAGAAAAAAGATGTCCATTTACAGTTTTTGTAAATGTAAGTCAATTTGGAATTTTCAGACATTCTTGTATGTTGATATTGCCACAATAATTCATTCCCAAACACGATTCAATGCCAGATTGAATGTATCTGGAAACAAAGTTAAATAAAAAAAATTGATCACAGCAACTATTAAAGAAAGCCTGTTTGTCCAAAGCATTTTGCATGCCTAAAGTTAGCAACTGCTTGTAGTTTGATGTTACTTTATTTTATTTGAAGTATTAATTACTTTGCATACATCAGTTGTATATATTATAGATTATAGTCTGCAGCACACATTAATTTGTCCCCTAAACACACACTGAAGGCAAAATAGCTAAGTGTTTGAATACAATTCCAATCTAATTTATATCACTATAGAGCACAGGTAGGTAAGGAAGGATGTAATTACATAATGCTGCTGCAAAGAAAACTTATCTAATACACTACATATTTAGGGAAACAAAAGCTATACTTTGCGTACATACAAAAAACTTATTTTAGTTCTTCAAATTGTGTATCACTCCCACTGTATTTCACCTTTATCAGCTAATGTACTGGATATAACTACATGACACTGTATTTTATTTTTCAATGAAATCCATGAAATACTTTCATGCCCATGATTTCCTCTTTGTTAGCTATAAATATTGATTAAAGGTATTTCATGTAATGCAGCTCTTTTCTACTCTCACCAAACAAACAATGCAGCTCAAATGAAATGACTCAAGTATCTTATTGTGTCTTTTGGTGTTGCTATTTCCTGTGAATAGGAAGCAAGGCCTCCAAGTATGACAGCCTACTGGACTCATTCCACATGAGAGAGCCTATTGTCCTTGCTCTCACCAAATGTGTGGAACTGCAATATCAAAAGTTTGCTTAAATTTTACAGTCATTTTTGCACACCTTAAAAGCCATGTTCTCATTTTCCAGAACAATGAAGTAATGCCCACCTGAGTACTGCCATTTCAAATACTCCACATTGAAGTTAGAAAACTTATTGCAAGAAATATAAATCTTTCAGATCAGAGAAAACACCTGGCTTCATAACGTATTCTGAGACTAAGGGCCATAAGCTATGCTTACAGAAGTCGTACACAGCACAAAATTCTTACTTGTAGCCACATAGAAAACACAGCATTTTCAAAATTTTTACCAGTTGCAGTTAATCACAACATAAGTTGGATTTATTCATTTTTTAAAAAAAAAAAAAAAAAAAAAAAAAAAAAGCTATTTAGGAAATACTCAGTGGCATTCTGCATTTATTTCAAATGCATGTTTATTAGTGTGCCACACTTCTTGTAAAAACGGATGTCTTATTATTTAGTGACAATAGCACTTACGGCGACTTCCCAAGAGTTTTAAAACACCCAATTTATGCTAAGAGCATGAAGTGTATTGTCTGCAGTTTACTTGAAATCAAACTCTAAATGTAGACCTTTCCCAATAATTTCACTATCTGCACCTTTTGAAAATTTATGTGCCCCTACCACAATTTTCTCCCTCTCCCTTCTCTAAAATTCCTATAAGCATCTTTTTCTTTACAGTGATTTATATATATGCCATCTAAAATTTATTCTAACTAACAATTTGCTTTGATGCAATTCCATGAACACCCAATTACAATTGGAACAGTATGAAGTACACTGGTCTGGTATAGACACTTTTAAAAAATATAGCCCTTTACCAGTGTGAATGTTAGATTTCAGGAAACAAAATATTTCAAGAAATCTTCTCCAACTTCAAATGGCATGAGATTATTTTGTTTTTCATTTCTTCTAGTATTGCATCAGCTGAAACATTTTTAGGAGTTGCGGTATATACTGGCTTCATTTTACTGTAAGTTGGCTGCAAAGTTTCATCCGACTCCTTTAGTGTATCCCAAGCACCCACTACATTATCCAGTCTTGAAACAAGTATTTTCAGAACTTTGAAAATGAACTTCCACCAATCCAGGAACATCCAGAACATTCACATTACCTCTTGCACCATCATCTGTCTCATCTTCATCTGTCAAAGCAGCAGCATCCAGAGGAACAACAGCCACTTCAACATTTTTACTGTCTTCACTCAGTCCTTCAAAATTATCATTATAAATAATGTCTAAAGCTTCATTCATCATAACATCTTTGAAGAATATGCCATAGTTTGCTTTCATTTTCTCTGTTTTATTCTGCTACACTGTATGAAATAAACTTCACTCACTAACTCCACTACTAGGATTGAATGCTATTGTGTCCCCCTTTTATTGCAGCTGTGTCAGCAGATGATACTGTTTTTATACAGTGATCTAAAAAGAGATTAAGTTTTCTAGACAACAAAGTAGGCCAATAACGGCAAATTATTTACTCACAGTATTATTATGTAATTCTTTTTTCTGCACAACCAGTCAATAGCTAGCAAGAAGTAATCAATAAACAGAGAGGATATAAAAAGTAACTTTCTGCATTTTCTGCAATTGTGGTCTCTTACAACATGAGAAAAATCCCATTGTTTGTATGTAATCAAAAAATTACAATAATTACTGCTAATAATGTAGGTTTATAGCACAATAACTGGAAATCAATATATGTTGTCCAATTATTAGTAATAAATTAAAAGACAAGAGACTAAAAATAAATCATTGGGAGATAATAAAAAAACAGTAAACTTCTAGTACTCTGAACCTCACTATCATCTAATTATTTTAATGTTTGTTTGGAAAGCTTGACCCACAAGTAGTACACTCTAATGAAATTTCTTAATATCAAACACTTAACGCACTTCACCAACTGCAAATTCATTTTTGTGATAATCTGTTGAACAGTAAAAGTCAGTATACTGGTTGCACACACACGTTTTTATTAATTTTATTCAAAAAATACATTTTTTTCCAAATACTGTACCAGTTCCAAGTCAACTATATGAAAGAAGCTGGCTGGTAAAACTGACTGCTGTAACTACCAGTCCAAAGTTTGACACACACACACACACACACACACACACACACACACAAACTCAGTAAAAACACAATTTTATCAAACCAAGGAACATCAGTACAGCCTTCAAAATCTAGCTGTAAATACTAAAAAGTTAGTGCTGCAAAATTTGTTGCAGGCTGTTAGAAAAATGTCTCTCTCTTCACAAGTAATAACTTATGCAAATTCGTGAAAATCCTGCACTGGGAGACTGTCACAAACATTCCTTTGACTTCATGCAATGTGAGCACGCATTTTTGCTGATATTTCTGTGTTGCAGTCAGGGCACACAGAAAGGGAGGGGCCACATTCCACACATGCAATCACATGGCCACATGGAAGAAACACCAGTCCACGTTCTCTTTCAGCACAGATTTTACAGAAATGTATGCGAGATTCCTTGGATGAACCAATAATGGCATTTTCTTCTACTTGTTTTCTGCAACAAAGAATTACATACACACACACCATTAGTGCTACTTGCACTTCTACATTTAAAACAAGTCAGACCTTAATATACGACACCCTTTAACCATACACTTAAATTTTAGAGTTGAGCACGCGCACACAGAGAGACAAGTGTATTTTGCCACCTGTTGTGGATGGTAAGGCTTTAGAATTTTGAAGGCACTTTGAAACAGACGCACAGACAAACCAAAAATCTCACGAGCAACAACAATAAATTAGAAACAATGTGACAACCGTCACCCGTTCTGATTTTCTTTCTTCCATTTAAAGTCACTGACTACATAAAATGGCTCTGAGCACTATAGGACTTAACATCTGTGGTCATCAGTCCCCTAGAACTTAGAACTACTTAAACCTAACTAACCTAAGGACATCACACACATCCACGCCCGAGGCAGGATTCGCGGTTCCAGACTGAAGCGCCTAGAACCGCACGGCCACACCGGCCGGCCTCACTGACTACATAAACAATGACATTGTACTGTTATCTCTATGTACATTCTTACCACCATAACCGGAATTTGACAGGTTTCCACTTGTGAGGACTTATGCAAGCATTCAGTCAGTCACTTGGATGATCACCAACAGTTCTTAATAACATTAGTTCTGCTTGGAAACTCTCAACAACATTCAGTGGCAAACTTCCTCCAGGAATTAACCAAATACAGACATTTAGAACAAGCTCTACGGTACAATTTCAGGAACTTGACGGCATCATTTGGCTATTTTAGCTATTTTCTTGAAACTAGTCATTACGTTTCAGTTGTGGAAATGGGAAAGAGCTTATCGGCACAAAAATTTCTACTTTCAATCACTTTAGATGAACTTACAGCTATTGTATCTTTGTTTCCCTGTTATCTTGTAACTGCACTTTTTCTTCATTTCCCTCCCTTCAGTCTCTTAAACAGGTTTTTCAATTTTAATGGTTCTCTATTTTTATCATTATTGTATAATGTCCGCCCATGGTAGCAGAGTGGTCAGCGCGACAGAATGTCATACCTAATGACCCGGGTTCGATTCCCGGCTAGGTCGGAGATTTTCTCCGCTCAGGGACTGGGTGTTATGTTATCCTTACCATCATCATTTCACCCCCATCAACACGCAAGTCACCGAAGTGGCATCAACTCTAAAGACCTGCACCAGGTGAACGGCCTACATCTACATCTACATGACAACTCTGCAATTCACATTTAAGTGTTTGGCAGATAGTTCATCGAACCACAATCATACTATATCTCTACCATTCCACTCCCGAACAGCGCGCGGGAAAAACGAACACCTAAACCTTTCTGTTCGAGCTCTGATTTCTCTTATTTTATTTTGATGATCATTTCTACCTATATAGGTTGGGCTCAACAAAATATTTTCGCATTCGGAAGAGAAAGTTGGTGACTGAAATTTCGTAAATAGATCTCGCCACGACGAAAAACGTCTTTGCATTAATGACTTCCATCCCAACTCGTGTATCGTATCTGCCACACTCTCTCCCCTATTACGTGATAATACAAAACGAGCTGCCCTTTTTTGCACCCTTTCGATGTCCTACCCGACGGGAGGCCCTAGCCACATGGCATTTCCATTGTATAGTAGTTTAATTTAACTTCCAGTGTACCGACAGGGCATAAACTATTCCACACCTTTTCAATTTTGCTCATAGCTGCTAATCTGATGATTCAAACCCATTAACCACATAATGGTTGGTCAAAATAAAACTGACCCAAAAATAGTTGGCTCTTCATGACAAATCAAACATCAAAGAGAATAAGAAAACTACACAAAACCAGCATGGACTTCAAAAACATTGCCCAAGTGAATGATACCTTTCAGAAGTCGGACAAAATCATCATACCAGTTAGCTGTACAAGAAGGAACTAAAAGTTTGATACTTCACAATGTTCTGAGCATAAGTTAAAGCTTCCAGGCTAATCTGTATTTTGAGTTTGACTGATTGTTTCTATATGAATAGGTACTGGGATGTTGGGATCGTCAGTTTCTCTGTTTCTTCAGATGAGGGCTGTTTACGCCTGATTGGTTGGTTGGTTGAGGAATAAGGGACTAAACAGAAGGTCACAGTTCATTCAGTATTAGTGACATCCATGAAGCACACGTTATGACGATGGAAATACAAAGGAATGGTAAGACCTAGCCATCAGGTAGACCGTTCACCTGGTGCAAGTCTTTCGAGTTGACACCACTTCGCCAACTTGCGTATCAATGGGGATGAAATGACAATGATAAGGACAACACAACACCCAGTCCCTAAGCAGGGAAAATCTCCGACCTCGCTGGGAGTCGAACCCGGGCTGTTAGGTATGACATTCCGCCATGCTGACCACTCAGCTACCAGGGGCGGACACCTCTGAAATAGAAAATAGGGTATGGCAGAAACAGAGACAAACTACATCTTAAATCAATTAAAACAGTAATACAGTTAGGGTTAGAGATCCCCAAAATCAACCATCCAGCATGGGACACCCCAATCACTCTGCCCCTGCCCCTTCCAGTCAAATGTTCAGCCGATTCATTCCCCAAGGTACCAACATGACTTGGGACACACAGAAAGACAACCAAGCAGTCATTATGACTAAGTTCAATGAGAAGGTCATGAATAGCAGATACCACACGGTGAGAAGAGTGTCAGTCAGTTGCCTGCAGACTGCTCATCGAGTCACTACATATTAATATGTGGTCAAGGGAGGCCCCATTAAAGAAAGTGGAGGGTCTGTTAATGGATCAGCCAGCTCCACATAAGAAACACTAAATGTTCCTGACAACGTAGGTCCCCAACATGGGATGTAAAAGCATATCCTTTCTTCTCCACAGTTTCAGAGCCATCAGTGACATAGATGGTAGCACCCTGAAATCCATGAAGAACTAAATGTAATAGATGCCGACAGGTCATGGGACAACAGATTTTAGGACCCTGAAGAAGATTGGTCCCAATTCATGGTTTGGGCACCAATCAAGAAGGGTGTGCAAGAAAACATGGGGATCACAATCTATGTAGGAGAGGCAAAGATTTTTGCAGCAGGTTGCAAGGTGCCTTCCAACTGGTAATGCCACCCAAGAGCAGATATCAGGCAGTCGATGTCCCTTATATGTAAGAAGAGTGGGATATGCTGGATGATCAGGGAGTTGGTGAGTGGCAGTTGCATGGGAGACCAAGAATTGGTATCACTGGAACTGATGAGTAAAGATCCTCGCTTCATCAAGAAGTCTACAGGAGTCATCTGGAAGGCACTAGTGGCCAGATGAACTCCACGATGATAGACTTAGTCTAAGTATTTCAATACCGAAGGTGCCACTGAGCCACAAATCTGGACTCTCTAGAAGATTTGGGCCTGGTACATACTGAGAAGAGTAACACGATTTGCACCATAACAGGTGTGGGTAAGAAATCTGTGCATTAAGCTTCTATATGCAACTAGTCTAGTTGATGACAGTGGCACAGCCAAGTCAGCTTTTTATCAAAAAGTAGGCCCAAAAAATTGAAATGCGCAAAAGCTCTTCCTAGTGTTGGGTACCCAAATAGATTTCTGGGTCAGGAACAACCCTGGTATGATGGCAGAAACGCATGACCTGCATTTTTGGAGGAGAGAATTAGAAACTACGAGGAAGGGCCCACACAGAGGCCTATCAGATGGTGCCTTGAAATAAAAATTGATAGGGAGCCACAAAATCCCCAGTTACAGAAAGTAAGTTAAATGTCATGGCAACACAACGTGTCCTATACCATATGTACATCAAGAAAGACTGCCCTGAGGTGCTGGCATTTAGCATAGTTGGCTGTGGATTGACCCTTCCAGAAACCACAGTTACAGGGGGACAAAAGTCACCTAGACTAGAGAAATCAGCGTTATCTGCAGGCAACCATATGGGAGACTCCTTTAAGCCAAATATGGCTGAAGACTGTGAGCAGATATCTTTGTATAATAATTAACTGCTTAATTATCTGATTACAAATTTAATCAGGGCCTGGGAGCATATCATGAGATAAGGCAAGAGGCTGAAGCAGTTCCCTGTCAGTGAAAAGTTCATTATATGATTAAGCATAGTGGACTGAAATACAAGGGGAGGTTTTCAATCTGTTGTTTCTGCAATAGAAAGGTAGTCAGGTAAGGAGAAGATGCTGATGCTGCTGCAAAATGTGATCACAAGGTGTTCAGTAAGAACTGATGCATCAGTACAAATACCATCCTGAAGGACAAGGCCCAGAACAATCTTATACTGAGCTTAGCCCACGCCTGAGATGAAGAGGGAGGAGACATAGCACTCCCGGCACTCTTTCTTACTATGTTTAAATAGATGGCTATCCTTAGCATGATGTCAGTTAAAAGTGGTGAACTGATGTGCAAAGGATGTCACTTTAAAGACTGCATGGCTCTTTGGCAATCCTAAACAGCTACTGCAATGTCATTGATCCAAGATGGCACTGGCTGGCTGTGGAGGGGATCTATAGGAAGGGGAATAGCACTTTTGGCAGCATGGTTGATCACATCGGAGATATCTTGCACAACCTCATCAATGCAATTAGAGAACTGCCAACTGGTTCTTCAAAGCACAATGTGATAGCTGGTTTGGAGACGACAAGGAAGTAACAGGATCAACAGAAAGTCATCACTGTCATGAAGATTGTCATGTGGTGACAAACGCAGTGAAGTCACAAGAGTGTTGGGAAGAGATTATTAGATCAACAGCTGAAAAGTTTCCACAGTACTGAAGTTACAGTACTCTTGAATGATCACATTACCAGTGCCTAGGTTAGGTGTGAAGGGACTGGGAGAACCGGTCATGCCCCAGGATCACTGCCTCTCCCCGATGGGGTGGAACCGTATCAATGAGCATTGGTGTCATCGTCCCGATTCTTCTTCTTCTTCTTCTTCTTCTTCTTCTTCAGCCTATTGTAGCCGGATTCTTCTGAGGACCTATTCATGATGAGCATGTGAAGGCAGCAACTGGCTGTTCTTTAGCAACTGGCTTTCAGTGGGCCACTGATATGTGGGTTTCTGGGGAGAGGACTCCTGAGAGAGGCCTGTCACCAGTATACACCAGAGGAGGAAGCTGGAAGTGGTTCTTGAAGCTGGCACAATCCACAGTGCAATTTTCCTAATGACTCAACTTCTCCAGATTTTTTTGTATGTTTAGTGTTCTGCAGCTTACAGAAATTTTAAATATGTCATTAATTAATTGTTCAACAAAGCTGCTATGTGGTAATAATTTATTTCACTGGACTTGTTATGGGTCTTGCCCATTATCAGCAGTATCTTATACGTGATGTACTTTGTTTGGGGTATCGCAATGACAAGATTTTGTAATATTCATGTAGTAATATGATTACACAATTTATATACCCATATATGTAATCAGCATAAGCATTTTTTATGAAATATATACAGCTGTAAAAAATTCCTCGTGCTGATTACGTATCTGTATATATAAATCATGTAAATATAATATTAAATGAACACTGTGAAATATTATCATTTGGATACGCTAGAGAGTATTACATTTAAGATACCGCTGATGACTGGCAATGCCTGAGACTTGCTGGTGAAATAAAATACTGCCATGAAGCAGCCTTTGCTGAACAATTAATTAGGATGACATATTTACAAATTCTCCAAATTTATCTTCAATATGTTTCACAAAAAATAATGTCTTTGTCACAGTTTGAGTACATAAGTGTGGTTTTTTTTTTTTGTTTTAGGGCGCACAACTTCAACGGTCATTAGCGCCCAGACTACGTTAGGAATGCACCGCGAGTTACAAGTTCAAAACAGCAACGAAACGAAAAACACGATAAAAGACAGACTGACAGGCATAGGATTAAAAAAAAAAAACAGCATAATCAAATGTCCTTAGAGAGGGTTGTCAAGTTGATAAAATGAAGAACGCGAGCAGCTGCTCGTGGGTCATCCGCTAAAATGGCATCTAGAGTACATGGCAGGCTAAGATCAAGACGCAGTGTGTTAAAATCCGGACAGGACGTTAAAATGTGGTGGACCGTCAGCAATTGCCCACATGGGCAGAACGGCGCCGGCGCAGCAGTCAGCAGATGGCGATGGCTGAACCGGCAGTGTCCAATTCGTAACCGGGCCAAAACTACCTCCTCCCGCCGAGAAGGACGTGAGGAGGACGTCCAAGCCGCGGGAAGAGGTTTCAAGGCCCGAAGCTTGTTGTCTGTAAGTGCAGCCCAATCGGCATGCCACAGCGATAAAATGCGCCGACAAATTACCCTGCTACAATCTGACGAAGGGACACAACAAGAAGCTGTCCGAGGCTGGAGGATCGCAGCCTTGGCCGCGGCATCTGCAGCTTCGTTCCCAGGGATACCGACATGGCCAGGAACCCACATAAAGCTAACCGGAGAACCGACGTCCACCAGCTGCTGAAGAGAGCGTTGGATCCGGTGCACGAAATGGTGAACCGGGTACGGATCACTGAGGCTCTGGATGGCGCTCAGGGAATCGGAGCAGATGACATATGCAGAATGTCGGTGGCGGCAGATGTAAAGAACAGCCTGGTAGAGGGCAAAGAGCTCAGCTGTGAAGACCAAACAATGGCCATGGAGCCGGTATTTGAAACTTTGTGCCCCGACAATAAAAGAACACCCGACCCCGTCATTGGTCTTAGAGCCATCTGTATAAATGAAGGTCATATTAATGAACTTCGAACGAAGTTCGACAAAACGGGAGTGGTAGACTGAACCGGGGGTAACCTCCTTTGGGAGCGAGCAGAGGTCAAGGTGGACGCGAACCTGAGCCTGGAGCCAAGGTGGCGTGTGGCTCTCGCCCACTCGAAAGGTTGCAGGGAGTGAAAAATTAAGGTGTTGAAGGAGGCAACGAAAGCGAACTCCAGGGGGTAGCAGGGCAGAGACATACAACGAGAGAGTCATCAAAAAAGGAATGATAAGACGGGTGGTCGGGCATTGCCAGTAGCAGACAGGCATACCGACAAAGCAGTATATCGCGCCGGTAGGTGAGTGGCAATTCACCAGCGTCAGCATGAAGACTCTCGACGGGACTAGTATAAAACGCTCCGATCGCAAGTCGTAAACCCCTATGTTGTATGGAGTTGAGGAGTATACAAAGCTCCCATAATCCAGCTTGGAGCGGACGATCGACCGATATAGGCGAAGTAGGACGGTTCGATCCGCTCCCCACGACATGCCACTGAGAACACGGAGGACATTTAGAGAACGGGTACAACGGGCAGCCAAATATGACACATGTGGAGACCAGCTAAGTTTCCTGTCAAATGTAAGACCTAAAAATTTTGTTGTCTCCACGAATGGGAGAGCAACGGGACCGAGTTGTAAGGACGGTGGGAGAAACTCTTTGTAGCGCCAGAAGTTAATACAGACCGTCTTCTCGGCATAAAAATGGAAGCCATTGGCGACACTCCAGGAGTAAAGACGGTCAAGAGAACGCTGAAGACAGCGCTCCAGGAAACACGTACGCTGTGCGCTGCAATAGATGGTAAAATCGTCCACGAAAAGGGAGCCGGATACATCAGCTGGGAGGCAATCCATTATTGGATTGATCGCTATGGCGAAGAGAGCGACGCTCAAAACTGAGCCCTGTGGCACCCCATTCTCCTGGCGAAAGGTGTCCAACAGGACAGAACCCACACGTACCCTGAACTGTCGATCCATTAAAAAGAAACGAATAAAAAGAGGGAGGCGACCGCGAAGGCCCCATGTATGCATGGTGCGGAGAATGCCCGCCCTCCAACAGGTGTCGTAAGCCTTCTCCAAATCAAAGAACACAGCCGCGGTCGGGTGCTTCCGCAAGAAGTTATTCATAATGAAGGTCGACAAGGTAACTGGATGGTCAACAGCAGAGCGGCGCCTACGAAATCCACATTGTACATTGGTAAGTAGGTGTCGAGACTCGAGCAGCCAAACCAAACGGGAGTTAACCATTCGCTCCATCACTTTACAGACACAGCTGGTAAGTGAGATGGGTCGATAACTGGAAGGCAAGTGCTTGTCCTTCCCCGGCTTAGGGATCGGGACAACAATAGACTCGCGCCAGCATGCGGGAACATGTCCCTCAATCCAGATGCGATTGTAAGTACGAAGAAGAAAACCTTTACCCGCAGGAGAAAGGTTCTTCAGCATGTGAATATGAATAGAATCAGGCCCTGGAGCAGAGGACCGTGATCGGCCAAGTGCATTCTCAAGTTTTTCGCATGGTGAATGGGGCATTATAACTTTCACGATTCGAGGAGCGGAAGTTAGGTGGCCTAGCCTCCTCTGCCTGTTTGCGGGGGAGGAAGGCAGGGTGGTAATGAGCGGAGCTCGAAACCTCCGCGAAAAAGCGGCCGAAGGCATTGGAGACAGCCTCAGGGGCCACAAGGACGTCATTCGCGACCGTCAAGCCAGAAACTGGTGAGTGGACCTTAGTGCCAGATAGCCGGCGCAGGCTACCCCAGACAACAGAAGAAGGAGTAAAACTGTTGAAGGTGCTTGTGAAAGCAGCCCAGCTGGCTTTCTTGCTTTCTTTAATAATACGACGACACTGTGCACGTAATCGTTTATAATTGATACAATTCGCCACTGTAGGGTGGCGTTTAAAGGTGCGTAAAGCACGTCGACGAGCACGTAAAGCGTCTACATGCTGCGGTCCACCAGGGGACCGGTACGCGACGTGGAGAAGAAGTAGGGTGAGGGATGGAATATTCAGCAGCAGTGAGAATGACTTCCGTGAGGTGTGCGACCTGACGATCGCAGCTTGTGAAAGTTTGATCCTGAAAGGTCACCCTGGAAGAGAAGAGCCCCCAGTCTGCTTTGGAGATGGTCCAACTAGATGAGCACGGAGAGGGGGTATGCTGCAGGAGATGGATAACACACGGGAAGTGGTCGCTCGAATATGTATCTGAAAGTACATACCACTCAAACCGGCGTGCAAGTTGGGGAGTACATATAGAGAGGTCTAAATGGGAATAGGTGTGAGATGTGTCCGAAAGAAAAGTAGGGGCGCCAGTATTGAGGCAGACAAGATTGAGCTGGTTGAAAAGGTCTGCTAACAGGGAGCCCCTCGGGCAGGATGCTGGAGAGCCCCAAAGGGGATGGTGGGCATTGAAGTCTCCAGTTAACAAAAATGGTGCAGGTAGCTGAGCAATAAGTTGCATCATATCTGCCCTGGTAACGGCAGACGACGATGGAGTGTAAACGGTACAAATGGAAAATGTAAAAGTGGGGAGAGTAATCGGATGGCAACTGCCTGCAGGCCGGTGTGCAACGTGATGGGATCGTAGTAAATATCATCCCGGACCAGCAACATAACCCCTCCATGAGCCGGGATACCTACCACAGGGGGTAGGTCAAAACGCACAGAGGTGTAGTGTGCCAAGGCAATTTGATCGCATGGGCGTAGCTTTGTTTCCTGGAGGGCTACGACGAGCGGACGGTGCAAGTGGAGCAGCAACTTCAAGTCCTCTCGGTTGGAGCAAATGCTGCGAATATTCCAGTGAATAAGTGCCATCGTAAGAAGAAAAGGAAGATGAAAGAAGGGGTCACCTCGAAGGCCGCTGAGGGCCTGGCTTCGAGCGAGCACTGCTGCCGCTATCAGTAGGCGGACAGTCATCGTCCATTGGTTCTATAGATTCATTGGCCAGCTTGGTAAGATGGCCGGGAGGGGGAGCTTCCTCCGCCGGTGAACGGCCAGATGTTCGGCTACCAGCGGTGCGGCCAGGCGAAACGGATGACGGCCTGGGGCAGCAACCGCTGGGTGGCGCAGGAGAATAAATGCGCCGTGGCGGAGAAGGAGAACTGTGCTTCCTATGAGCCTTCTTGGAAGGTCGTTTGGTGGAAGTACCGGTTGATGGCTGGGAGGTCGAGGTACGTAGGAAGTCTGCACGGGACGGTTCCTTCTTGAAGGCCCGTGCATCTGACTTCTGGGTCTTCGTCTTAGCAGAAGCTGATGAAGGGGCTGGTGTCTGTGGGGTGATGGGAGGAAGAGGAGACGTCGACCGCGCGATCTTAGCACTGGCCGAACGGACGACCGTGGTGCTGAAGGTCAGATCGCATGTCTGGGTTGCCACCTCCCTGGTAGTCCGAGGAGAGGCGAGGACAGTACTTTATTTCCCCGCTGGGAGCAGCGTGGGCTTCCTACTAGCCAATAGCTTGCGAGCAGCCGAGGTGGACACTTTCTCTTTGACCCGAATTTCTTGGATACAGCGTTCTTCCTTATGGACGGGACAGTCACGGGAGGATGTGGCATGGTCACCCTGACAGTTCACACAACGAGGAGACGGAGGTGGACAGTCACCCTCATGGGCATCCCAGCCACAAGTGACACATTTAGCCGCACTGAAACAAGACTGTCGAGTGTGATTGAAACGCTGACACTGGTAGCAGCGCGTAGGTGTCGGGACATAGGGGCGAACAGAAATAACCTCGTAGCCCGCCTTGATGCACGATGGCAGCTTAACACTATCAAAGGTCAAGAAAAGTGTCCAGGTCGGTACAAGGTCATTGTTGACCTTTTTCATGACCCTATGGACAGCCGTCACGCCCTACTCAGCGAGGAAAGATTGAATCTCCTCGTCAGTCAATCCGTCAAGAGATCTAGTATAGACCACACCACGAGACGAATTCAAAGTTCAGTGAGCCTCCACCCGGACAGGGAACGTGTACAGGAGTGTGGCCTGAAGCAGTTTTTGTGCCTGAAAGGTGCGCTCAGTTTCTAGTAACAAGGTACCATTACGCAACCTGGTACAAGATTTGACAGATCCGGCTATAGGCAAGGGAAAGAAGGCAAGGGAAAGAGTAAGGAAGACAGTGAGATGGAGAAGAACAAAGAAAGGAACCAACCAAAGAAGGAAGAAACGAGAAGTGAAAGTACTTCATGAAGAATATTCCAAGAAAGGAAGGTAGAAGCTAGGGAATAGCCAGGTTGACATCAAAGGCTGCCACCATGAGAAAGAGCAGAAGATGGAATGATAATCTGAGATGAGAGATTGCCGTATAGGAAAGAAAGTGGGTGCTGCAATAGCTTGGGGCCCATGCTCGCCACGCATATGTTTATGGAAGAGTGAGCTTCCTGAGGTGTCAACATGTTTTAGTATGAATTTTCACAACACTTAAAATTGTATGGCAGAAAATCACAATCAGTACAATTTCTGGATTGCCTTTATTTTTGATACCACATATTTAGCAATTCCAGAATCTTAATGTACACTGATAAGCCAAAACTGACTACTGTCCACCATGCTGCATGCCACCTGGTGGCACTGTGGGCACGTGACATAACAAAAGTATGTAAGCACAGCATACACAGACAGGGGATCACTCTAGTGAAGGTATGGGCTGCAAATGGAAAAATCCATGGAGATAAGCGACTTGGACAACAAGAGAAATTTTAATTATGCAGAGCGTGTGATCGAGTGTCTTGAAAATGACAAAGGTGGTCAAACGTTCATGTGCTACCATGAGCATATACAGAAAAAAAGGTAGAAGGGCAGTGAAACTACCACCAGGCACTAAATGGTTGGACAACCATGACTCTTCACAGAATGTGGGGCTCTGAGGCTTGTCTGCTCTGTAAAGTAAGATAGATAGTGACCTGTCGCATCTCTGCCGAAATAGCACAATGTTGGTGCACGTACAAGCGTTTTGGAGCACAGCATTTACCTTACATTGTCGTGGAGCTCACAGCACACCACCGCTACATGTTCACATGTTTACCCAATGACACTGTCAATTATGATTGCAATGGGCACGAGATTTGACCGTCAATCAATGGAAATCTGTTGGCTCTTTGGGTAAATCACATTTTTTTCTACACTAGGTCGATGGTCGTCTCCACAAACGCCGTGATGACAATGACGACTGTGTGTTTAAGGGATTAAACAATGGGGTCATCAGTTCCTCCTTACGAGAGAAACATGCCAAAATGTAAAAAGCTAAAACAATGAGTAGTAGGCTGCTCAAACTATGTAAACAAGTCAAGGAGTTTAAAAGGGCATGACAGTAGTTGGACAACAATAGGCAAAAGAAAAGAGATAAATGAGGCAGCATCTTGTACAGGGGGAGCTAAAAGCCCAAGGTGAGGGGGGGAAGAAAGGAATCTGCAGTTGCTTTGTGGGTACTTACCATGGAGTGGAGGGGAGGGGAGAGGAGGGGGGGTAGGGGGGGGGGGGTAGAGGCAGGGCCCTCGCCCCCACAACTGCCCCTAACACTGGAAATGGAAGCGTGTTACAGATTACAGTAAAATCCATTCTCCCTCAGAAAATGCAACACTTTGGTAGTAGCTGTCACGTCATCCACAAGCACCTGAGGTAGGCAAGCTGAAAGCATGCTGCAGATTGGCCAGCAGGGCACACTCAACATGAACATACACTATCATCAGACCACCACAGCTGCAGTGAGGAGGATCCTCCAGACACAGCAGGAACTTGTGGACGAGTCGTGTGGTCAACCCACAATCAGTACAATGCCATCTTTCTGAAAGGCCTGGAAAGATGAATGCCACACCTTAGTGGACAATTTAATGGCTCAACTTTTTTTGGATCGTAGCAGCCTGCCATTCCAGTTTATAGAGCCTCGAAATATTGTGTCGCATTTTTAACCTTAAGTGTGGACCCAGTATCCTGACGTCAAGTTTATTTCCTGTAGTTGCGTCTTTAGGTAGACGGTTGATGAGTTCATTTCCTGGAATACTTATATGGCTCAGTGTCCAGATGAAGGTCACTATCTCTGGAGAGTTGTAGAGGTTAGCCAGTAGCTCCCAGATGTTTGCGACCAAAAGAGTTTTGGGATAGCACAGGGTTATACCTTTTAAGCAACTAATGGAATCACTACAGATCATAAAGTTCATCGTGGCCTGGGATTTGACGTACCACAAAGCCTGAAAGATGGCAACAAACTGTGCAGTGTATACACTGCAGGTACTTGGCAGAGTGTGTTGCTCATGACCCCATGAATGTGCAAAAGTGTAGCCGACCGTGCTGTTTACTTTTGATCCTTCTTTGTAGATGCATACCGAATTCTAATAATTGTGGAAGATTGAAAGAAACAGGTGTCAGAAGGGTAGGCTCAGCATCCTCCTTCGGGCCACGAAACAGATCCATCTGTATCACAGTACATGGCAGATGTCAAGAGGGCTCTAGGAACACAAGACTAACGGAGGCTGTTGGAGGTCCTTCAGTAGAATATAGAGTCGGATCCCAGTGGAACAAAGTTGAGTGACATGGATGGGTAGGCATCTGACAGACTGAGTTGTAGACTAACCTGCTGTGGTGGGACACCGGCTTCTGCCAGGAGGCTGTCAACAGGGCTCGTATGGAATGCACCCGTTGCCAACCAAATGCCAGTGTGGTGAACAGGTTCCAGCAGGCTCTGTAAGGACAGTGCTGCCGACCCATTCACAGGCCAAGGGGGATAAAATCACTGCTCAGAAGAACTGTGAGGTCCACATCCCACAAGCAGTGACTAAGAAGACAGAGCATTCTGCTTCTTCATGAAAGTGACCTTGAGCCAGTGGACATGGGGCACCCAAGTTAGCTTGTGGTAAAATAAAATACCTAAGAATTGTCAAGTGCCAATGACTTCAAGTAACTGCTCACCAAGATCAATTTCTAGGTGTGTGTGCACAGTCCCGAGTCATAAAAAAATGCATAACTCTCGATTTTGCAGGGGAAAATTGATATCTGTGGTTCAGGGCCCAGTTATGGACACACCAGACAGCTGCGACGTCTATAGAGTTCATTCCCAGTTTTTCTGTGCACCGTTCAATCTTTCGACCAACTTTGTTGTATGGGAGCGAAAGCTGGGTGGATTCAGGTTACCTTATCAATAAGGTTGAGGTTACAGATATGAAAGTAGCTAGGATGATCACAGGTACTAGTAGATGGGAACAATGGCAGGAGGGTGTGCACAATAGGTCCTACATTCATTACTTAATGCTCACAGCTTTTACTCTGCATTACCACACCAGTGAGAACAAGACTATGGGTAATAGCGAATTTATTTTCAATTGATTTTCAATTGATTTCGGGCAGTTGTCGATCACCATTAATGTCTGTTCATCCAAACATGCAAGTAAATAATGTGTCAGGGTGTGCACAAGATGATAATATCATGGGTCTTGAACCCTCAGTCTCATCCTCACTGGTGAATGGAATACAGAGTAAAGGTGTGAGCTTTGAGTGATTAATGTATGGGCTACAATACAGAGATGTTGACAGTGTGACACATGGAAGTTTGGATCAGTCCGGGAAGTGTGTACGGATAGTTGTTAAAGTAATCAGTTGTGACCAGCACGAAATTCGGGTTCAAGTCTCTGGCACAAATTTTCACCCATCAGCAATAGGTAGTATATCTATACCTAACACAGCTGATTCTAAGTTATTTGCATTCAGCAAATTTATTTCCGATGGCTGTCAATCGCCAATGTCTGTTCATCCAGACATGCGAGTAAATATTTACTTACTTGTTAATTATTTACTTGTTAATTACTTCTTGACAGCTACAACCTATTGCCTGGGGAGATAAAATAAAGCCATACAACTCCCAGTCCTGTGTATAATAAGTGTGTGTAATTATTACTACCTGGCACAGCCAGAAACTACAAAGAAAAAACCTAACATCAAAATAAGGAAAGAGGAAAAAGGAAACTACTTTCTACCACTATAAAACTATTACTAACCAATTACTGAATTACTTGTATTACTGGTGGTACTACTACTTTTAGAAGTGATATGTACACTTTTTGTTCATTCATTAGGTACATCTGAACTGTAGACATATCCTACTGAATGAACACAATGAAGTGTGCAAATTTTACTCAAAGAAGCAGTAGTACCAACTACAATAACAAGAACCCTGGCTCCTAACTTGCAATAAAAATAAAGTATATTATAAAAATTTGAGATATTCCAGAAGTAACAGTTCACTGACACTGTGCATAGTGTACTTCCTCTGCCTACTACACATCTCTAGCCACCTACCTCAGAACTTTCACAACACATTTCCTGCTATATTATTTTCCAATAAGAAGGAAACAAGCTTGTTAAATGCTAGTTAATAACTACAGATTTTAAAACTGATATCTGACAAGAGTTTGTCAAAATGGGTTGGGCTTCTGCATTGACTTTACTGGCACAGGAGAGTGGGAAGCCACAGATTTCACTTTTTAAGACACTGAGGTATTGACAGCAAATTTATGATCAGGCTTAGTTCAAATGTTAGAAGAAAACTGGACATCAGTTTGACATGCCTTCCCACAGCTGTAGCATTTTTTCGTCATTACAGTGAAATAAAAAGTTATCAATTTCCTCTGTTTTTCATTGTGTTCTCATTTCTGTATTTCTCCATACAGCTACCATGAAGGAAAACTTTGAAATAAGCATTTAGTTTGTTCATTGGGGATCAGCAGTAATTCACAGTTTTTGAGGCAGATCCTATGAGACTTTTAAGCTGGCCAAATCAGAAACACTGTTTCTTTACAAAGAAAACATTTTTAATGCAAGAAATTGATAATACTACAAAAAATGACCATGAACAAATCAGTTTTGATTGTATTAAAAAAGGTGCCTTGCAGAGTACGGATTTAGATGAAAATTTTATCTACCAACAGGACAGTTTTACAAGGCATGACAAAATGTGCATCACGTAAACACAAACGGCTTAAGCCACACCATGGTCTCACGATTTAAGCATTCTGAAAATCTGAAGGACATCTGAGAATCTAGTACTAAAAACAATAAAAATGTAAATAAAAGTAATCCGAATTAGTAACTTCCAGAAGTCTGGAACGAAGCATTGGAAGTTGCAACACCTAAAGTAGTACAATTAGGGTGTGCTTCCACAGAACACACTCACCGTATAAATATGCCTCATTTACAATGGCATTAGTCTGACAATGTTCCTTATAGTCTTGAGAGAATATTTTTGTGAATAAGAAATTCAAATTTTCAGTGTCCCCTATGTGTCACAATAATTCATCCCTATACAAGCATAAACATCAAATTACCTTCATTTCAGAATACTCTCTTTAAATATAAGTTTCCAGATAGTGTCACTTCATCAGCATGAGAAGCAGAAAACATTAAGTGTCTAAATAATTGCACATCTAAAGTTTTACTTTATGTTATTTTTAAATTTCAATTATTTTGCATATTTTCATGTGTAAAATACGTACTACAGCAGCTGCACTTGCACATTCTTGTTAACACAGTCTCCCAAACTAACCCCAAAGCCAAAATATCTGTGTGTTGAAATACATTTCACACTTAGTGTAAATGCAGATGTATCAGAGGTGGATAACCAAGGCTTCAATTAGATAACACTACAAGAAAGAAGCCCAATTTAATATACATCCCTACTTATGATGACAATACCAGGTTTATCTGTAATGTAGATCTAAAAGTACTTTTTACCCAAGAAAATGAGTGAGTCTGTCACTGTTAGTCATACTTTATCTAGTAATCTGCAAAGAAGGAGAGCCATATGGTGCAATCAAGAAGTTTCCATTCCAAAGCCGTACAGTCCAGAAATTGTATACCAATCAGATTGGATTGGATTGGATTGGATTGTTTGGGAGAAGAGACCAAACAGCACGGTCATCAGTCTCATCAGATTTGGAAAGGATGTGGAAGGAAGTCGGCCTTGCCCTTTCAAAGGAACCATCCCGGCATGTGCCTGGAGCGATTTAGGGAAATCACAGAAAACCTAAATCAGGATGGCCGGATGCGGGATTAAACTGTTGTCCTACCGGATGAGAGTCCAGTGTGCTAACCACTGCGTCACCTCGCCCGGTATACCAATCAGACAATATCACCGTGAGCACTTAAGTGATCAACGCACCAATGCACCAGGTTGGAAATACCCATTTCGTAAAACATTGTGTCCTGCTATGTACACTACTGGCCATTAAAATTGCAACACCAAGAAGAAATGCAGATGATAAACGGGTATTCATTGGACAAATATACTATACTAAAATTGACATGTGATTACAATTTCATGCAATTTGGGTGCATAGATCCTGAGAAATCAGTACCCAGAACCACCACTTCTGGCCGTAATAACGGCCTTGATACGCCTGGGCGTTGAGTCAAACAGAGCTTGGATGGCGTGTACAGGTACAGCTGCCCATGCAGCTTCAACACGATACCACAGTCCATCAAGAGTAGTGACTGGCGTATTGTGACGAGCCAGTTGCTCGGCCACTATTGACTAGACGTTTCGAATTGGTGGGAGATCTGGAGAATGTGCTGGCCAGGGTAGCAGTCGAACATTTTCTGTATCGAGAAAGGCCCGTGCAGGACCTGCAACATGCGGTCGTGCATTATCCTGCTGAAATGTAGGGTTTTGCAGGGATCGAATGAAGGGCAGAGCCACGGGTCATAACAAATGTAAGGTCCACTGTTCAAAGTGACATCAATGTGAACAAGAGGTGAACAAGAGGTGACCAAGACGTGTAACCAATGGCATCCCATACCATCATGCCACCTGATATGTCAGTATGGTGATGACGAATACACGCTCTTCCAATGTGTGTTCACCACGATGTCGCCAAACACGCATGCGACCATCATGATGCTGTAAATAGAACCTGGATTCATCCGAAAAAATTATGTTTTGCTATTCGTGCATCCAGGTTCGTCATTGAGTACACCATCGCAGGTGCTCCTGTCTGTGACGCAGCGTCAAAGGTAACCGCAGCCATGGCTCCGAGCTGATAGTCCATACTGCTGCAAACATCGTCGAACTGTTCGTGCAGATGGTTGTTGTCTTGCAAACGTGCCCATCTGTTGACTCAGGGATCGAGACATGGCTGCACAATCCGTTACAGCAATGCGGATAAGATGCATGTCATCTCAAATGCTAGTGATACGAGGCCATTGGGATCCAGCACGGCATTCCGTATTACCCTCCTGAACCCACCGATTCCATATTCTGCTAACAGTCATCGGATCTCAACCAACGCGAGCAGCAACGTCGCGATACAATAAACCGCAATCGCGATAGGCTACAATCCGACCTTTATCAAAGTCGGAAACGTGATGGTACGCATTTCTCCTCCTCACATGAGGCATCACAATGACGTCTCACCAGGCAATGCCGGTCAACTGCTGTTTGTGTATGAGAAATCTGTTGGAAACTTTCCTTATGTCAGCACGCTGTAGGTGTCGCCACTGGCACCAACGTTGTGTGAATGCTCTGAAAAATTAGTCATTTGCATATCACAGCATCTACTTCCTGTCGGTTAAATTTCGCGTCTGTAGTACATCGTCTTTGTGGTGTAGCAATTTTAATGGCCAGTAGTGTATATGAAGAGGTCTGTAACTGCCTGCTGCACATCCTTATCTGACAGAAATATCCAACCTCTCAAGGACTTTAAGGGACCAAAGGTGTGACAATTGCATGGGAAGAAATCTGGACTTTAGGGCAGGTGCTTGACTGTCTCCCACTTGAGCTAGCAAAATTTCCACGTTGCAACATTTGCAATATAGGGTGCTATGAGGTGGCAGCATCAGCAGGTACACCATACAACAATGGTGCTTTTTGACACACATGCCGCCCTGGACACATTCTTCATTCTTGATGGATGCCTAACCGGTGCGTGTCCTTCGGCAGTCAAAAGAAGAATACTTGCACATTGGGCCTGTTTGGACACATTTGATGATAATGTGACCATAGTTCAAGTTTCTGCATTTACTGCACACATGTCTGAAGGACACGAGTGCCATACTAGTCTGTCAGGGCTTATATACCTGCAGCGTGGTCTCACTATGGTGTATATATATACTGCAGCAATACCCTCAAATGGTAACTTTTTGATTGCCCTTATACTAACTGACACCTGTTATACATCGGCTTTCAAAAATTTTCCGAGATCAAATGCAACTTTGCACTTTATTTTCTCAGCCATCAATGTAGTATTCTCAAGCTCAATTTCCTCTTTGTAGCCAACTAGTTTGATGAGGTTTTTCCACTTTAAATGACTAAGCACACTTATGTATTACACAGCTTATTAACTATTTTTATTCACATCAGGATAGCTCTACAAGTTGAAAACCGGTTCATAATACATTCTTGTGGAATAATACAGAGTTACATTTGCTCTTCAAACTTAAATATTCCACAGTTGTCACGAATTCTAGCAACGGATCGTCAATGACATAATCAAACAATCTGTCAGCCTAATTGTCATTGTTGTTGTTGTTGTTGTTGCTGTTGTGGTCTCCAGCCCAGAGACTGGTTTGATGCAGCTCTCCATGCTACTTTATCCTGTGCGAGCTTCTTCATCTCCCAGTACCTACTGCAGCCTACATCCTTCTGAATCTGCTTAGTGTATTCATCTCTTGGTCTCCCTCTACGATTTTTACCCTCCGCGCTGCCCTCCAATGCTAAACTGGTGATCCCTTGATGCCTCAACACATGTCCTACCAACCGATCCCTTCTTCTAGTCAAGTTGTGCCACAAACTTCTCTTCTCCCCAATCCTATTCAATACCTCCTCATCAGTTATGTGATCTACCCACCTTATCTTCAGCATTCTTCTGTAGCACCACATTTTGAAAGCTTCTATTCTCTTCTTGTCCAAACTAGTCATCGACCATGTTTCACTTCCATACATGGCTACACTCCACACAAATACTTTCAGAAACGACTTCCTGACACTTAAATCTATACTCGATGTTAACAAATTTCTCTTCTTCAGAAACGATTTCCTTGCCATTGCCAGTCTACATTTTATATCCTCTCTACTTCGACCATCATCAGTTATTTTACTCCCTAAATAGCAAAACTCCTTTACTACTTTAAGTGTCTCATTTCCTAATCTAATTCCCTCAGCATCACTCGATTTAATTTGACTACATTCCATTATCCTCGTTTTGCTTTTGTTGATGTTCATCTTATATCCTCCTTTCAAGACACTGTCCATTCCGTTCAACAGCTCTTCCAAGTCCTTTGCTGTCTCTGACAGAATTACAATGTCATCAGCGAACCTCAAAGTTTTTACTTCTTCTCCATGAATTTTAATACCTACTCCGAATTTTTCTTTTGTTTCCTTTACTGCTTGCTCAATATACAGATTGAATAACATCGGGGAGAGGCTACAACCCTGTCTCACTCCTTTCCCAACCACTGCTTCCCTTTCATGCCCCTCGACTCTTATAACTGCCATCTGGTTGCTGTACAAATTGTAAACAGCCTTTCGCTCCCCGTATTTTACCCCTGCCACCTTCAGAATTTGAAAGAGAGTATTCCAGTCAACATTGTCAAAAGCTTTCTCTAAGTCTACAAATGCTAGAAACGTAGGTTTGCCTTTCCTTAATCTATTTTCCAAGATAAGTCGTAGGGTTAGTATTGCCTCACGTGTTCCAACATTTCTAAGAAATCCAAACTGACCTTCCCGAGGTTGGCTTCTACCAGTTTTTCTATTTGTCTGTAAAGAATTCGTGTTAGTATTTTGCAGCTGTGGCTTATTTAACTGATAGTTTAATAATTTTCACATCTATCAACACCTGCTTTCTTTTGGATTGGAATTATTATATTCTTCTTGAAGTCTGAGGGTATTTCGCCTGTCTGATATATCTTGCTCACCAGATAGTAGAGTTTTGTCAGGACTGGCTCTCCCAAGGCTGTCAGAAGTTCTAATGGAATGTTGTCTACTCCCGGGGCCTTGTTTCGACTCAGGTCTTTCAGTGCTCTGCCAAACTCTTCATGCAGTATTGTATCTCCCATTTCATCTTCATCTACATTCTCTTCCATTTCCATAATATTGTCCTCAAGAACATCGCCCTTGTATAGACCCTCTATATACTCCTTCCACCTTTCTGCTTTCCCTTCTTTGCTTAGAACTGATTTTCCATCTGAGCTCTTGATATTCATGCAAGTGGTTCTGTTTTCTCCAAAGGTCTCTCTAATTTTCCTGTAGGAACTATCTGTCTTAACCCTAATGATACATGCTTCTACATCCCTATATTTGTCCTCTAGCCATCCCTGCTTAGCCATTTTTCACTTCCTGTAAATCTCATTTTTGAGACATTTGTATTCCTTTTTGCTTGCTTCATTTACTGCATTTTTATATTTTCTCCTTTCATCAATTAAATTCAATATTTCTTCTGTTACCCAAGGATTTCTAGCAGCCCTCGTCTTTTTACCTACTTGATCCTCTGCTACCTTCACTATTTCATATCTCAAAGCTACCCATTCTTCTTCTACTGTATTTCTTTCCCCCATTCTTGTCAATCGTTCCCTAATGCTCTCCCTGAAGCTCTCTACAACCTCTGGTTCTTTCAGTTTATCCAGGTCCCATCTCCTCAATTTCCCACACTTTTGAAGTTTCTTCCGTTTGAATCTACAGTTCATAACCAATAGATTGTGGTCAGAGTCCACATCTGCCCCTGGAAATGTCTTACAATTTAAACCTGGTTCCTGAATCTCTGTCTTACCATTATATAATCTGAGACCTTCCAATATCTCCAGGCTTCTTCCATGTATACAACCTCCTTTTATGATTCTTGAACCAAGTGTTAGCTATGAGTAAGTTATGCTCTGTGCAAAATTCTACCAGGTGGCTTCCTCTTTCATTCCTTCCTCCCATTCCATATTTACCTACTATGTTTCCTTCTCTTCCTTTTCCTACTATCGAGTTCCAGTCACCCATGACTATTAAATTTTCGTCTCCCTTCACTATCTGAATAATTTCTTTTATCTCATCATACATTTCATCAATCTCTTCGTCAGCTGCGGAGCTAGTTGGCATAGAAACTTGTACTACTGTGGTAGGTGTGGGCTTCGTATCTATCTTGGCTTAATTATTGTATACAATATTACATTTGTTTACCATGTGGGATAACTGTCAGTCCTTGCACCAATTTATGATCCTCAGCATCTTCCTGCATTTTGATAAAATAATGTGGTGTTGCTAGTTCTTTAGATACAGCAGCAATATCCATTAGCAACCTCGTTGAGTTTCCAGCCTTATACAAGTAATGGCATGTTACACTTTCTTGAGATACATCCAGAACTAATTTAACACTGTTCATTGATACTTATCAAGAGGATTTTAATTACAAGGAAGGTCTTCAATCAAGTTGGAAAAGTTCTTCAATATTTCACACACTCTTAATCCATTCATGAAGTGACACTGCAAAACTGTAACGTCTTTACAAAATCATGCCTTCCGTGACTATGAACCATGTTAGCCAAGTTCATCCTGAACATTTCTCACAGAATACACAATTAATTCCTACTGAGAAGATTATGGCAATCAGAAGGTCATAGAAAGCCAACACAACATGTCGCTTCGTCTTACTCATGGCAGAAAAGTTATTTCAAAAAGCAAGTGCCCTGAGCCAGAATCTAATTGGCATCCTATCAGCTCTTGTGGCTTTCCTCTATTTAGTAGTTTAAGTTTATTTTCAGTCAGTCAATTAGTTCTGTCATTTCAGTATTCATACTGAGTTGCTACTTTAGTGGCACGATTTTCAGAGCAACTATTTTAAAAAACCATTCAGGATATGACATTGTGTCGTTCTGTTTCAGTGCAAGCAGGATTGACAGCAGTATGTCTAGATGACAAAGCCGTAACTAACTTAACTGACAAAAGCTCCCAAGCAGTTTCATTTTACGTTATGTAAGTCAACACATAAAATTCATTCAATTCTTCCACTGCTCTCCTTGCATGCATTTTCCCACCTTCTGCTTTGATTTGTCAACAAGGCTATTGCTTTTATTCTGTTGAAGCTTCCTCTGCTTTTTTAAAAAAATAGTTTCTCTAATATTGCTTTTAAACACTCCCATGACTCCCTCACAATAATGACTTACACATACCATCTGTTGGTAGTTGCACATACTCTAAACACTATGCCGTCCAGCAACACCACAGTGGTGTCATATGCATAGTATCGCTCAGTGGCTGGCAACAATACAGTGATGTCATGAGCATAGTACCGCGCAGTTGCCAGCGACAGCACTTTAGTATCTTTTGCATTCTGTTCGTGTTTTGTTTAGGTAACAATAAGTTACACACATCAAGTATGTGCCCTTTCATCATGGCAAATAAAAGACTATAGGATTATTTATGAATAATGCGTGGACATCTTGTCTGACTTTTCAGTAGACTTGGCCGAGTGGGAAGAAGACATTGAATATCAAAAAAATTAAAAGTGAAGCAGAATCGTCGGAAGATAGTGAAATACATCCAAGAAGGATTCCGCGAATGCTATGGTTGCCAACTGATTCGGATGAATCAGAGGAAGATGACAGTGCACAGTTGTCAGTGGTCAGACTTTGATCTACTGAGGACCAATAATAAACTTGAAAGATCTCCCAGTCCAAACATATTTCCCAAAGATACACAGAGCATCAAGGATATCATAGAATTGTGTATTGGGAATGATCTATTTGATTATATTAGCAACGAAACCAACAAGTACTACAGTCAAAATTGCAATAGAAGGAAATAGGATTTTAAAAAATGCCGAATTTGTCAATGTTCCCGGACCCAAACCTAGAAAATCTGAAAGATGCCGTGTTTGGTGCTGTTTACAAAAATAGCTTAACTGCACATTGCATTCTGAATGTGCCCCCTGAGACACTATCTGTTGTGGAACATGCCGTTTCTCAATTTCGACTTGTGGTAGAAAACGTTGGACACAACATTAAACACATCTTGCACACGTCACGTTGTTGCTGTCTTCAGTCCAGAGACTGGTTTGATGCTGCTCTCCATGCTACTCTATCCTGTGTAAACTTCATCTCCCAGTCCCTACTACAACCTACATCCTTCTGGATCTGCTTAATGTATTCATCTGTGTGTCCCTCTGCAATTTTTACCCTGCACGCTGCCCTCAGATACTAAACTGGTGTCATGACAGTTAAAAAATAATTTATTTATTTTGTTTTTGCAGTTTTTGCCTCAGGACAACTGAAAACTGGTTTTCCCATCCAACCTTGCTGTGGCAAATGGGCTTACCAAACAAACAGTGCCCCAACAGTTGAATGCCAAACTTGTGCAGTCATGCATACTGCACAGTACAAATGGTTTAATGTGCAACTCACACTATAGCTGGTCTATTGAGATTCATCTGTCCATTGTAGCAAATTTTTATTTCCATAATATTTCCCCCTTCTTTGATAATGTTCCATACAAATTAGATGTAATTTAAAAAAAAAAAAAAAAAAAAAAAGCAGCATTTTACAGGGTTTTCTCTCCTATGAGTTGACAGGCACATTTTCCCTTGTGCCTCTGCATACGTTAGCAATATGTACATGGAGACAGCCCTAACAAATACTGCTCATCATTTGTTTCATGTGACAGTGTTGATTGTAAATGTCTATTTCTCGTTGCAAACAAAATAATTTTTAAAGAGGAATTTTATGTTGCCCCTTTGATTGAGTGGCCCCAGATTAGTCCGTTTTATTTACCTGTATTAACAGAGAGAGTAAAACATGAAGAACGATCAGTACTCCAGCAGTGACAGCATCACCATGGCCCACGCTGACTGCTACCATCCTGCAGCAGCACTGCTTAGTCACTGCTGGTGTACTTTTTATTCTTTGTGTTTTACTGTGTGTTAATACCCATTTACCATGATTTCCATATTGAATGTTAATTACATTCATGACTGTAATGAATTTTTTTTTTTTTTTTACACACACCTCTACTGTGGAACCCATGAAGTCTTCGTACAGCTGTCTCATTCAACACTTTGGCCAGAAGAAGCACTGTGTGAGCTATACTGTAAAAATGGTTTCCCTTCAGAAGAAAGCTCAGTGTCTTGTGTCACTAACAGAAACCAGATCACTGATTATTGTGTAGCGAAAGTTCATGTCTCATTATGGAAAGAAAGTACTTTATGTCAAGTCAATCGGAACATGGAAACTTTTTTAGTGACAGGGTCAGTTCAGAAACAGACACACAGTGGTAGACTATCTGTTTCAGAGGAGATTGCAAGCAGTTCAAACCACATTCACGAGTTTGCCACAAATGTATTAGATACGCTCCGCAGGAGCTTCAAGTGTCAAAGAGTATAGTGCATAACGTGGTTTGCAAATGACTAATTTTATGTGTATCAGGTCCAAATTGTCCAGGCATTACAACCAGATGATTGTCCAAAATGTGAACAATTTTCAATGGACACGCTGAATTGTTTGAATGAGGACGACGATTTCTTGAAATGTCTGTTTTTCTGATGAGGCAACATTTCATGTTTGTGACTAAGTTAACTGCCATAGTGTCCAGATCTAGGGCTCAGAAAATCCTCATGTCTAACAGGAACACATTCAGGACAGTCCAAAAGTTAGTGTGGTGTGGATTAATGTGTGAGTGACTAATTTTTCTTCCTTGAAAGCACTGTAAGTGATATGTTTACCTAGACATGTTTGTGAATTGAACAGCAGTTCCTAATATTGTGAAATTACAACAAGAAGTCAGATATACCAACGGCACAATCACATCACACATATTGCAGAATGTGTGACAAGAGTCTTAATACTGACTTGATATTTTGCACAGAGTTGCCATGATGAACTGATTTAAACGTTGAAGAGTATTAGCTGTGTTAAATGTTTAAGGTTCAAAACTTAATGAAGAGAGACATATGCGATATAAAACATGTTTCAATTACTATATCCAAGAATGAGTTACATTGTTTTGTTATCAGGGTAAACATTTATGACAACAATTTCAAGATGTATGCAGGCAGCCAGAACAAAGATACTTTTGATAAATTTAAAATACACAGGAAGATTACACCAATAAGGAGAGCAAATTTTAAGGTTGACCCTCTTGATCAAAGTAAGATCACTGACAGTTTTTTGTGGTGCGTATTGTTATATTTCAAAAAATGGAGTAAGATGTTGAAAACATAATGAGATTATACACTCAGATATTAAGTTAAATTCTTAAAAGCACCACAGCACCTCTAAGATTAAGGATATGACAATGACAAATTCAGCCTTCTTATAATCCTGTCTACTAAATCCCAAGATGTTAATCTGGCAATAAATAATAACTGATAGTATATAATATTCTGGACAGAAACCTAATATCATTGAAACACAGGGCTGTAATCCTTATCTGCAAAAATAAAGTGACTATTCTTTGGCTTACAATGAAAAATTGCTTTCTTTGGGATTAATTTGGAAAAAAAAATTATTCATACCTAGCAATGTAATCCGTTCTCTGAAAAGCACTAATCCCACAGACATTAATAAATTTAGATTTACTTGAAATATATGAAAACATGAATACCAATGCAGTGGACACACTACGTTTAAATAAAAAATAACATTTTCCCTAAAAATATCTTCATTAACTATTTACATCTTTAATTACTATGTTCATTCTATGAAATCAAGATGTTCAGAATAATCACCGATTTTATCTATTTTGCAATCACTGCTTCCAGCAGCAAATTTTATGAACCCTAATAATGTACATGTTATATGGGCTGGAAAACACACACACACACACACACACACACACACACACACACACACACACACACTTCCATGCCCTCATCAGTTCAAAGAAATGAAGTACCTTAACTGCTACAGTAATTTTCCAATAACATATACACCGAAGCACCAAAGAAACTGGTATAGGCACGCATATTGTAATACACAGATATGTAAACAGGCAGAATACAGTGCTGCGGTTGGCAATGCATATACAAGACAAGTGTCTGGCGCACATGTTTAACAGGTTATCAAGATTTAAGTGAGTTTGAACATGGTGTTATAGTCGGCACACGAGCAATGGGACACAGCATCTCGGATAGTGTTGAAGTGAGGATTTTCCCAGACTACCATTTCACGAGTGTACCATGAATATCAAGAATCTGGTAAAACATCAAATCTCTGACACTGCTGTAGCCGGAAAAAGATTCTGTAAGAACGGGACCAACAATGACTGAAGAGAACCCAGTATTCCACCGATAAACTGAAGTCTACCACCTGCTTTACCCTCGACTGAGCCTATGTGATCATTCCATTTCGTATCTGTATGAAGTGTTACAAGTTTACATTTCTTAACATTTAAAGCAAGTTGACAAGTTGCAGCACTTTGAAATCTTTTAAGATCTGACTGAAGACCTATCAGCTTCTTTCAGACAGTACTTCATTACAGATAACTACATCATCTGCAAAAAGTCTGATGTTACTATTAATATTGTCAGCAAAGTCATTAATATACAACAGCAAGGGTCCCAACACATTTCCCTGGGGTACACCCAAAGTTACTTCTACATCCTCCCTATCAAAAAGTCCTCAATCCAGTCCCAAATTTCACTTGATACCTCATATGATTGCAGTTTTGACAATAAGCGTGGCTGTGGTACCAAGTCAAATGCTTTTCAGAAATCAATAAATATTGCATTTACCTGACTGCCTTCATCGAAAGCTTTCAGTAAGTCATGTGAGAAAAGTGCGAGTTTGGCTTCACATGATCAATGTATTCCGAATACGCACTGGTTGGCATCAAGGTGGGTCATTTTGCTCAAGACACCTCATTATGTTTTGAGCTCAGAACATTTTCTAACATTCTACAACAAATTTACGTCAAGGATACAGGACGGTAGTTTTTTAGATCACTTTTGCTATCCTTATTGTAGATGGGTGTGACCTATGCTGTCTTCCAACTACTGGGCACCATTGTGTGTTCGAGGTATTTACGATACATTATATTTGGTAGAGGGGAGAACCCTGCCACAAATTCAGTATAGGGACTGATAGGAATTCAGACAAGCCCTGGAGCTTTGTTCAATTTTAACAATTTCAGTTGTTTCTTAACACCACTGAGACTAAAATTTATTTCACTCATCTTTACAATGATACAAGAATTAAATTGAGGCAATTCTCATGGGCTTACATTTGAGAAGAGTTAAAAGAATTTCAGCTTTTGTTTGCTATCCTCAATTTCAGTTCCTGTCGCATTCGCAAAAGACTGGACACTAACATTGGTGCCACAAACAGCCTTTACACATGACCAGAATTTCTTGGGTTTTGTGAAAGATTATTTGACAATATTCTGCCATAGTAGTCATTGAAGGCTTCACACATTGGTCTCAACAACCAAATACATTTCAGTAATCATCTATCTATGCTTCATTTTACGCCCATTATGCAGTAGTATTTTAAGTTCCAGTGCATGGTCAGCTATTCTTTTAAACTTTAGCCACTTTTCATCTACTTACCCTGCCCTCTTCTGAAAGTTTCAAGTTCCTCACCGAGATATGGCACTGATTTTTTTAATTTAGTTTACTGAACATATATATTTTCTGCTTGTCTTAGTTGTCCTTTGCACTCTGGTAATCATTGTTGCCACAACTGCATCATGGTCACTGATACCAGTTTTGATGTGGACAACCTCAAAGACATCATGTCTATTTGTTGCCATTAGGTCCAATGTATTTCAGTCTTAAGTGGTATTCTAAACTATCTGTTCTAGGTAGTTTCAGAGAAAGCATTTAGTGATATTTCATGCCCACCACCAATAAAACCACAGTATTTCCAACTGATTATCAGATGATTAAAGTCTCCTCCAATGATTACAACACAATTGAGGTACTTACATATAAATGAACTCAGTTTTCTAAAAAGTCTTCAGTTACATCAGGGGAGGAGTCTGGTGGGCAGTGGATGGATCCAATTACCATTTTATGCCCACATCTGAGACCGAGTCTCAGCCAAACAGTGTCACATACAGCTTCAATTCCTACCTCTGTGGTTTTGAGTTTGTCTACTGCAACAAATACACCACCTCCATTTCCCATTAGACTATCCTTTTGATACACAAATTTTCCCCAAAAATCAATTTCAGGTTTCAACCTGCTTTCTAACATGGTATTATGTGAACTTCACTGCTATTCAGTAGCACTTCAAATATTAGCACTTTGCTGCAAATACTTCAGCAGTTAACCACTAGGATTTTAATACTCCCACCTGTGTAAGGCACTTGTTCCAATCTTACACTGATACTTCTGGGTTTCCTACAGTTATGGGGTTATCTGGACTGGATGGAGTTGCCTAACCTAAAAAAAACTTGTGTGCATCCCACACACATTCAGCTACATGGGAAGCAGCTGCTGGTGTGTAGTGCACACCTGACAGTTCTTAACCCCAGGGTGCAAGTGCAGGAAGTCGCAGCCTAGCTTGTAACAGAACCTTCAAAGTATCTGGTTCAGTCATACTCAGTTCACAACCAAGGGGCCATGATCAGTTCTGGAGAATGTTGGAAACTATGAGCTTCACAACATCCCAAATCATCTCTGTCCCCCATCCACACTGACCAGGATCAGTTCTTACAGCTGAGGCATGCAGACATTTGACGAACTGAAGAAGGGCTTGCTACAAACGTACACAAAGCAGAACAGCACAAGGTTTTTTGCGAGCAGTTGGGCAGTCTGTCACAGAAGCATAATGAGTCCGTAGATAATTTTGTGGACAGAATACGGACAGTGAATGTGCTGACATGAATTAGGGGAGAGATAAGGCAAATAGAATTTTACTCCATGAAGAAAAACAGAGTGCACTGGATGCATTTTTAAGAGGCTCATCCTCCAATACAGCAAGGAGGATGAGAATGGACACCTTGAAGAATTAGCCATAAAGTTTGAGGAAATTTATGTAGTAACAGGAATGTGGGGTAAGAGAGCAGTATCCTCCACTACTGTGAGGTGTTATAGATGTGGGAGGATGGGACATGTGCAGAGGTAATGTCACCAACCTCAGCGTGGTGGATGTGGTGGTGTTCAACAACACTACAACCTGATTGTAGAAATTGTAAGCAGGAACAGAGCATGAATAAGCAGAGCAAGCACATGTTAAACGCAAAACGAAAAATCTAGGTCCACCGTGCAGAGCTCCCGCTAAAGTTCGAGGCACCTAATACGGATACAGAGGCAGAATTTAGTATAGTGAAAAATATTAAAGGGTAGAAAGCAAAAGTTTTTATTCGAAATAGGGGCACAAGTTTGCAGCAAGTAAAGATCTCGAGTCAGAAGCGATCAAACAACTCCACACTGTAATTTACATGGAGTTGGAGATGGTGATGTGGAGTTCTTGGGTTCAGCAATAGTAGATTTTCAGGTTTAGAAACAGCATTTTTAGCAATCCACAGAAGTCGAGCCCCAGGTAAGTGATTGTTACCGCATGATCTCAGATTACACTTTCTGATAATGCAACGTGTGAAAGTAGCTTTTTTTTTCAGTATTAGAATTCATTGACCTGAAGCTGGTGAATGGAGTAATAGCAGACAGCACTAGTCCATGGAGTGCATGCATATACAATCCTTAACATCATTGAAACTACTGATAATTTTGGACAGTGCAAATACTTCACTACCTTAGCTCTGAGGAGGGGGTACCATCAGAGAAAGGTATTCCCAAAGGATTGTCCAAAAACAGCATTCATGGACCTCTGTGGCCATTTTCAGTATCAAAGTATTTAGTCTGGGTTAGCAAATACTCTAACGTTTTGGTGTTTGCGGGATGGACTGTTGAAACTTCGCCCGTGCACACCAGAGCATACACAACATTTGCAAGAGGGTTTTAGAAGATTATGATCAGTGAACTTAACATTAAGCACAGAAAAATGAAACTGCACATTTGAAGTAGTTACATATCTACAAGAGGTTATTAGCAGTGAAGGGGGTCAAAGATGGATTCCAGGTTGATACAGGAACTTCAATTCCTAGTAATGTCAAAGAGTTAAAAATCTTTCTTTGGATAGGGAATTATTATTGAAAATTCATAAAATGATTTAGAGATATAGTGTGACCGCTTATGTGACTTAAAATAGGTTGTCGAGTTTTAATGGATAAAGGAATGCCAAGATGTGTTTGAAGAGTTTAAGAAAACATCAACACCAAGTCCTATACTAATTTTTCTCAACTACGGGAAAAAGAGTTTGTCAATTGACATTTCTAATTGTGCTATAGGATGTATTCTCAGTCAAGTGGTAAACATTAGCATAAGCCTCTAGGCAGCAGAACATAGCAAAGAAGAATTGCTCCCCAAGAGATAAGACATGCTTAGTGTGATTTATGGAATCACGTATTTCCGATGTTATTTATATGGAAAGAATTTTTAAGTGGTAACCTGCAGCTCTGAAGTGGTTGTTGTGGCATAAGGATCATTTCAGTAGACTGAGCAGATGGTCACTGAGGTTAGTGAATTCGAGTATGGAGTCTTACACAATCCTGGTAAGAAACATACGAATGTAGATGGTTTAAGCCAAACAGTAGCACAAACATTGGGTCATGACCTTGTCCAACGGAACGAAAGGGGCACAACAGAAAGAAAGTGCCAAAATGGAAATAAAGAAATCGCCACAACGAGCTGAGGTGGAAAGTAAATGGTATGCATTCCAGCCACAATTCACTGGTGTAGGACGGATTGTTGTGCGAGATGACTAATTTGGGGCTGCAGGTGATAGCGGCAGTGTAGCTAAAAGAAGAAGCAGCTCATGACCAGGTATTGTCAGGTAATGAGGTTGTAGAACAATGAATAGGCAAGTGGCAGAATACTACTAGTGGAAGTCATGGAAGGAAGATGTGGACCGGTACGAAAAGAATTGTATGTGTTGTACACAACAGGCATGAGACATAAGTCAATACATTTGCAGAGGTTGCCAGAAGTGATGGAATTGATTGAGTTCTACACCCTCGAGCCAATGAACCCAACTCCAGCTGGGAATATATTTGTGCTGACTATTACTGATTTTTTTAATATTTGGAAATGGTTGAAATCCCTAACCAACAGCCAGCAATGGTAGCATACAGCAGAACACCAAAAAGTTTGATTACAGATCAAGGGACAAAGTTTTTGTCTGAGTTGTTAAAGCAGCTGTGTAATGTGCTAAAGTCTACTGCACCCTCAGGCTAATGGTAGGATGGAGAGGGTACATCACACAGCCTGAAGGATGTTCTGTCATTATGTAGATGCACATCACAATGATTGGGACAGGTATTTATCTTTTGTTGTAAGCACGTATAATTCAGAAATCCATTCTCCTACGGAACTATCACCATATGAGGTAGTTTACAGGAGGTCCATTCCATTGTAGCAGCACCCTACTGAAAATGGTTTCTGGGACTGTGGATGCTTGTGGCATCTGGGAACTGAATGGTATGATACAGCAAGTGATTTAGCAAGGAGGAACAAGGCCACTATGGACAGGCACACTACATAGTTAACCAGTTTGGAACAAGAGGGTACTGAACAACACACTCGCATTATGAAGGTTAGCAATCTAAGTAACATCTACATCTACATGATTACTCTGCAATTCACATTTAAGTGCTTGGCAGACGGTTCGTCGAACCACAATCATACTATCTCTCTACCATTCCACTCCCGAAAAGCGCGCGGGAAAAACGAACACCTAAACCTTTCTGTTCGAGCTCTGATTTCTCTTATTTTATTTTGATGATCATTTCTACCTATATAGGTTGGGCTCAACAAAATATTTTCGCATTCGGAAGAGAAAGTTGGTGACTGAAATTTCGTAAATAGATCTCGCCGCGACGAAAAACGTCTTTGCTTTAATGACTTCCATCCCAACTCGTGTATCATATCTGCCACACTCTCCCCCCTATTACGTGATAATGCAAAACGAGCTGCCCTTTTTTGCACCCTTTCGATGTCCTACCCGACGGGAGGCCCTAGCCACATGGCATTTCCATTGTATAGTAGTTTCATTTAACTTCCAGTGTACCGACAGGGCATAAACTATTCCATACCTTTTCAATTTTGCTCATAGCTGCTAATCTGATGATTCAAACCCATTAACCACATAATGGTTGGTCAAAATAAAACTGACCCAAAAATAGTTGGCTCTTCATGACAAATCAAACATCAAAGAGAATAAGAAAACTACACAAAACCAGCATGGACTTCAAAAACATTGCCCAAGTGAATGATACCTTTCAGAAGTCGGACAAAATCATCATACCAGTTAGCTGTACAAGAAGGAACTAAAAGTTTGATACTTCACAATGTTCTGAGCATAAGTTAAAGCTTCCAGGCTAATCTGTATTTTGAGTTTGACTGATTGTTTCTATATGAATAGGTACTGGGATGTTGGGATCGTCAGTTTCTCTGTTTCTTCAGATGAGGGCTGTTTACGCCTGATTGGTTGGTTGGTTGGTTGGTTGAGGAATAAGGGACTAAACAGAAGGTCACAGTTCATTCAGTATTAGTGACATCCATGAAGCACACGTTATGACGATGGAAATACAAAGGAATGGTAAGACCTAGCCATCAGGTAGACCGTTCACCTGGTGCAAGTCTTTCGAGTTGACACCACTTCGCCAACTTGCGTATCGATGGGGATGAAATGACAATGATAAGGACAACACAACACCCAGTCCCTAAGCAGAGAAAATCTCCGACCTCGCTGGGAGTCTTTGCTTTAATGACTTCCATCCCAACTCGCGTATCATATCTGCCACACTCTCTCCCATATTACGTGATAATACAAAACGAGCTGCCCTTTTTTGTACCCTTTCGATGTCCACCGTCAATCCCACCTGGTAAGGCTCCCACACCGCGTAGCAATATTCTAACAGAGGACGAACGAGTGTAGTGTAAGCTGTCTCTTTAGTGGACTTGTTGCAGCTTCTAAGTGTCCTGCCAATGAAACGCAACCTTTGGCTCGCCTTCCCCACAATATTATCTATGTGGTCTTTCCAACTGAAGTTGTTCGTAATTTTAACACCCAGGTACTTAGTTGAATTGACAGCCTTGAGAATTCTACTATTTATCGAGTAATCGAATTCCAACAGATTTCTTTCGGAAATCATGTGGATCACCTCACACTTTTCGTTATTTAGCGTCAACTGCCACCTGCCACCCCATACAGCAATCTTTTCTAAATCTCTTTGCAACTGATACTGGTCTTCGGATGACCTTACTAGATGGTAAATTACAGCATCATCTGCGAACAACCTAAGAGAACTGCTCAGATTGTCACCCAGGTCATTTATATAGATCAGGAACAGCAGATGTTCCAGGACGCTTCCCTGGGGAACACCTGATATCACTTCAGTTTTACTCGATGATTTGCCTTCTATTACTACGAACTGCGACCTTCTTGACAGGAAATCACGAATCCAGTCGCACAACTGAGACGATCCCCCCCATAGGCCCGCAGCTTGATTAGAAGTCGCTTGTGAGGAACGGCGTCAAAAGCTTTCCGGAAATCTAGAAATACGGAATCAACTTGAGATCGCCTGTCGATAGCGGCCATTAATTCGTGTGAATAAAGAGCTAGCTGCGTTGCCCAAAAACGATGTTTTCTGAAACCATGCTGATTACATATCAATAGATCATTCCCTTCGAGGTTATTCATAATGTTTGAATACAGTATATGCTCCAAAACCCTACTGCAAACCGACGTCAATGATATAGGTCTGTAGTTCGATGGATTACTCCTAATACCCTTCTTAAACACTGGTGCGACCTGCGCAATTTTCCAATCTGTAGGTACAGATCTATCGGTGAGCGAGTGGTTGTATATGATTGCTAAGTAGGGAGCTATTGTATCAGCGTAATCTGAAAGGAATCTAATCGGTATACAATCTGGACCTGAAGACTTGCCCGTATCAAGCGATTTGAGTTGCCTTGCAACCCCTAAGGTATCTACTTCTAAGAAACTCTTGCTAGCAGCTAATTGTGTTTCAATTTCCGGAATATTCCATTTGTCTTCCCTGGTGAAGGAATTTCGGAAAACTACGTTCAATAACTCCACTTTAGCGGCACAGTCGTCGATAACAGTACCATCGGCACTGCGCAGCGAAGGTATTGACTGCGTCTTGCCGCTTGTGTACTTTACATACGACCAGAATTTCTTCAGATTTTCTACCAAATTTCAAGACAATATTTCGTTGTGGAACCTATTAAAGGCATCTTGCATTGAAGTCCGTGCCAAATTTCGCACGTCTGTAAATTTTACCCAATCTTCGGGATTTCGCGTTCTGAAATTCGCATGCTTTTTCCGTTGCCTCTGCAACAGCGTTCGGAACTGTTTTGTGTACCATGGGGAATCAGTCCCATCTCTTACCAATTTACGAGGTATGAATCTCTCAATTGCTGTTGCTACTATATCTTTGAATTTGAGCCACATATCGTCTACATTTGCACAGTCAGTTCGGAAGGAATGGAGATTGTCTCTTAGGAAGGCTTCTAGTGACACTTTATCCGCTTTTTTAAATAAAATTATTTTGCGTTTGTTTCTGGTGGATTTGGAAGAAACGGTATTGGGCCTAGGTACAACGACATTGTGATCACTAATCCCTGTATCAGTCGTGATGCTCTCTATTAGCTCTGGATTGATTGTGGTTAAGAGGTCAAGTGCGTTTTCACAACCATTTACAATTTGCGTGGGTTCGTGGACTAACTGCTTGAAATAATTTTTGGAGAAAGCATTTAGGACAATCTCTGAAGATGTTTTCTGCCTACCACCAGTTTTGAACAAGTATTTTTGCCAACATATCGAGGGAAGGTTGAAGTCCCAACCAACTATAACCGTATGAGTGGGGTATTTGTTTGTTATGAGACTCAAATTTTCTCTGAACTGTTCAGCAATTATATCATCGGAGTCTGGGGGTCGGTAGAAGGAGCCAATTATTAACTTAGTTCGGCTGTTAAGTATAACCTCCACCCATACCAATTCGCACGGAGTATCTACTTTGACTTCACTACAAGATAAACCACTACTGACAGACACAGACACTCCACCACCAATTCTGTCTAATCTATCTTTCCTGAACACTGTCAGACTCTGTAAAAATTTCTGCACAACTTATTTCAGGCTAAGGATGAAAGTAACTACTGTGAACTGGGATATGAAAGTTTTACAGGCTTGGGTGGATACTTTCGATAACAGAAAGGCACCAGCAAGATTGTTGCAGCCTTTAGCTGATCGCATGTTGGCTGCTTGGGAACTGGTAACTGAGTGCAGAAAGCAGAGGAGGAGGAGGAGGAGGAGGAGGAGGAGATTAGTATTAAATGTCACATTGAGGAGGCCATTAGAGATGGAGCAGAAGCTGAGAGTAGGGAAGGAAACTGACCATACCCTTTCAGAGGGACCATCCCAGCATCTGCCTGAAGTGATCTACAGACGGAAAACCTAAATCAGGATTGCCTGATGTGGGTTTGAATTCTTGTCCTCCTGAATGTGAGTCCTGTGTGCTAACCACTGTGCCACCTTGCTAGGTGCAGGAATCAATCTTACGTGCAGCACAGTGTCAGCTGAGTCCAGCTCTGCTAAGTTCTTGGTAGGTCTGCAGAAAGTGCAGAAGCAATTGCCACCAGTATTTGAATTCTTACAAGGGGACCTTCTGGGATGTGCATCGAGTTATGAGTTCCCACTTTGCCTGCTTATGGTGTGGGTAGGCACCTATCACACCCTAAAATTGTAGGTGCCAATGTAGCCATGTTTTTGAAATATTGTCTGTTAAAGTTTGGGCAGCTCTTTATATACAGAAAAGTTTTATTGTGGCAAGTGAGTGAGTAGTTGAGTGGCACGCGAGCAAGACTCCCATCCAGGCAACCCTGGTTCGAGACCAGTCTATGCTACTTTTGTTTCCTTTTTGTTTTTTTCAAATGCTTGTTTTAATTTATAATTACTCATGAAAATTTTGCAGGGAATTTATTAAAAAGAATTACAAGCCTCTATAAATCAAAATTACAAATTGAATGTCACATTTTGTTTCAATCTTAACCGTAATTAAAACGTTGGCATACATAAATTTGCCTACTTACCTGAAAAATTGAGATAAGTTGTTAAACTTCTTCAAAAATAGTCATAAACCAGTGATACAAATGTTGGGACAGGGTCCTAGAAAATTTTATACCTGTTGATCGTTGATGTGTGTGTGTGTGTGTGTGTGTGTGTGTGTGTGTTGTAACAGTTATAACTGCTGAATAAATGTTTCTCGCCAGTTGACAGCTTGGCTTTGAAGTGGGCAGACGTTTATCCTTTAAAATGGAGGACAGTGCAAGTTGTTCATGAGTTGTCAGTGAGTGCAATTTTGACAATATTTAACATTTGGTGGAAGACCAAGGAGGTCTTTTGTGGGCTCCATCCAACACTGAAGAACGGCAGGAGTTAACAGACGCAATACACTGTATACGGCAGTTACTTATCAAAAACAACTTTATATTGGAATCCATGAGCTCCAGCATCAGCGAACAATCTTCATTAATCAGCAGAGAAATGTTCAAATGATTTCTAGACATGTACGGGACTATGACATTCACGGACCAAGAAGTGTTATTTTCTGACAATGAAGAGGTTGCGAGTCCAACCGACGCAAGCCACAATGAAAGTGACTCACGGAAAAAACAAAAAATAGAAGTAACACCTATTTCTTCAGGTTCTAATGAAGAAGATGATAGAGATGAGTGGACTAGAATCCCATATGCAGTGAAAGTCAAGACAGTGGAGATGGCAGAACTTCATCCAACTTGGTCATTGAAAACGTTACAAAAACATTCAACGAGATTATTGAAAAGCAAAATTCAGTTGTCAAAGTGGAAATTCCAAATCGCAGTAGGAGGGACGTGAAATGATAAACTGGAAGTAATCAATTTGTATGTTTATGACCAGTTTATTGAGGCGAGAGACCAGAGAGCAGCAATGGCTGCTGCTTTTCAGTTTCTGGATGGAAATTTTGACTTCAAAGCGTCAGAATCTTGGGTTCATCACTTCAAATTGATGCATGGGATATCTCAATGGCATGAAACAAAATATGTCTGAGAAAGACAAGAGAGCTTTGGGCGAGCTTCTGGAAATCGCTACAAAATATCAGCAGCAAACAAGCAATATAATCATGAGAGTCAACCCTGATTATATCATAAATACAGATCAAACTGGATGTGAATATAAAATAAGCAGCTGGCGCACTTTGTCCCACAAAGGTGAAAAAGTCACCGAAATTGCTGTGGGACAAATAACTGAATTGACGCACTCATATACTGCGCAATATGCAATCACATTGTCTGGAAAACCGCTGCCTAAAGTATTTGTTTGCCTGCAAGAAGTGACTGGAATGTTCGGCCCCCACGAGTCCAAAAAGACATGTATGGAGAAATACCAGAATGTTCACATCATGTCGACAAAGTCCAGAAACTGCATAAACAAACGTACAGAGAGTTTCTGGATGAAGTAATTCAACCATACATGGAAAATAATCAGTTCCTCTACATAATTGACTCGTGAGTGGGCAAACCTCCACGGACTTGCATCAAATGAAATTCAATGACGAAGATGGCCTAGCAACTTTTACTCTATCAGTGACACCACCGCCATGTACACCGTTTTGTCAGCCATGCAATGTATATTTTTATCACCAAGTAAAGAATTACATTCACCACTTCCAAAACGCTCCGTACCTATTGCAACACAATGTAGAAATTACATCCAGGGAGGACATGGTAAAAATCCATTCGCTGGCACATGATTAACTGCTGGCTCCGATATATAAAAACATGGTAAGGTACGTGAATAAAAGCATTATTTTCAATTTTCGGATAGCTTGCTTGGATTTTCAGATATACCTACAATTTCATCGTTAATACTGTTACAGATATGCCTGGCGTGCCGTGAAGCTAGATCCATCGCAAAAAGAAGTATTCCGTAACGTCAATGCAGTATTCCGTAACGTCAATGCAGTATTCCGTAACGTCAATGCAGTATTCCGTAACGTCAATGCAGTATTCCGTAACGTCAATGCAGTATTCCGTAACGTCAATGCAGTATTCCGTAACGTCAATGCAGTATTCCGTAACGTCAATGCAGTATTCCGTAACGTCAATGCAGTATTCCGTAACGTCAATGCAGTATTCCGTAACGTCAATGCAGTATTCCGTAACGTCAATGCAGTGACGTTTCCTGCGGACTTGAGAAAATACAGATGCGATTGCGACGAAAATGAATATGCATTTGTACAATGTTTGTGGTGTCGAAAGTACAAATGTTTTGATTGTTTTTATAACAAGTATCATCCGTCAGAAAGTACTTGTCAAAATATAGGAAATATCGATTAAGTTTCCATTAAACGAAACATATTTTTAATCCACCATTCGTTGGTATTTTTTAAAAATATTCCCTGCCTCAACGGAACAAAAGTAAAAATACAACGAAAAAACTGAACAATAATAAAATATTTCAAGAAATTACATTACAGTTAATTTCCTGTTAAAATAAAAAACCGCAAAAGATTGAAACAAAATTTGACATTCAATGTGTAATTTTGATTTATAGAGGCTTGTAATTCTTTTTAATCAATTCCTTGCGGAATTTTCATGATTAATTATAAATTAAAACAGGCACTTGGGGGAGAAGTAGCATAGATGGGTCTCTAACACCAGGGTCGCCTGGACTGGAGTCTCGCTCGCTTGCCACTCCACAACTTGCTCAGTTGCCACAATAATTAAACTTTTCTGTATATAAAGAGCTGCCCAAACTTTAACTGGCAATATTTCAAAAACATGGCTGCAGTGGCACCTACAATTTTAGGGTGTGATAGGTGCCTACCCACACTACAAGCAGGCAAAGTGGGAGCTCATAACTATGCCCCTCCCAGAAGGTTCAACTAACGAGGTTAGTTGAACTACACAAGTCAAGTCTACCAGTGTATTACTACAAGCAGCAGTTGAGATTAGGACAGATCCAGTACGATTGTATTAATGCGATTTGCAATTAGCAACAAGTGATAGGTTCAAATGTTTCACCTTACATGCATTCCCATCAACCTGGGGAACCTTGGGGAGGTGGGGTAGGGGGGAGTTTGTCCTGGTAAATACACAGGAGATATTGCTGATTGCAGAAGAGGAATTTAGTCATGCAGTGGTGTTGCTAACTAAACTAACATTGTCAGAGGGAGAGCATTACCACCTGCCCAAGCTACATTACGTATATTGGTACTGGCACATGCGAGATGCAACTGAACTTAGCTCCAAAATGTCCAAGTGACATCCTGGAGCTGCAACCCTAATCCTAGCAAGCAGGTTTACATTGGGATTATTCTGTAAACATTACTAAAGTAGTAGTTGTGAACTGCTATGACCAAGGTAGGCTTTCAGGTGCCAAGTGTTTGAAACTGAATGGGAGTAAAATTATTAATGGGGCAGATGAACACAACAGAGCAGACCCTTCACCTGCCAGCCTCTGTTACAGGGGAAACAGTTTAACATTAAGCAGACATATTTCTACTGGTCAGAGGCCATAAGCAATCATTCCAGTAAGAAGTCTGACCTACTTGAATGAAATGTTGGTTCCTAACCTTACACCAGCTAATAGGCATGCAAAAGGGATGTTTTTCAGTACATCAAATGCTTTCACATGTACAGCAATATCGTGAGGAGCAGCAGCACACGATCAAGGCCATAAGTATCACAGCCACAGACACCGACACCGTGTTTGTTTTGACTGATCTGCAAAGCCTTTGTCTACCTTCGGTGGAGGGCATTTTGTCAATGCAATCCTCCAGTACATCAGATGCTGCTGAACTGGTTAGCTGTTTGTACATGAGGTGTGCAAGAAAGTGGGTATACTAATAAAAAAAGTAGTTGTATATAATTGTGATTTTGAAGACAAGGAACCTAGAATGCAGAGGGAATGTGGAACTTCGGAGCTTCCCTGCTTTATATAAACAGAAAATTGTTAATCTTTGTCATAACCATGCATGTGAAGTCTTCTGTTGCAGAATGGTCAGGGATTAAGACCACAGATCTAGGTCTTCCCAAAGAGGGGAAGTAATTAATGCCATCTGTAATTTTGCATTTTCCTGGGTGAGCAGCAGCTCCACTGCAGAAGTATGAAGTGGCCTGCTGAGTATTTACACACCACTGTGACACGAAGTTGTTGATCAGTACATGCCTGGAAGCAATGTATCGGCACACAAAGCACGCTATTCATCACTACAAATACCCTCCAATTCTAGCACTGTTATTTGCAGTTTGGAAGCACTATCCATGACACTGAGTCCATGCCAAGTATCTAGCATGCTATGGGCCAGCCATCAGCCAATACTGGTCTGACCAGCCATCAACAGCAGACCAGTTCACAGTTATAAATGTGCACTTGTGAACTTAGAATGACATGACAGATGAGTCATCCCCAGGCTCCACAGCCTCAACGAACTCCTGTCTTGGAGGGTAGGAATTCACAGCCATCCACCAATACCAGGGCAGGCTGCGTCTAACCCAGTAGCAGTGGACACGGATGAAAATTAAATGGACTTTTGCACCACTAGCACTACTCACTAACGGTCACACAGTGTTAACTCATGCATGCACTGAGTGGAGTAAACAGTGTCAGCAAAGCAGGATTTTAACATCAAACAGCCATCCCACTGTTGCGACCATCTGACATCAACGGCATCGCCCGTACCACAGTTTTACTATCCACTCCTCGGCACCATCTCTTCCACAACAGCCACTCTACCACCTCTAAATCACAGCAACCCCACTCATAACAGGTTGGTATAATACTAGAAGTATCTCAACTATGCTTTTACAACACTGTAGAAACGCATATTCCTACACGTATTCAGCGAGTGGAAAGGCTGGGTGTCACCTTCTTAGGTTTCTGTATCACTTCACTTTTTAGATTCCTGCGGCTTATCTACCAGGTGGCTTCAAATGTGTATATTTACTCCCACACAGACAGTAGGATGTACTCATTTCTGTCACATACTTTATATGATACTGCATTGCCAGTAACAGCTGTGGCAGCATTGGAGTATGGTCATATCTGAGCAGTGATGTGGAAACATGATATAAAGCTCCACAAACACTGCAAATGGCACCACTAAGCAAGGTACTGGTTTTAATATTTTTCCTGTGTAACCCAGGCAACACCTAAAACCAAGGGCACACTACTTCTGAAGGCTTTTTATCACCATTAGTGAACTGAAAAGGCTTCCTTAGGGGCCTTCCTGTTTAAGAGGCATTTCTTGGTGCAGTCTTTCCGATTTAGCCTCGGTACCCACAAATTGCTGCTGGCATTGAGATGTTTCTAAAAACAACCAATGAATAAGGAACCTGAATTTCCATCTTTCCATGGCCAACCAAAGGCATAAAAATTATCACAATAATATGAGAAGAACACCCATTAAATTTGTGTTTACTATGACTTGTCCTCTTGTATCATTTGCTGGAACAGAGGGCTTTGACAAAGCATCACAAGTGGATTCAGTTGTGTGCTGTTGCCTTCAGCTCTCCCCATGGTGTTGCTGCTTATGTTGCTTCTCTGTCCACTGACCATCTCCAGATTAACCTGTTTTCCTCTTCTGAAATGGCCCTGGGACTTTCAATTCAGGGCTTGTGATTTTACTGCCATCTGATTTTTGCACAGCATATGTCCAACCCACTTCCATTTGCTTGCCGTTATTAGTAAATCCAAAGGCTTCTTATTTATGATTCTCCAACTCTTCACTGGATATTACATTCAGCCAAAATACTCTCAAGACTCTTTGTAAGCACCAGTTTATAAAAGTCTATTTTCTTGGTGAATGATTTTGTCATCATCTGGGTTTTGTACCCATACAGCAGCACTGATTTTGCATTGCCATTAACCATTCGAAGTTTTGTTCACAGGGAAATCTTATTGCTTTCCCAGATGGGATGCACTTGGATGAAAGGTGCATTTGCTTCAGACATTCTCCTTGGCTCCTCCAGTTTTGGCCACAATGCTTCCAAGATACTTAAAGTCTAACATCCTCTACATTACTTCCATTTATTTGGAACTTCCCATCAGTCACATTTAGCTGTAGATTTGGTCTTTCCCACATTTACAGTTAAGCTAACCCTCGGGGGCAATCTGGTGGAAGGATTGGGGTTTGCCAAATGCCTGGAGAACATTAGCCACTATCAGATGTAGTGCCAAAATGAAGTGTGGAGAAGGTGGTGTGATGGTATGGGAGTGTTTTTCCACAGTTAGGATGTGGCCCCTTTATTGTGCTTAGGAAAATGCTAACTGTTGAAGGGTATGAACTCATTTTACAGCACTGTGTTCTGCATACAGTACAAGAACAGTTTGGAGACAAGTGATTGTATCAGCATGACAGTGCACTTTGTCATGAAGCAGCATCTGTAAGGCAATTGTTTGTGGACAAGATAATTCCTGAAATGATCTGGCCCACCAAGAGTCCTGACCATGGAACACCTTTAGGACAAGTTAAAATGTTGACTTCACTCTAGGTCCCAGCTTCCATCATCACTATGTTCATTGGTTTCAGCTCCTTGAGGAAGAATGGGTTGTCATTCCACCACAGACATTCACACAACCTATTGACATCGCACACAGCGAAGTTCAATATAGACCGTCTTCACCCTTTGCCTTTATGACTGCTTGAAGTCCACTAGTAAGGGTCCAGATACTTTCGATCAGACAGTGTGTACAAAACCAATGCCCTGTAATTAGTCTTTGACACTCCAGCTTATCCTTCTCTTGTCCTCGTATGTCTCATCACTTTCTCCATCATACTTAAGAAGAAAAATGGCAGGACAACAGAACCCTGTTTTACCCCTGACTTCATGCTAATAGTTATCAGTTTTCCTTTGTGTATTACTTTGCAGGCGTATCCACTACACATTTCCTGCTTTATATTCAGAATCTTACCACTTACACCATGACATGGTTTTCCACATGCCGCTTCTTGAATCGAGCAACTGTCAAACTCTTAACACTAAATAAATTCCATAAAATGTTCAATAACTATTCAAAGTACATTAATCTAGTCTACACAGGTTTGGTTCTTACAAAACCAGTTGGTTCTCTTTGCAGGTGGGTTTCAAGGTAGTTCATTTTATTTAAGAAGATCCATGACAACACTTTACAAGTTAAGAATAAAAACACGATCACCCTACACTTTTTGCCACTTGTCAAGTTTCCCTTCTTTGTTAAGATTTACCAAGATGCCCATATTCCATTCTTTGGGCACTACTATTTCACACTTTTTGAACAGACTGTGTAACAGAATTTTCATTGAAATGATTTTTGAACACTGCCCGGCAAAGCCACACTTTGTTTAATGGCGGCTAACCACTCCCCAGTTAGGCACTGCACTCTTGATTCTTCCAGGTATTTACTATTCATCTCGTGGACTACATTTTTCCACTCTGGACAATTGGAAAATTGGGATTAACATTCTGAAGTAGTGCTAGAGGGGTACAAGTAAAGTAATTTGACTATTTGGGGGGGGGGGGGGGGGGGGGGTAACAAGTTTGGGCATATAAATTAACTTCAGTGTGGAAAATGTTTCTTATGTGCTGAATATCTTTATTCCATTTCCTCGGCACTGTATCATCTATATTTAAAAATGTTACTCAAATTTTGAGCAAAAATTCAATACAGAGAAGCACTGCTGTAAACCACGAAAAGTTAAGAACGAGTGTTACGGAATGTCAGATGTCTTTCACAGGCAGCACAACTAACCACATCTGCTTTTCTACAGTCCATGAAAGGAATTGTATGAACTACTTAAAAGTTTTGGGACTCATTCAACAGATGACCTAAATGTCCAAGTATACACTGATCAGGCACGAGCATTATGCCACCTACCTAATAGCTGGTATGTCCACGTTTGACACACAACAGCAGAAACTCACCATGGCATGCAAGTAATTAAGTAACACAAATGTTACTTAATTCCCATAAATTCCAGGGAGGGGGTGCGCGATGAGCTCTGACACCATGTTCTATCACATTCAAGATGTGTTTGCTTGGGTTCAGATCTGGTGAGTTGGGGGGCCAGCACATCAATTTGAACTCGCCACTGTGTTTGTTTCTCTAACCACTTCATTACTCTCCTGGCCTTGCGACATTTCACATTATATTGTCAAAAAACGCCACCGCTTCTGGGAACATGATTGTCATTGAGGGGTGTACATGGTCCGCAACCAGTTCGTGATATTCCTTGGCTGTCATGGTGCCTTGCACTAGTTCCATTCGGCCCATAGATATGCCTGTGAATGACCCCCAGAGCATAATGGAGCCGCTGCCAGCTTGTCTGTCTCACAGTACAGGTGTCAAGGAGCTGTTCCCCTGGAAGGAAACAGATTCATGACCTCCCATTGGCATGATGAACGTATCAGGATTCATCAGACCATGCAATGCTCTGTCACTGCGCCATGTCTAGTGCCGATGTTCACATTCCCATTTTGGTCTTAGTAGCAGAAGTTGGCACATGCATGGATCATTGGCTGTGGAGGCCCATTGACAGGAGGGTTCAGTGCACTGTGTGTTCACGCACTTCTACCTAGCCCACCAATAAAGTCTCTGTTAGTTCTGCCACAGTTCACTGCCTGTCCTGTTTTACCAGTCTGCCCAGCCTATGATGTCCAACATCTGCAATGTGGGGTGGCCACCCAACCCCATGACATCTGGACATGGTTTTCACCTTGGTTCTGCCATGTGTTGAAGACATTCACCACAGCACTCTTCTAATACCTGGCAAGTTGAGCAGTTTCCGAAATGTTCATGCCAAGTCTGGGCCATCACAATCTGCCCTCAGTCTTACACTGATAGATTACATGTTCCTCCATTCTATACATGGACAGCACACTCACTGATACTACATGCACCGGGCATGTGTCAATGTTCTGACTGATCAGTTATAGTTGCCTCAGCACAATTTGCCTGTGCACATAACTACTTGCTTAAACAACTGTCTGCAAGATATGGATTCCATCTATAAAACTCAATGCATTCACTTGCTGTTTCACTAGTTAGCCTGCTGCAGTGTATTAAAATATTGTATACATTAAACAAGCACTAGCTGGAGAAGTGTACATTACAAATAAATGAAATATTGTGCAAACATTTCTAAAATATGGAAGGGGCACTGGCATCATCATACATTGTGATTACTTCAAAACCAACAGTTACTTAGGTAGAGTAAAGTAATGAAGTATTTCAAGACAACTGGCAGCTAAGGAAATTAATATTAAAATTAATGTCAAAATATTAATTGAATTTTCTAAGATGATGCAATGAAGGGGTGGACAGGGAATCAGCTCAAGCAAGGCTGGAGAAAGTATAACACAAATGCTTACAACACAAGCTTTATTTGGAGGAAAGAAAAAAAGAAACAATCCTGTAAACTTAACAGACACTGATTCACTCCAACTGCCATCACTGTTAAATACAAACTAAAAGAGTAAACAGTTGCTAAATGTAACATCAAGTTAATATCTTTTTTTCAGATCTAGAACAGTTTACTATTATACTCTTCCTGAAACTGATTATAAACATAATATGGAATGGGGTGTCCTCGACTGTCTCCATTTCCAGGGATTTTTCATTTTTGTAATCCAGATTCAAGATTACAAGAAAAATCTTTAATTCAACTTGTGTTGTACAAAGTACTACAGTATTTATAAAATAAACTTGCTTAAACAGGCATTATGCCTATGCTAATGAGTACCTGTTGGCTGAAATATCAGACATCTGCCTCCCAAGGTTAGCTTGGCCCTGAAACAAATTAAAAATGAGAATCAAAGCATTATCACAGAATTAAGTCACACTCATACACCACACACACTCCTTTCAACCTTTCAACTGAGTAATGCAAATGACATTTAAGTTCAACATTTATCCAGTAAATGGTGAGAGAGAGAGAGAGAGAGAGAGAGAGAGAGAGAGAGAGAGAGAGAGAGAGAGTGTGTGTGTGTGTGTGTGTGTGTGTGTGTGTGTGTCTCCTGACTCCCAATAGTGGGTATCAATAAAAAGTACCCACTTGTTCCCACATCAGTGAGGAAATACAGAATATCTGTATACCAGAACTGAAATGTTTGCAATAATGCTCTGTTGCTCAACCCCTGTTCAACTGTATCTGCTGTCTTGTGGACCATGTGCAAATTTCCTCGAATATGCCAAACTGAAGCTTCCTTTTGCTACAAAAGCATAGTAACAAGTTATCTTGTGTAACGAATGCCTTTCAATATGGACTACACAGATGTTTAAGTACTAGGAAAGAGATGTAAAACATGCTATCATTTCCAGAAAACACCTGGCACAATATCTGTGGTTTCACAGAGTACAATGGAGAAAAGCGAAGCAGTTTTAAGAGTATCAAACACTCAGATGGCAAACCAGAAGAAAGTTAAGAACAGAAAGCTCAATGGAAGAAAGAATATATAGAAAGTTGAGTAAACAAGGGAAATGAACATGAAGATAATATAATTGAACGGAAAGAGGAAACTGAAAAAGATTAAATTGGGGGATATGACATTGCAAGAAGAATTTTCCAGAGCACCAGGAGCCCAAATTCAAAACAAGGCCCCTGGAGTCAACGACATTCTTTCATGATCATTGAGACCCTTTGGAGATTTAACCATGACAAAACTATTCCACTTAGTGTGTAAGATGAGGATGGTTCTGGAAGTAACTGCTGTTCCAGAATGGTGCTAGTGTTTCTGTGCAGAGTGCCACTGTTTTAACATCTGCACACTGATTCAGTATGAATCCAGCTGTGAAAGTATGAATCTCTTTCTTTCAAGTAATCACGTGTTATAATCTTCAAACATGAGCACTATAATAAAAAATCCTGCACAAATCCAAGTGCGAGCAGTAATAAGAATTCTTTTGGCACCAAACGTTTCAACAGCACACTTTCATTGTCAAATGTGTACTGTGTATTGTCCGAACGTCATTAGTAGAGGCGATGTGCGGCAATGGTTCTGATTTTCTATAAGTAGCAGAACCAACATTCATGATGAAGAGAGGAGTCTAAGGCCTTCTGTTTAACTAACGATCCCATCAAGAAAACTCTTGAAACAGTCCATGAAAATTGAAGATCCATGAAGGATTGGTTATGGCTCCAGGCAGAAGCATTTTACAAAGAAGGAATCTGAATTAGTGAAACATTATGACAAATGCTTTAAATTAAATGGTGACTATGCTGAAAGATGGGGAAAAAACCTGTTAGTTTCAAGAAGTATATGATAAAAAAATTTCTAGACAAGTTTTTTAATTACAGCCAAATGGAGGTTACTTTCCAGACCGCTCTTGTATATTAGAAAGGAGCAATACCATCAGACTCCAAGCAGAATGTAAGAACTCTTATCAAAACCAGATTGTAGCTGTAGGAATTTAAGGACATGGAAGGGAAGTAGTAGTTCAGGAAAGATTGAGACAGTGTTGTAGGCTATCCAATGTTATTCATTCAACCAGCACATCAAGCAAACTATGAAGGAAACCAAGCAGGAGTTTGGAAATGGAATTAAAGTTCAGGGAGAAGAACTAAGGACTTTGAGGTTTGCCAATGACAATGTAATTCAATCAGAGACTGCAAAGGACTTAAGAGCAGTTGAAGGGAATGGCCGGTGTCTTGAAAAGAGGGTATAAGATATCAACAAAAGCCAAACAAGGCTAATGGAATGCAGCCTAATTAAATCTGGTGATGCTCAGGGAATTAGATTAGAGAATCAAACAGTAAAGGTAATAGACAAATATTATTTGGGAAGCAAGATACCTGGTGATGGCTCAGGTACAGAGAATATAAAATTTAGATTTCCATCAGCAAGAAATTCATTTCTGAAAAAATAGAAATTTGTTAATATCAAATATAGATTGTGTTAGGAAGATTTGTTTGAAGGTATCTGAAGTGTAGTCATGGAGGCAAGTAAAAGAGGGAGGATAAACAACTCTGACAAGATAAGAAGAGAAACTTCTGAAATGTGATGCCACAGAAGAATGCTGAAGATTTAGATGGTTAGACTTAATTACTAATAAGGTGATGCTGAATCTAATTTGGGAAAAGACATTTAAGCCGCAACTTGCAAAGAAAAAGGAACCAGCTGGTAGGACACATTGTGAGGCATCAATGTAGCATCAATTTGGTAATGAAGGGAAATGTAAGAGGGAGAGACAATAGTTGTAGATGGGGGACCAAGGAACAGTTACAATAAGCAAGTTCAAATGGATGTCAGTTGCAGTAGTTATGCAAGGATGAAGACGCTTGCAACCAACAGACTATCATGGAAAGCTGTATAAAACCAGTCTTCAGAATTAATACCACCACCACCACCACCACCACCACCACCACCACCACCACGTAGGCACTCAACAACCATTAGACCATGAAATTTACATAGCTCAAAGAGTTACCCTTTCCATAACAGATTCTGGCAGCCCGGATCAGGTGCAACTTATATTGCACAGCATTTTCAAGATTCTTACTCTAGTACAGAAATAAAATTATGTAGCTTTCCAACTACCTGAAAGACCATTTGCAGGGCACATTTGAAACCTGTGATTCATAGGCCAGCACCCCCATTCCTCCCCAGTGTGTTTAACATAAAATACTGACTTTGGGTACGCAATATTATTTCACAGTTCTGCACACTTACATCATTTGCTTTCTTTAGTTAGTAACAGTCATGCAATCAATGCACAGGTTGATTTAACCTTAATTTGCAAGGCAATCCTATTTGTAGGTGGTATGCTATAGCCTTCAAGCTGAACTGATTCACATAGCCAATTTTAGAAGGACGTAAAGTCTACAGTTAAATTCAAAATGTTGTGATTCACTTCTGACAATGTTTTATATATGAGAGAGAAGAAAATATGACTAAGATAAAACTAACAGTTTGTAATCAAATATTCAGACACAAATTTAGTTCATATGTGGCCTACATTTTAATTGCACTACCTTGAAGATTTGGCAGTTTTCTCATATTTAAATGGATCCACTGCGTATGGTAATCATATCCTATTGAAATGGTTCAAATTGTGTGTGTATCACGTATACTGGTTGCACTATCTTACTGAATTTCAATTAATTAAAATATGAGTATGAGGCAGGTGTGCTCTACCTCTAGTGACGGAACAGATGTAGGTACATGTCTTGAGACACTTTCATAAATAATTACACTAGTTTTACTTTTCATCACTCCATTAAAATTACCAAAAATCACTGGATTTAATGGAATAAAAAAGAAGAATACTGCTAAAGCTACAATTACATACAACACGTTACACTTTTTCGTTATAAATATAATGTTTAAAAACATTGTCTCGGTTTTAAAAATTCAGACACGAACTTGTCACTTCTCATTCCTTACACAGAAAATGCTGTTAGTTCTACACAAATAAGTTATTCAGAGGGGACTGACTAATTCATTTACAAAGTTTTCTTACCTCAGCTGTAGTTAGTTTTGCTTTGTTCTGCTGAATGTGATCCACAAATGACTTTCCTTTTGCCATTACAAGATAGCCACATCGTGGGAACCAAACTGCATGCTGAATCCATGGGTCATCATGCTCTTCCCAGTACCTCAAACCCTTTCCGCAGTGGAAGCAAACAGTCTGATCACCTTTACCTGTACAAATTTGGCACCGTTTACAATTATATTTCATAGAAATTTTGTTGTTTCCAGATTTCTGTTCCTTTTTCCCAACCAAAACAGATGCAAGTAACTGAACTCAACAGACATACACTATGTGTCTAGTGTTAGCTTTAAGAAATATCAACTGTGAAAAAACATTTTACATGCCCTACAGTAAAATGGATATTCAAACAATACAGAACCAGCTATCATTACTAGGTGTACATGGAAAATGACTGACTACCATGATAACTATGTTGTCAGGAAAACAGATATGACTCATCTACTAGAATTTAAGTACGAGAACAGAACCATACCTAAACAAACATGAGAACACACTACACCGACTGTAAATTATGCCCCACAACTAGGTACCAGAAAAATTAACATTTGCGATAAATGTGAATTCTCGCACGGATTGCAAAATTACCTAATAAATATTATTTTGAAGGAAATTTTATCCAGGTTAACTATTTGATCAGCAATAATTACTGATATTTTTATTTTCTGCCTATAAATATCTACAAAGTAATCCATTTTTGGGTACTGGTATTTTTCAAAATCTGGCAATGCCCAATTTGGAACGAGAATATGTGTAACAAAGTGTTTGAAAAGGAAAGGCACAATTGTGCATAAAAGCTTCAGTGCCCTAACGAGTTGTGCAGTGGTACCAGGTCAACAAACAGGCAGGCGACATTATGGTATTCACAAGACATATGTCCCATGTGGAAAAATATGACAATGTGAGACAGTTTTGAAGAACGAAGACATACACAAACAAGACTGTCGACAAGGTACCTGATGCGGACAACAGAACCTATAGAAATGTACAAGGACATGCTGGAAAGTACTGCCTCTGAATTTAAGTAAACTCTTACAGCTTTTTAAATAAAACAAATGTTATTAATGTTCTACATCTTTATTCTTCACATCTACCTATTTGCAGCCCCCCCTGTCAATGGAGGGCTCTGAATTGTGGCATGCAACATGGCCATGTGTTACTGAACTACGTCAGTGGGGGGAGAAACAGCATACTGTAATCAAATTTTAAGAGTTCCTTCACATATGGAGCACCCTCTCCTTCAGCACAACAACGCTAGACCACAAACGAGTGTTGCGACATTTGCAACAACCTGATGCCTTGCATTCACTGTCCCGATCATCCTCCATACAGTCCTGATTTGCCTCTATCTTTCTTCAATCTGTTTACAAAACTTAATGAACACCTAGGACTTCACTTTGTGATGAAGTGGTGCTAGCAGAGGTGAAGTTATGGCTCCATCAACAAAGTCGAAGATTCTATAGTGACAGTATCAACAAACTGGTCTCTTGTTGGGAGAAAGATGTTCGTTACCAGGGTGACTATGCAGAGAAATAAATATGCAGACATGAAAAATGAAGATGCATAATGTTAACATTCGTTTTCTTTATAAAGGTTTAAGTTTTTTTTCGCAGAAAAAATTCACAAGCATTTCTTTTCAGCATTTCCTCTTAAATATATTTAATGGTATTGCTGTCTAGTTGCTACCTATGTTATGAAACTTTAAAGGTAGTCATTGGTGATCATCTATTCCATGGGCACTGTTGGTCACATAAGCTCAGTTTGGTTAGCAAATGCTGGGTAACAGCTATGTCCGATTTAAATGAAGCTGTGAGTGGTTAAGTCTGCTTTCTTAAACACCAGGAAGTGTAAATATAAATACATTCAGTACTTAAAGTATTCAAACGAAAGGACACCAATCTTAAGTGTGAGTGTGTGTGTGTGTGTGTGTGTGTGTGTGTGTGTGTGTGTGTGTGTGTGTGTGTGTGTGAGGGGGGGGGGGGCAGCAGCTTTAGCACAGATATTTTATCCCAGAAATGTCATTTTCAACAGTGTGAAAGAACCTCTAATTGAGACACTTCTGTGTTTCCCAAAAGTAACAAGATATACGTGGTCTAGTGGATATGAGAATTTTCAAACACTTGTTGACAAGCAGCTAAGGGAAAAGTCAAAGCAATAACTGTTTTCAATGTCATTCAGATTAAGATGTACATGAAAAGGGGGGCAGGACGGTAGGGGTTCAGGTCGGCGGTAGGGTGAGGGGGGGCAGGACGGTGGGGTGAGGGGGGGCAGGACGGTGGGGTGAGGGGGGCAGGACGGTGGGGTGAGGGGGGCAGGACGGTAGGGTGAGGGGGGCAGGACGGTAGGGTGAGGGGGGCAGGACGGTAGGGTGAGGGGGGCAGGACGGTAGGGTGAGGGGGGCAGGACGGTAGGGTGAGGGGGGCAGGACGGTAGGGTGAGGGGGGCAGGACGGTAGGGTGAGGGGGGCAGGACGGTAGGGTGAGGGGGGCAGGACGGTAGGGTGAGGGGGGCAGGACGGTAGGGTGAGGGGGGCAGGACGGTAGGGTGAGGGGGGCAGGACGGTAGGGTGAGGGGGGCAGGACGGTAGGGTGAGGGGGGCAGGACGGTAGGGTGAGGGGGGCAGGACGGTAGGGTGAGGGGGGCAGGACGGTAGGGTGAGGGGGGCAGGACGGTAGGGTGAGGGGGGCAGGACGGTAGGGTGAGGGGGGCAGGACGGTAGGGTGAGGGGGGCAGGACGGTAGGGTGAGGGGGGCAGGACGGTAGGGTGAGGGGGGCAGGACGGTAGGGTGAGGGGGGCAGGACGGTAGGGTGAGGGGGGCAGGACGGTAGGGTGAGGGGGGCAGGACGGTAGGGTGAGGGGGGCAGGACGGTAGGGTGAGGGGGGCAGGACGGTAGGGTGAGGGGGGCAGGACGGTAGGGTGAGGGGGGCAGGACGGTAGGGTGAGGGGGGCAGGACGGTAGGGTGAGGGGGGCAGGACGGTAGGGTGAGGGGGGCAGGACGGTAGGGTGAGGGGGGCAGGACGGTAGGGTGAGGGGGGCAGGACGGTAGGGTGAGGGGGGCAGGACGGTAGGGTGAGGGGGGCAGGACGGTAGGGTGAGGGGGGCAGGACGGTAGGGTGAGGGGGGCAGGACGGTAGGGTGAGGGGGGCAGGACGGTAGGGGGAGGGGGGCAGGACGGTAGGGGGAGGGGGGCAGGACGGTAGGGGGAGGGGGGCAGGATGGTAGGGGGGGAAGGCAGATACCACCTGGCAGTTTATAACTCAGAGCCCCTTCACTGAATCTACAGTACAGTCAGACTTGCACCGTTCACACGAAGTGCATCAGCCACCGAGGACACACCATGAAGTTTTGAGTGTTATTCCTCTTTAATCTCTTTTTTAGGTATGTATTGGTTACAGGTATACTATGACACCTTCATATGAGAAAAATTAAACGCCAAACATTGAAGAAGATATTGCTGCAGAAATAAAAACAGGTGAAATACCAAGCTTCACTTTGTCAGGTAGCACTGAAATACAAAATGGACAAACCCAGTCAGATTGTTTTTCTTACTTCTTTTCTTTGAGGCTCAGAAAACAACTGGAGTTATTCACATCCAAGTCAAAACTATGGCAAAATAACAGAGTGGAGTTAAATGACATGTCAGTCCCAATGGAGGGACTAGGACACAGCTAAAACCAGGCACGTGGAAAATGGCCAAAAACACCATACAGAAATTGAAGTCCAAAACTAAAAATTAAATGGCCTTTGCCATATAGCTTTGGTTCCCACGTGTCATTCACTAGAGCAGCTGATAAATCAAATGGCAAAACCCAAGATGGAATGTAGATTGTTAAAAAAGCGACATTCTAGCAGGAAGTGGAGGACAGTTAAAATTTGGTTGCAATGTGTACAAAGTGGTGGGGGAGCGTCATTTAGCAAATGACTATGGCTAAAAAGACAGTGCCCAATACGCGGTCGAGTTAAAATAATCTCATCACAGCAGGAGGGCCGAGAGGTCGTCCAAGGTGCTGGGAGAGGCTTAAAACACGAAACCTTATTCCCATGAAGGCAGGACCATTGGCGATGCCAAAAAGGACACCACCACCTGAAAAAACGGCAGCATCAAATATAGGTACTCGTGGGCTGAGGTAGGAGGACTGCAGCCTTGGCAGCAGCATCAACAGCCTCGTTTTCTGGCATGCTGACATCACCAGGAACCCACAGAAACATGACACTGGCTCCATGAAGAGTGAGCAAGTGACTATTTTCCTGGACCCGCTGCACTAAGGAATGAGCAGTGTACAGTGCAAATAGACTTTGGAGGGCACTGAGTGAGTCTGAGCAGAGGACACAATTGGAAAGGCTGTGATGCCGGATGTACTCCATGGCCTGCTACAAGGCGAAGAGCTCAGCTGTAAATACTCAGGAGTGTGCCGCAAGCTGATATTGAAAGACTCAGGTGCCAATGATGAAGGCACACCTGGCCCCACAATCAGTCCTAGAGCCATCAGTATATACAAAGGTACTATCGCAAAGTTCCGTGCGAACGTCACGAAACTGGAGGCGATAGACTGAGGCTGGAGAAGTGTCCTTAGGAAGCGAACGAAGGCCAAGGTTAACATGGGCCACTTCACGAAGCCAAGGTGGTGAAGGGTTCACACCAACTGGTAAAGTTGCAGGTAGTGTGAAGTTTAAGCTGCCGAAAGCGGACTCCAGGAGGTAAAAGAAGAGGGACGAGCCCCATACTGACAAAGGAATCCTCAAAGAAGGGAGGGGGGGGGGGGGGGGGCCCACGCATGGCAGAAAAACAGCATGCATACCTGCTGAGGAGGAAGTTACGGCAGTAGGACAGTGGTAATTCAGCAGCTTCAGCATACAAGGTCTCAACCTGGATGGTGTAAAAGATGCCCATGGTCCAACGGATGTCATGAAGTACCATTGAGGACACTTAAGAGATTGAAGGACTGTGTACAGCGGGCTGCCAGGTAAGACACATGGGAGGACCAAGAGTTTCCTAAGTTTCCTATCGAGCATGAGCCCCAGAAATTTCGTAGTTTCAACGACTGGAAGGGCACAAGGCCCAAGATGTAGAGATGGTGGGAGAAATCTGGGGTGGGTGGGGGTGGGGGGGGGGGGGGTGGTAAGCGAAAGCCATTGTCGATGCTCCAGGAGTAAAGACGCTGAAGACAGCAATCAGCGAGACGGGTCTGTGGAGAACTGCAATAGATGGCAAAATTGTCTACAAAAAAACAGAGCCAAAGATGTTCAGCAGGAGACAGGCCATTATAGGGTTAATGGTGATAAAGAGGGTAGCGCTCAGAACAGAACCCTAAGCACACCATTTTCCTGGATAAATGGTGTCTGACAAGGCAGAAAACACACACACACACACACACACACACACAGAGAGAGAGAAACAACTTGAAAACCCAGTCTCGTAAAATTGACCCAGTCTTGAAAAATGCCCGAAGAAAACAGGGCAGATGCCCACGGAAGCCCCACGTGTAAGGACAGGGTGTATACGGGGACTAGGAAAAATAATTCCCGGATATCCCGTTTAAAAATATGCTTTTTCCTGGGCGAAAATACACTTTTTCTGTGCTAAATGACAGTAGGTTTTCCGTAGATTTTCCCTCGGAACTATAAAAGATTCCATTCCTTTGAATGGTTAACGTTTTATACAACCGCGTAGAACTTCTCGGGGAAAAAAAAAAAAGGACAGGGCAGAGAAGTTTTGGAGAGACCTTTGATTTGCAGCAACATATACGCTGCATATTTTCGTATTACGAAAGTATAAATTCGAATTGCACCAAACAGCGCGTTAGTTTCTGGAGCGTTGAAACCAAGGTTTCGATGTCCTTTTGTAAGCGAGTCATATCTCAAGACACGAGATCTCTTGAGCCGATGACAGCAGCTATTCAGAGCATAGGACACGTGTTATAGTCAGCCAACAGCAAGATCACTGGTTACATAGCGCGAACACACAAGAGGAAAAGTTAACGGTTTACATTAATGTACACAGTACCGTATACCTACAAGAAAAGCTAAGCTTTCACATATAATATTAGTCTCTAAGATTAAGCTTTCACATATAATACTGAACTTTTTTTGCATGTGTTATACTTTAAGATACATCACACAAATGTGCCAGTAAATTTAAAATTATGACATAAATGTCTCTGCTCGAAATTCTTGTAAGTGGCTGGTCCTCGAACTGTTCAGTTTCGAACGATCTGTGATTTAGATATCCATTCCACTTTCTCACACGTAACATAATTCATCTTACGTAAAAAGAAATTTACTTTGAAAGTAATGCTTTTCTAACCACCGTTCGCAATACTGTCCGGAGACTGTTAGAAATAGGTTCGATTTAACAGTTGCCAGAGAGTGCCAGAAAACAAGCATTATTGTGCGTGTGCAACTGTAGCGGTGTAGGAAGCCCATATGTTTGTGTGTATAAAGCACTAAGAGAGCTTACATTACACCATAAAAGAAACAGGGCATCAGAGGATACTTCAAAGAGCATCGGAATTTCGTAAACCATACTAAAATGCATAATTCGGCTTTAGGTGCAAATTGGCTTTTTCCAGATTCACAATGAAGTACGTCCCATCTGATATTAAGCTTTTCAGGTTGGTTTTTGGGATGTAAATTTTCTTGGAGTACCAGTACTCTACGATCTCATTTTTGGTTCTTTATTATGGCATAATGCCATATATGGCAGATGATAACGTGCACTTGAAATTCAGCGAACAGTTGTAACTAGCTAATACTGTAGAATGAAACACTTCGTTTCAGATAAAATGATTGCCTCAGCAGAAAGATTAATAAAGCCAAATTTCTTTAGCAAACTTGCAAAAATAACTTCACTGTTCTGCAAGGCGATTAATGCTTGACTGCTACTAACTTGGAAATAAAATAAAATCAGAAAACTGAAATTAATAATATATTTTTGGCCTCCATAATTATGTGAATGTACTTTAATTCACTTAATAGCTCCCGGCCACAGAAATCTGTTTTGTTTTCATTTGACGTGGGAGCTGTACACGAAGATAAGCAGTGAAATCACTTAACGTAAACACAGGTCACGTGGAGGTTAACCCCCTCCCCACTACAACTCGGACAACTCTGTGCAAGCGTGAATTTGGCAGCCAGGGTGCGCGAGAAAAATTTTTCTCATTTGCATCTGGCTGCTTGCTGCTACTACCGATACAGCTAACAGCCAAACTTCAAGTAGCGGGAGAAGGTACTGCTTATATGCGAGTCAAATGTGCATGCGCAACAGACTGCTGGCAACTGGTCAAATGAACCTAATGTGAACAGTTGTGACGTCGTACTCATAGCAAGCAGTTCAATGTTACGAAGAATTACAGTCTGCGTCCTACGGCCTTTGACATATTTTTGCTATTTGCAGACGCTTGTGCGTGCATGGTTTTTTGTCGTTTTAAATTGCACACTTCCCTTGCCACTAAAGTTTTATTTTTTTCCCTCTCATTTATATTTTATTGCTGCAGTATCATTTTCCAGTAGCACGATACAATAACACTCTTTACTAGAGAATTAATTCCGCAGTCAAAATTACAAAAATTTAACTGAAACCTAAAACAATGAAAAATTCTCAGAATTCTGAAAAATTCCCGGGTTTTTCCTGGTTTCCTCCCGGATGAAAAAACTCCCGGGTTTTTCCCAGATTTCCCGGGTCATATACACCCTGAAGGAGTACGGAGGGTACCAGTTCTCCAGCAGGTGTCTTAGGCCTTCTCCAAATCGAAAAATACAGCCCCAATATGCGATTTCTGCAGATAACCATTCACAACATGGGTGGACAAAGTAGAGAGACGATCAACTGCAGAATGCCGCACTCAAAATCCACACTGTGCATTGGTTAGTAAATGGCGAGACTCGAGCCACCACACCAGCCGAGCATGAATCTTACGTTCCATCACCTTGCAAATGCAGCTGGTAAGAGAGAAGGCAGTAGCTAGAAGGAAGGTTTTTGTCCTTACCGGGCTTAAGTATGGGTATGACTGTGGCTTCACACCAGCATCCAGGAAAGGTGCCCTCAGCCCAGATGCGGTTGTACATGTGAAGCAGAAAGTGCTTGCCCACAGGAGAAAGGTGTTGCAACATTGCAATATGGATGGCATCTTGCCTTGAGGCGGAGGATCAGGATGAACAGAGTGTGACCAAGCTCCCTCATAGTTATGGCAGCACTGTAGCACTCACGATTCTGAGAAGAGAAGGGTATCGCCCAAGCTGCCTCCATTTGTTTCCGATGAATGAAGGCAGGATGATAGTGGGAAGAGCTTGAAACTTCTGCACAATTGCGGCCCAAGGTGTTGGAGATAGCGTTGTCAGTTACTGTCAGGCTGGAAATTGGGGAATGGATCGTGGTTCCAGAGAGCCGTTGGAGGTTGGCCCACGAGATAGAGGAAGGTGTGGAACTGTTACAAGAAGTAGTGAATGAAATCCAGCTAGCCCTTTTGCAATGCCAAAGAACACTGACATTTTGCATGCATCTGTTTATAATGAATGCAGTTTTCCAGCATAGGGTGTTGGTTAAAAACATGGAGAGCACGTCTCCGTGCACGAATTGCATCATGGCATGCCTCGTCCACCTAGGGACTGGGAGACAACATGGTAAAGAGGGAGTGCGAGGAATGTAACATTCTGCAGCTGTAAGGATAATGTTGGTGACAGTCCACCTGGTCATCACAACTGGGGAATTCTTGTTCTTCGAAGGTCGCCAGGGAGAAGTAAAGCTGCCAGTCAGTCTTAGTAAGCTGCCATTTCAGTGTGCATGCAGATGGGGTAGGAGTCAGCATACAGAGAGCACATGGGAAATGGCCGCTTGAGTAGTTGTCAGAAAGAACAGACCACTCTAGATTATGGGCAAGTTGGGCAGTACAAAAGGATAGGTCCACATGGGAATAAGCGTGCGAGGAGTCTGAAAGGAAAGTGGGTGCTCCAGTGTTAAGGCAGAAGAGGTTAAGTTGGTTAAGGTCAGCCAAGAGGGCACCTCTGACACGTCCTGGGGGAACCCCAAATGGGATGATGTGCATTAAAGTCACCAAGTAGCAAAAGTGGGTGAGGTAGCTGCCCAGTAACTTTAAGGAAGTCTGCCCTTGTGACAGCAAATGATGTAGGGACATAGTACAGGGGAAAAAGTTAAGTAGGGAAGGAAAAGGCAAACTGCCACAGCTTTAAAATTTGTAGTCAGCAAAATGGCTTGACTATGACTGTCATCTTGTATGAGCAGCATGACGACTCCTTGAGAGGGAATGCCAATCTCAGGGGAAACGTCAAAACGAATCAGTAAGAAATGTGAAAGCTCAAAGTGGTCGTGATGGCGCAATTTTGTTTCCTGAAGGCAGAGTACAAGGGGATGCTGCAACACTAAAAGCAGCCGTAAATCCTCTTTGTGGGACCGAAGGCCACTAACATTCCATTGGAGGAGAGTCATATTGAAGAGACGTGGGGATGTCACCTCGGCGGCTGCCGAGTGACAGCTGGGGAAGAGGCACTACTACAGGGCACAGAAGCAGGAGGATCCTGCTCCATGGGGTCCACAGAAGCATCTGCTTGTTTGTGCGGTCGGTCTGTGGAGTCCAGCGCCGAAAAACGGTCGGTGTGCACCGGCGACACGGAGGCAGGCTGGGCTAAGGTATCACATGCCAACACCATCCAAGAGGATCTCTGAGGTGGCGAAGTAGAAGACTGTTTGTCTTTGGAGGACTTCTTTGAGCCTTTCCGGCAGATGAAGACTCTTGTGTTGTTTGGCTGGAGGGACGGAGAAAGTCTTCATGGGAGTACTCCTCCTGCCCTTTCTGGCCTACCAGTTGTGTAGCTGGTGGTTTCACCCGTTGAGGCAGGAGTTTGATGGCTTGTTGCACTGCTGGACAGATGGGGGATGTTGATGCTACCTTGACACTGGGTGATTTTGCGACCTCAAAGCTGAATTGGAGGTCACATGTCTGCGTGACCATGTCCATAACGGAGCGAGGGGTAACAAGAACAGAACTATAGGTACCAGACGGGAGAACACAGGGTTTGAGACTAGCCAGCGACTTACGAGCAACTGGATAAAGCACCTTTTCCTTTACCGAGATCTCTTTAACAGGACACTCCTAAGAGGCAGCAGCATGGCTGCCATTGCAGTTGATACAGTGGGGCGAAGGAGTGGGACAATTGCCCTCGTACGCATTTCCTACCACAGGTGACAGTTGGCTGGGTGTCGACAAGACGTTCTAGTGTGGTTAAAAAGATGACACTAGTAGCAGCACATCGGGTTCAGAATGTATGGCCAGATGGTGATAATTTCATAGCCTGCTCTATCGAAGGTGAGAAAGAGTACGGATGGGCACTAAGGAGGAATCTACCTTTTTCATTACACGATGAACAGCAATGACACCCTGATCAGAGAGGTAAGATTGTATTTCAGTCTCAGGTAGGCTGTCGAGCAGCCTGGTGTAAATTACACCACGGGATGAGTTCAAAGTTCTGTGGGCATTGACACAAATAGGGTAACCATGGAGAAGCGAGGCAGCAAACAGTTGTTGCACTTGAGAATCAGAAATGGCCTCCAAAAGCAAAGTGGCATTCTGTAAACGAGAGCACGATTTCACAGGGCCAGCAACTGCATCTACACCTTTCTGAATAATAAACTGATTTACCGTGGCGAAGGTCTGACCGTCTTCAGTACGTGAAACCACGAGGAACCATGGTGCAGCAGGAAGGGACTTTGAATCATTAGCTTTGTTCCACTTACGTTTTGTAGAAGTTGAGTGGGAAGATGATTGACTCATTGTGAGGAAATCCCCCATAACTACCAATGTCTCCTATAGCATGCTCCTTCCAACTGGAGGCCCCTTCACAAGGGGACCCACGCACCTTAGGTAATTGTTCACACCTCAGGTCACACCACCTGAACACCTGATGGAGGGACCAATCGACAATTTAGGAAGGTTACAGCTCAGGCAGTCACCCCTCCCTGGGCCTGGTCTGCACCAGGGGGTACATGCAAACCCTATCTGTAAACCTGGGGCTGGGAATTATACGTTACCAAGTCATCTGTTACGTGTCAAGACACATGGGCCGACCTTCAGGAGTGCACAGGAAAAAAAAGAGGATCCTCAAATACTGAAGTGTAGGAATGAGAGGAGAAGGGAAACAAAGAAAGGGAAAGGGCACGAGAAACAAAGGTGAGACTTCATATTTCAGCAATAGAATGCAGAACATTCTGAAGAACACCCCAGACATGTTCCCCAAGGGAGGGTGGGGGGATATAGCAAGATGATAGACATACAGCACAGAAGGGAAAAAATGCTGCAAAGGCTGGGGCCCCATTGTAGCCAAGCACAAACCTGCCAAAGAGTGGCGAGCTGCCTGGGGCAGACCCACTCAGGTGTGCAAGGCAGTAAGACAGACTTGACAACTTACCAAGAGAAAATAACTATGTGTGCCCACATTAAGACACTTGCTAAATGGGTATTTCCACTGACAAGAGCTGAAGTTATGGTCATTCTTCAGGACTGTCGAACGAAATGGTTTGACCATTCTTTCTTAATATGGCAATCTTTCTGCAAAATGGTTCAGAAATTTCTGTTTGCGCGATTCACTGATGTTGAAATCTGAAGGTCTTTAACTGAATGGTAAAAGAACTACAGGTGATCCCTTTATCATTTATGATTTTTTTTACAATAAACTAGGAGAAATATTGTATTGGAAGAGGTGGACATCAAAGAGATGAACGAACATATGGACTTCGGACAAGACTTATTTTTGGCAGATCCTTTATTTAAGCGACACATATTATTCATGAAGTTCAAGGTTTCATGGTATCAAAATTTTCAAGCTACTTCAGTCACTTCTGTGCTACTGCAAAAAGAGGCCTTTACTTTTCTTGTTGGATGGTCACCTCAGTTATTTAGATAGCACAGTAATTAAAAAAGAACAAGAAAGTTGCTGTCATAAAACTGCTATGACACAACTGGCCAGCTGTAACTTCTAGTATAGCATAGCTTTAATGCATTCAAAGACAGTTTGAGTATCTATTTAATTCAATGGCAAAGAAGTAATCTGAGAACACCATATAAATGGGAATTTGTTGAGCTTTTCTGCAAAGCATGGACAAATACTTTGAAGTCTAAAAAATTTTTGGCTTCAAGGACACAGGAGCCTACCTCCCCTGCATCTGTAAATTTGCATGTACCACTTGGAATTTAATTAGTTATAGGATTATGGAGACAAATTCAAAGCTATGGGGAAAGGGGTTCTATGAAATATCTTGTTACTTGCAAGGATGAGTATGTGAAGGTCCAACACCAAATTTCATGGCGACTGATTTTCCAAAAAAATAATTGAAACCTTTTTACTACCCCATATGCTTGTCACATTCATTCAGAATAATGTTGCAACTGAACAATGCCATAAATGATCAAATTTAGTGCTCAAATCATGCTAAGAACTTCCAACACTGAGCAATTAGTTTCTGCAGTAAAATGGAGGTCATGCATATTCCAACAGCAAATTATATCACTCAAAAATAGAGGGTATTTATAGTTTCTCCATCTTTTCTTTTATAAAGATGTGGCTATATACAATCTCTACTAAGTCATGGATTAATTGGGCATTTGCTAGAGGTCATTCCCCTTCATCTTTGGAAATGACAGCTGTTACACCTCTACCGAAAAATGTGACCATCACATGCTTTTAATTACCGCCCAACTTATCTCATACCCGCTCTTTCAAAATTAGTATAATACTGATTGCAGCTCTAAATCTGCCAACATCTAAACATCATTCTAACCGACAATCAGCATGGTTTCAGGCCCAATCTGTCAGTGAAAATCAAAAACAGTACATTCACACCACCCTCATCTGAAGAGAGATTATCTGTTAATGCTATGTCGTGGAACTTGGTAACACATTTGTCAGCCAGATACAGGCTCACAACTCTAATCAGATCATACATGAGTGATACATTAGCTCTTCAGTTCAACAACGAGATCAAATGTTCTGTATGAATGTATCACTGGGTATGCCACGACATTCCACATTCGGTCCTTTACTCGTCATAATATGCATGAATGACTTGACTCACGATTAGCACGCGCGCGCACACACACACAATGGAGATAATGAACATAAAAGCAAATCAGTAATCTTCTTCAAATAGCTAGCACATAGGAATCTATGAATTGCCTGTTAATCGTAAGTGTAAATATTTCCTCTAGTTTAAATGATGCCAATGACTAATTCCGTTAAACTTTTTGGGATTCATTGACTAAATTAGCATGAGAAAGTCATCAATATTTTATTTGTATGAAGTCTGCACATTTTATGTATTCACTGAGTAAATGTAAGTCCTTTGTTTATAGTAAGCTTTGCACAATGGATATTAGGCCTCACTCTCCAACCACTTAATATATGGAGATTATGTACACCACCACCATACTTATGTGGTATCAATGCATTTCAGACCACCACTTAGAAATTGCTGAGTCACCCTCACTCACTAAAAATTGGAAATGTCAAGTTTCATCCTTGTTTATGAGTATTTCATAGTTTTGAAACAATAAGGTTTATCAAGTATGACCAATTTAAATTAGCACTGCTACAACATTTTCAGCAATACAGAATCCAGTAAATGCTGCCACCTAATGGTTATTGCCTGAACAAACACGCAAGAAACAAATCTTGGCCATTGGCTTCACCTGATTGAAGAATTCAAATATTTCCACCAACTTACCAACCAACCAATATAAATTCTTTTTATGCTTAGCAGCTGATCATTGTCAAATGAGCCCCTTTTCATTTTGTGAAGGATGGTGAAAGTAACCTGCCTTTGCTTTGAAGGCTTCCTAACTGGCATGCAATACACTATTCATCTTATGAGAAACTACATAACACATTCTATGTTTCATGAGTACATTTGGAACAAATTTAATTTTATGGTATTTCAGCTAAACTAGATAACCATTGCCAAGAGGTGTCAACTGAGACTGTGATGCTGTGCTTCTTTATTTCTAGACACCAAAACTGTTTATGAAACAAGTCATGTAACATGCAGGAAGCATTGTTCACAAATAAAGCACTAGCTAGAAAATTAACCACAATGATCACTGATCAGATGGTTGGTCAGTAAAATTTAGTACAGCGAGAACACAAAAGAGATGGGAAGCTTTACCCTGAAATCCTAACCAACTATGATGTGTTCAATTTTCTCATAGCTCTTACATAAGATCTTGGAAATTATTGATCTGTGTCTGAATCACCTGGATTTGTATCTTTCACTTAGTGTTTCTTGCGCACATTTTATCTCTCACTGATTAATCCTGTAAACGTCTCATCTCTCAGAATGAACACACACAGCATTAAGTTCTGGTCACTGCACGACACTCATTCATAAATTTTACGAGTAAGGATGTGCAAATAGATTGAACCACCCTTATTCTGCCATTACAAACCTGCAATAACACAATTAAAAAAGAATTTACTGAGTCAGGCAACTTAATGCAATGACATCTAGCAGCATTTTTGGGACAGGTAAAGATGATATAGTAAACTGAACAACAATATGAAGACCTGTTAGTGTCCCATGTTTGTGCTGAGATTTTTCACAATTTTCAGCAATTTTATGCACTTTGTCTTCATATCTTTTAGGTGTTTTAACTATATTAACATCTTGTCACAGACAAGGCCCAGAAACGTCTCATATTCAATAAGATTTGAAATAGTGCCACCACTATACTGCAGTTCGTTAACAGCAAAACATGTCTCATTAAAATTTAGAACTTTCACACTAAAAACCTAAAACCAGTTTTCAGCCTATTCTTCCAGACTTCTGCTGATTAACTGCAGCTGCCCTGTTACATTTGTATAGCTGCAAAACATCACAAAAATCATCCCTGAAGAGTTGCTGTTGATGGCTATCGTAAATAATTTTATACTTTTCAGTCTTTGGTGGTAGATCTGCCCAAATAGGGTAGTGTGACAAGATATTTACCTCTGGTGGAACTATACTCCCCATGGAAGAACTGACTAATAATTCAAAGCTGTCCTCTAAGGATATATTTGAACCACAGGTCAAGGCCAATACAGCTCCAAGCAATCTTGACCCAGTGGTCTTGCTGCACAGTACATCTGCTAACAGTTTATCCTGAAAATTCTGTAACCATTGCAAGGTGATACCTGCAAATAGGAGTTTGTCAAACAAATCCTCAGCTGTACACAGGTAAGACTGCCTGTATTAAAAATTCACTGCATCCTTCTATTGTGTGTTTACCTCTCCAGAGCCCGAGCTCAAAAAAGAAAAGAGAATTATTTATTAAACTTATTCACGGCAGAAACTTCACACTATACTAAAGCAAGCCTTTGAAACAGTAATTATTTAAAAGTGACACTAGCAATGGCAAGCCACTCAATAATAGGATAATTTTCTTCAGTCAAATGATTTACAGAAATATGAAAATTCTGACAGAACACAATTACTATTTGTTACACAACTCATGACATATAGGTGTATAGTTAAGCAAGTTCCAGACTAACAATACTGTAACTTTCCATTACATCAAAGTATTCTTAATATTCCATGAAGATTTAGGATTGTACCTAAGAACAATGGCATCCTGCCACAAAATTTTGACTGGTAACCAATCTGTCTCAAATAGTGGAGTTCCACAACCGCTTACTGTTATTGTAGTTGTGAAAAATTTGTGCACCAACACCAGAAAGATTTAGGAAGATTGGCTAAAAGACCACCTTCTGCCCAAACACTGCACTTTGTAATTTGATCACCATACATGTAGGAAACAGAGATCAGAAGGCAGTTACAGCTGAAGTGACTAGTGTCTCCATGCAGCTTAGAAGATATTTTAAATAATTATATGTAAGCAAAAATTCATAATGTCCAATGAACAGCACACACCTTGCTTACTCACAGCCCTTCCCTTACAAAATAGCACTTCTAGGTATTTTTAACACTATTTTCACCAAATTTTACATCCCTTAAAAATAACACACAAATGACTAGGAACAATATTTATACCTTTAAAATCACAGTCCACAATAATTTTTTTCACATCATACCTAACAAAAGCTGCAAAAAAATTTAATGCTCTGTATCAGGAGGCAACATGAAACAGAGTCAGCACTATAAAGTATGATAACTGCTGATTAACTACATACATTCTTTCCTCTAAAAAACACTGACATGCTGAGTGTACAGAAATGCCTCAACATTTGCAGTAACTCCCAGACAGTGTACTGCATATTGTGGCAGTAAACTGCATATTGTGGCAGTAATATTAGTTGAAACTGAATTATTCAAACACTGGTTTCAATTTTCTGCACATTTATGTAAAGTGCACATGGAAGTGTGTATAGTCTGCTGCACATATTTACTTGCCTGTATAAAAAAAACCAGCTTCACTTAGTGTTTCAGGTTTTTGTTTCATGGAAATAGGCCAATTCTCATAGGTTTTCAGTCTTGAATCAATTGTGACAAACTCTGGCCACAAGGGCTTGGAACTATATGCAATTCCAAGCTTCTCCATAGTTTCTGACAAACCACCTGGAAAAAATAACTAGTCTGAGTAAAAACTGTAATAAAATAATACAAGGCAGGTCCCACATGAAAACATCCTCAACCAAGTCCTACACATTCAAACTGAGCATTAAATAGCACCATGTAAAGCAGTTTAGTGTGATGGATAGCTGCTAGCTACCTGCACAGACAAGTACAGACATTACTAAAAGGACATGTCAAGAATAACCTAATAATGGTTTATTAATAATAAACCCTCTTCCTTCAATTAATGCATTTTACAAGTTTTTCCCATCAATAGCTACAGACAATTAGCAATCACTTAAGTTTTCTGTGGCCTGAATCACAATATGTAAATTACACTGCGTGTCCTCTGTCTGAATCCAATGTTTAATTCCAAGTCTGCCTTGATTGGTTGGTGAGCTGTGTAGTAACAGATAATGTGAACTGCCTAATAATAACCACTGTGGTACTGGTGCACAAACTGGCCTTCAAATTGTTGAATTCTTTCCTCCTTGACTGGATTTTATTGCACTTTCATTAAACTAAAAAGTAAAAACATTTCCAAACTGATTGATGCAGGCAGTCAACTTGCTAAAATTACGTTGAAGATAGGTTCGAACATTTTCATAAGAAGACTAAGCACTTATCTTACTAGGCAGTTACAATTCACTACACAAAAAGTAGTCTTTTTGTTTTGAAATCTAAGTCTAAAATTTCTACTACTGATAATATTTTATGGTACTGATAACACTTTATGGCTAGTAATGCAGATGATACAGAGTCACTTTCCTACCTAACTGACTACAAAGTGTCAGAATCTGACCTTTTAACCTAGTGCTGCTGACACACATTTATTTTAGTTAACAACAAATATGGTTTACTGCTTACAGTTTATCTGCACAAGTCTCATGGAGACAACACAGAAAGGGAAGTAACAAATGGCCAATTTGGATTGGATTTCCTGAAAATTCAGCCCTCAGCACCCATACAAACACAATTAGCAAGGGTTTTATTTTGAAGTATTTAAGAAAATGAAAGATGTGTTTTAATTCCATTGCACACTTCCATGGCATTTTAATGTAAACTGTCATGATATTAACCATCAATCCAGAAACAAATAATGACACAAATGTTAACAGTTATATGAGCTGCTCAACATTAAAAGCTGAACAGCCAAGATTTCTACTTTCCATTTATTAGTTTATGTCCGACTTTTCAGATTACTTGTCACTACATTTTTCTATCAAATTAAGTACTACAAAAATAAACTTCATTCTATTAAAATTTGGCAGTGTAGATACAAGGCCAATAAGTGCAGCTGTGTATAAATAAAACCCTAGACAAATTTCCACAATAAATTATGCCAGATCAGATACAAATAGCCATTTGAAGACATACTGATTTAAGAAACTACAGCTTCTGTCTCCTGATTATGTGGTTGCAAATAAGAAGACATGCATGACCTGGGTTAAAGTTCAGAAAGAGGAAGTTATCCACAGACTGCCTTAGAAATGTAAACTGGGACTTCATTTATAAATATTACAGATAAATCATATGTTGAAATTTTTTAAATAATTTTTTTAAGACCTATATTGAGTAATGGTACTCTTGCTCATGACTGTAAAGTTAAAAAGCTTAAATGGTACACTGATGACCTTGCTGGTATCAGGGAAAATTTCTTTCACTGTACAGAACGTATAAAAGTAATAGCAAATCCGCAAATCTGACAGAAAAAAATATGTATATAAAAGCCAAATTAAACTTGTCAAAGCAAGTTGCCTATGAAGATTACATAGGAGGAGCTCCAAACATGTGCAAGGCTGCTTGGGATATTATTACATAAGAATTCACTTCTATCCAAATTTGAGACATTCTGATTGAGCCAGAACAGCTCGGTCAATGCTTTACTACTGCAGTACACGATTTAACATCGAAAATTATCCAGCCAAACATCAGCAACTGAGAGACTTTCTGATCAGCTTCCTGCAGGGCATGATATACATTGTGATCTTTTTACACCCACAAATTTTGTAAATTTCATTTCAAAATTTTCAGACTAATAAAAGCATTTACTGCTACTAACTACTTAACATGATGAAAAAGGACAATACACTTTATTAGCAAACTGCTTGCTTTTATTATGAATAAATGCCTACAATTTTGTGTTTTCTCTGACCAGACAAAAATTTCAAAGTTATACCTATATGCAAAAAGGAGAGAAGTATTTCCCTGAGAACTTCACACCAGTGTCTACTGCTGCAACTTATTCCAAAATATCTGAAGCAGTTTTTCCACATACATCTTAGTAACCACTTCCCCAGTCCTTTAAGTTGTTAATCAGACACCAACTGTACTTGAAAATAATACAGTCTGTTGAGCTGTGCTATTTGAGTGCTTCTTAGCCAAACTACAGTATTGTGGAATAAACATAACAGCAGAGGTAACAGATTCTTATCTGAACAGGAGAAGATGCGTCAATTATAAACAGCCATTCTTCCTTGCGGAATGTCACATCTCATGTGCCTCAGGGCTCTGCCCTTCAACCATTCTTCATTGTTGCAATCAATGATTCACCACATTATCTTGTGCTTCAGTCAGCTATCTGCTATACGGACAATACAGCTTTAATAACAGCATATCTACATACGTCAAGGTTACACCAGAAACCACAGGACAATCTCTCCTTAACACGTAACTGGTTCTAATCTAACAAATTACTGTCTTCACGAGAAAACATCACGAGAAAACTCAGGGATTTGCAGCTGGGACAAGCTAAAGATGTAAAATCAAATTCTGTTAAGCTGCTCAGAAAACATACTGATTCCAAGCTAAACTGGGAACCTCACATTAACCATGTCCACACAAAGATACCACAGGAGTCTTATCTCGTACAGAAATTAGCTGATCTGGTGAGAAATATCTTAGGATAGCTTACTTTGAACTACTTCAGTTTCATACCTGATGGGCTGTTGCTATGGGGTCACCCTTTTCATGTCAGGGATGCACAACTGATTCAGAAAAAGGCACTACAAATACAGTGTAGGGTTTACTACGATCAAAATATTGACAGTGATAAAAATATTTATCTATGCATCACTATATACAATAAAAACAACACACAGAGTTTAGCACCAGAGAGAACATACATGGTCATTACACCTGAAACAATACTAGTCCTGACTTTCCTGAGCATAGGCTGACAAAAACAAGCTACTTCCACACAGAGAACTACTCAAAAATGTTTAATGAATTGCCACTTTCTGCAGTCAATGTATCTCCCACAAATTTTAAAAGTAAGCTGTATGACTAGTTAATACACAATGCATTTTATAGTTTAAGAGAATTCTTGGCTATTTGGGTAGAAATTTGTTTTAAGATTATGACTGCAATTCAGCACAATATGTTAATGTAGGATTAATTTGTGAATGTACTGTGAACATACATTAATACAATTATTGCTATTTTATCATATCATCACTGTAACGCCTATTCCATTACATGTGGTAAAAGGCAATAAAGAATCTAAATCAGAACTAGCCATTTACAGTGCACCATGGAAAAGAGATGGTAATGAAACTACTCCCTGCAGTCCACTACAGTTGTCACTGTCCATAAATTGCACCCATTAATGCAGTACCTCTCGGGATAAAGACAATAAATGTTTTTATAACTTAACATAGTTAACCACTCTTTTTCACTCACCGCTATGTTGTTTTATTTAGAACACAGTGAACCCAAGATAAAAACTTTCCTCTTATCAACTCTGATTAAATGACTTCAATGTATTTACATAAAGAAACTGTCTCACTCTGCATATGAAACACTACGGAAAAACGTGAAATGTTATGCATACTAAGTATCTTCTTGGAATCAATAAAACTAACACTTCTGTTGTGTGCAAAAGCTGTCCCCATGGATTTCCATTAGAACTAATTTACCTATTAATGGAATGGCATCCTCTATTGCTGCACTTTCAGAGAAACTGATTACACATAGTCCATCAAAATAGTTATCTCTGATCAAGGTATTCATTTTCAATGTACCTGTCTTACAAAACTGCCCGATTTCATTATTCACATTACCAATAAAGTTAAAAGCTGTTAAGAGTACGGTTATACAAAACAGTTTAGCTAAATTTCAAGCAATGTAAATTCCCATTTACACAGCAATTACAAAAAGCTGTTAAAATGCTTCATTTAAAGTTCCTTATTCGTATAATGGCGCCATGGGTGTCCCCACAAATTTATCCAGGAATCTACAATTGCCATTTTCAGTATGTTACACATGAAATGGAATGATCACGTAGTCTCAGTCGTGGGTAAAGCAGGTGGTAGATTTCAGTTTATTAGTAGAATACTGGGGAACTGCAATCAGACTACGAAGGACATTGCTTACAAATGACTCATGCAGCCAGTTCTAGAATATTGCTCAAGTGTGTGGGTTGGTTGGTTGGTTGGTTGCTTGAGGTTAAAGGGACCAAACAGCAAGGTCATCAGTCCCTTGTTTCAAATAGACTCCATTCTACTAACGGGACATCTCAGTATAGTCAGAAAAATAAAACGGATAAAGGGGAAACGTAAAAGGGCATTAGTAAAAACAAATGAGGGAAGTTGGCAAGAGAACGAACCCAACACTATGCTGAAACAGCATAGGCAAGACCACCTGTGACTTAAAAGGTACAACTGCTATAATGCAGAAAGTACGTATGGGAACAGAAAAACTAACCAAGCCTTAAAAAGAAGGGGTAAAAACAGAGTAAAAGGGAAAGAAAAGAGGATTCCGGTCAGGGAGGTGAATCGGGAATCTCTGAACACTGCCTACAGTGGGAGACACCCAAACACTCACCGCCCTGCCCCAACACCAGAGGGAGATTAAAAACTTTAAAACTGAGAATAAAAACCACTCTCCCGGAGTAAACCTAGAACCAGAGAGACCATCCGGGAATCGTCAGCCAACATCAAAGGTAAAGTGTGGGGGAGTCTGTACTTAGCACGCAGAGCCAAAAGAAGGGGGCATTCAACCAAAATGTGGGCCACTGACTGGAAGGCTCCACAACCACATAGCGGGGGTGGCTCATCACGCAAAAGGAAACCATGGGTCAGCCTGGTATGGCCAATGCGGAGACGACACAGTGTGGTCGAGTCCTTGCGGGAGAGGCGAAAGGAAGAACGCCATGGGCCTGTATTCACCTTAATGGCACGAAGTTTATTAGACAGTGGAGTAGCCTCCCAAGAATTGGCCCATGACTGTGCAAAGTGGGATTTGATGTGAAGCCGTAAATCCGCTGCAGGAGGGGTTACAGAAAATGGGGGGTAAGTAACTGCTCCCCCAGCCAAACGATCAGCGAGCTCATTACCCGGGATACCCACATGGCCCGGGACCCATAGGAAGTCAATGGAACAAGCAGCACGGTGAAGATCAGCGAGATGGTCATGGATGGCAGAGACCAAGGGATGGCGCGAAAAACACCGGTCAATAGCAAGAAGGCCACTCATCGAGTCCGTACATAACAAAACGCGGTTGTGTTGGGATTGTTTAATAAAGGTAAGGGCCCGGGAAATTGCCATCATTTCCGCAGTAAACACCCCACATGAGGGTGGCAGTAGATGATTTTCCGTTCCAACAAAGGACGTGAAGGCATACCCAACATGATCAGCAGATTTAGAGCCATCAGTGTAAAAAACAACAGCATTCCGAAACTCCCATAAAATTTGGCGGAAAAAGGAACGGAACACCACCGGGGGGATGGAATCTTTCGGACCGCGGCGGAGATCCATCCGAATTCGAGGCCGAGGAACTAACCAAGGAGGGGTGGAGGGGAGGGAGCGAGGAAGACAGGACAAAGAAGGAAGCCGAAAATCACGGGTAAGAGACGCAAGGCGCAGCCCAACCGGTAAACCCGCCCGAGGGCGGGAGTCAGGCGGGCGACGTCCATGGTCTGGGAATAGGATAGAATAGGAAGGATGAGCGGGAGAAGAACGGATAGTAAGGGCATAAGACACCAGAAGCTGGGACCGCCGAACAGAAAGGGGGGGGGATCCCAGCTTCAACCAGGAGACTATCAACAGGGCTAGTAGGGAAGGCACCGGTGGCCAAACGGATACCACGATGGTGGACTGGATCCAGCACGTGCAGCGTGGAAGGAGCAGCTGAACCATAAACTTGACAACCATAGTCCAAACGTGACAGAACTAGAGCACGATAAAGACGGAGGAGGAGGGAACGGTCCGCACCCCAGGAGGAGTGGGCAAGGAAGCGAAGGACATTGAGTTTACGGAAACATCCTACCTTCAGGAGTCTGATATGGGGCAGCCAAGTGAGCTTGTTGTCGAAAAGAAGACCTAGGAAACGAAACTGTGGAACCACAGGCAATCTTTGTGCAGCGAGATAGAGCTCTGGATCAGGGTGGACCGTAGTACGGCGACAGAAGTGGACCACCCGCGATTTTAAAGGAGAGAATTGAAACCCGTGGGAGAGGGTCCATGCAGAGGCACGCCGTATAGCCACCTGGAGCTGCCGTTCTGCAGATGGCATCGAGGAGGAACTAACCCAAATGCAGAAATCATCCACATACAGGGCAGGGGCGACCAAGGGACCGACAGAGGCCACAAGTCCATCGATAGCAATGAGGAAAAGAAGGACACTCAAGACAGAACCCTGTGGGATGCCCGTCTCCTGGGTCCGTGGAGAACTGAAAGCAGTACCAATTCGAACTCTGAATGACCGATGGATCAGGAACTGGCGGATAAAAATCGGGAGTGGGCCCCGAAGACCCCACTGATGAAGGGTTAGTAAGATGTGATGGCGCCAGGCCGTGTCATAGGCCTTGCGAAGGTCAAAAAACACTGCAACCAAATGGCGGCGCTGGGAAAAAGCCTGCCGAACTGCGGATTCCAAGCGAAGCAAATGATCGATTGGAGATCGTCCCTCTCGAAAGCCACACTGGTAAGGGGACAATAGATCCCGAGATTCGAGGACCCAAGTGAGCCGACGGGCGACCAGCCGTTCAAGTAACTTACAACCAACATTGGTCAAACTAATTGGCCGATAGCTGTCAACAGATAGGGGGTTCTGACCAGGCTTAAGGACAGGAACCACAATGCTATCCCTCCACTGAGAAGGGAAGTCACCCTGGAGCCAGATACGGTTAAACACCCGAAGAAGATGGTGCCGTTGTGGAGCACTGAGATGTTGAAGCAGCTGGTTATGAATGGAATCTGGGCCAGGAGCCGTATCATGAGAAGCAGATAGAGCAGAAAGAAATTCCCATTCAGTGAAAGGTTCGTTGTAAGATTCTGACTCACAAGTGGTGAAACATAAGGTGACAGCTTCAGCCTGCTGTTTTTGATGAAGGAAAGCAGCTGGATAGGAGGCCGACGCTGATGCCACTGCAAAATGGGTCGCAAGATGTTCTGCGAGAACTAATGGGTCCGTACAAATGCCATCTGGGAGGTGAAGGCCTGGGAGGGTGGACTGCCGATGGCAACCTTGGAGAGAGCGAAGTGTAGCCCATACCCGTGACAGAGGGACAGTGGAACCAAGGGAAGAAACGAATCGTTCCCAACATATCCGCTTGCTCTGTTTGATTAAATAACGGGCTTTAGCGCGAAGGCGCTTAAAGGTAGAAAGGCTGGCTACAGATGGGTGCCTCTTAAAGTGTTGCAAAGCTCGACGGCGATCACGGATGGCAATGGCAATGGCCGTACTCCACCACGGGACTTGCCGACGACGAAATTGTCCAGATGAGCGCGGGACAGCAAGGTTAGCAGCGCGAACAATCGCGTCAGACACGTCACGTAGGACGTCATCAATACAACCCGACAAAGAGGGAGAAAACTCGACCTGTGCAGTATATAGAGGCCAATCGGCGCGGTGGAAAGACCAACGAGGTAACCTCTCCATCGGGGAGCGGGAAGGGAGCGTGATAATCAACGGGAAATGGTCACTATCACAAAGGTCGTCGTGTGGCGACCAGTGTAATGAAGGGAGGAGAGAGGGAGAAGAAAGAGAAAGATCAATGGCAGAAAAGGTACCATGACCAGCACTGAAATGAGTAGGGGAGCCATCATTAAGAAGGCACAGGTCGTGGTCTGCAATAAATTGGTCGATAAGAAGACCTCGTCTAGATGGAAAGGCACTGCCCCACAAAGGATGATGAGCATTAAAATCCCCAAGGAGGAGGAAGGGAGGAGGAAGTTGCTGAAGAAGGGTGGTTAAGGCAGCAGGTGTAAGAGTCCTGTCAGGAGGGAGATAAAGATTGCATACTGTGACTGCAGAGTCTAAGTGGACCCTAACAGCAACTGCTTCCAATGTAGTTTGGAGAGGAATCCACGTGCTAGCAATGTCTGTACGGACCAACGTACAAACGCCACCAGAAGCCCGCAAGGGTCCGACCCGATTTCGACAGAAAACACGGAACCCACGGAGGGTCGGTGAGTGAGCATCAGTAAAATGAGATTCCTGGAGAACCACACAAGCTGCTGAGTAGGACGAAAGAAGGGATTTCAATTCCGGAAGGTGACGATAGTAGCCATTACAATTCCATTGGAGAACCACAGAACGATGGTTTAAATGAGGGCTGAACACGCTAAATCCAGTCATACCGCCGGGTCCCCACCTGTCACCGACAAGGAGGGGGCGACATCCATAAACGACAGGTCAGAATCCGGTTGTGAAGCCGGGGAAGGGACCTCCGGTGACACCAGAGGCTCTTTGTCCCGGGACTTATGTTTCTTCTTCTTTTCAGGCTGAGATCGAGGAGGGCTGTGTGGCATAATGGAGCCAGCTGCAGCAAGATCAGGAACAGAAAGAGACCGGGCGACCTGGGGGCCGACAGACCGCGGCTCTCGCGGTCGCCGCGCTGCAGCAGACCTTTGACCTGGAAGGTGCCGGGAAGGGGCATCCCGGGAGAGGCGCCCTTGACCGGCAGACGCCGAAGGAGTGGGACACTTCTCCGGCTGGGGAGGGGGAGCGGCGCCCAGAGGAGAAGGTGTGGGAGCCGCAGGGGAGGGGGGAAGGAGAGGGGTCCGGGACGGGGGTAAGGAAGGGGGAGGAAGGGATGAAGATGTAACCAAGGCGTAACTAGATGTCATGGACACAGGGTGCAATCGTGCATATTTCTTACGGGCCTCTGTGTAGCTTAAACGATCAAGAGACTTATACTCCTGTATCTTTTTTTCTTTCTTATAGACTGGGCAATCTGCTGAACGTGGAGAATGACTACCATGACAATTTACACATACAGGAGGGGGAACACAGGGACTCCCCTCATGGAGTGGACGTCCACAGTCACCACAGAGAGGGTCCTGGGTACAGCGAGAAGACATGTGGCCAAAACGCAAGCACTTAAAACACCGCATAGGAGGTGGGATGTACGGCTTCACATCACAGCGATAGACCATAATCTTAACTTTCTCAGGAAGGGTATCCCCTTCAAAGGCCAGGATAAAGGCACCAGTATCAATACGATTATCTTTAGGACCCTTCTGAACACGCCGAACAAAGTGAACACCCCGCCGTCCGAGATTGTCCCGAAGTTCCTCATCAGTTTGAAGGATGAGGTCTCTGTGAAAAATCACACCTTGTACCATATTTAGAGACTGGTGAGGGGTAATGGACACGGGAATTGTGCCAAGATGGGTACAGGCACGAAGGGCCGCAGATTGGGCAGCCGAAGCAGTTTTTATCAGTAATGAACCCGACCGCATCTTGCTCAGGGAGTCCACTTCGCCGAACTTGTCTTCAATGTGTTCCACAAAGAATAAAGGTTTGACACTGGTGAAAGTATCTCCATCAGTCCTGGTGCAAACTAGATAACGGGGGAAAGGTTTTGCCCCTAGACGACGGGCCTGACCCTCCTCCCAGGGGGTAGCCACGGAAGGGAAGGCCGAAGGGGCAAGAGAAGCAGCACTTGAGGAATCAGTACCACGCAGAGAGACGGCCGCAGAAGAGCGGCCAGAGGTTTGGACCCTTATGCGTTTCATCTGCATAGCGTCCGCCCTGATATCACCCACTCCGATCAGGGGCTCTCCTCACGGGCGCCACCCAGCCACAGCAAGAGCCGTCTGGCACGGCGGCCATTGCCGGGAGTTCCGATGCTCCAGGATGACGAGCAACCACTCCAAGGCATGCATGAGGAGGTCACAGCTCAGGTATCAGAAGTGTGATCCCTGTGTGTTCAGGGGGCTCAACCAAAAGGGTACATAGCAACCCCACCACACGGGCTGGCTACCGTGCTGGCTATGCACCCTAGCATCAGACAACGACGTAGAAGAAAAGGTGGAATATACTAGGAGGGCAAACGTCGGAGACACTAGGTAAGGTGCTCTTCCCCAAATGGCTCACACTACGGAAGAGGAATTTTGGAATGGAGGTCAAACCCCAGAGGGGGACCAAGGAATGCCAAAAGGAGGAGATGATTACGCAACAAAGCCAGAGTGTAAAACCAACAGAACCAGGAGGATAGCGGGGGCCAACATAAGCAAGGACACCAATAGAGGGAGAGGAGAGGGCGAGGGGAAAGGGGTATGGAGGGGAAAGGAGAGGAAGGGAAAGGAAATGCAGCCCGGGAGAGAAAGAAGGCTGCAATGGCTCGGGGCCCCGTGCTCGCCACGCACGTATCCACGAAAGAGTTGTGGACCCCCTGGGGGGTCAAGTGTGTGGGACCCATACCAAATAGGACTAACAGGGGGATACAGAATGTATACAGAGAAGGGCAGCACAAATGATCACAGGTTTGTTTGATCCATGGGAGAGTCAGAGATACTGCAGAGAATGAATTCAAAGACTCTTCAAGATAGACATAAACCATCCCAAGTATGTCTATCAACGAAGTACCATGAACCGGCTTTAAAGGACTACTCTAGGAATATATTACAACCCCCTACGTATCACTCACATAGGGATTGTGAATATAAGATCAGAATAATTACTGCAGGCACAGCGTCTTCAAACAATCATTCTTCCTGCACTCCATACGTGAACAGAATGGGAAGAAACCCTAGTAACTGGTAGAATGAGACATACCCTCTGCCATACACTTCCCAATGATTTGTGTAGTATAGCTGTAGATGGCTAATGCCATAGAACTGTCTCGCATCAGCCACATAATGACATAACTGGTAAAATGAGGTGTATAAAGGAATCACGGGAAATCACTTATAGAAGTGTATGAGAATTCTGTAATTAACGAAAACTCTGTACTCGAGATTCCAAGAGGGAAAAGGGGGGGGGGGGGGGGGGGGGTGTAAGGGAGTAAGTGCCCCTTGTTGCCACCTCTCTCTGCAGACTATGAATGGCACTGTGGGAAGAAGCAATGTTATTAATTTCTATTAAACCATGGCCTCAACTATATTTCCTGTAGTGAAATTATTCTTCTGACCAAAACAAAGGTGCAGTGGCAGGTTTTTTTTTTTTTTTTTAATTTAGTCTGGTCTATGGGCAATTTCACAGTTCACTAAATTTAAGGAAAACAATCTTAAAATTCTGAATTACAGGTTTGTCTCTTCTTGGCACGTGACTCACAGAAAGTACCTGTAATCTTAATTTAGTTTAATATCCTCAACTGATGCTGGAAAGGAAGTTCCTTGAAGGTTGTTTGCTAGAGTGGAAAATGTGAAAATCTGAGGGCACAAGATGAGTTGAATAAGGTGGGTGGCAAATGACTTCCCAGACCCAACTCCTATATCATTACGTTTGTCAGTCTAGCAGAATGCTGGCAGGCATTATCTTTGATTAGCATCACTTCACACAGTCTTCTTTGCCATTGTCTTAGGACTGTGATGATTACACCTCAGCAAGCAATTCCTAGTACACCACATGGTCACTGTTCCACCAGATGCGTAACATTATCTTTTGCGGATGTGTACAAGTCTTTGTGCAGGGAGTTGTTGCTTTGTTTGGGTTCAACCATTCCTTTCTTTCCCTTATGTTAGCATGAAAATACCATTTCTGGTCATCAGTAATAATGCAGGATGGTCAACATTGTTCCAAGCCAATTTGTGACAAGCAAGCAGAGATGCCCATATGGCCACCTGTTGGTTTTCATGATTTTGGCTTATCGTTGATCATTTTAGATTCATGTGTGTAAACTATTTTCATCAAACACAGAAGGTCTTCTTGAACTTTGGGAGTCACTAATGTCAAAACGATCCTCTTCAAAATGAATAAACTATTCTTTTGCTGTGCTCTGTCCAATGGCACTATCCCCATACCTGGTGCATATGTTTCTGGAGGGCTCTGCAGTCAGCCCTCTATTGAATTAACAGAAGAAAGTTGGAAATGTTCCGATTTCATTACTTGACATTCCATTTTCTGGCATCCACAGTTCCACTCACTACCTCCAAATGACAACATGTAAAATCAAATAGCAACAGTGAACTATCGTATGAACAAAAAATGACAGTAAATAAACCTATAGCAACTGGAATATGAACACGCAAAACGAAAATTCTACGATCAAATAATTTATGGGTTTGCTGCCGGGTGACATCGTCGACCACTGCCGATATCACACCCTGCCATTCTCAAGGAACAACTGCAAGGAGGAAGCAATGTGCAAGGGAATTAAATACCTCCGTCCACAGAGGAGAAACAAGGAAAATACCACACATAGAACAAGTAACCCCAAAGTCAACACACAACCAAAGATAACCAACATCAGAAATATCGATAGTGACTTAACAGGTGAGGTAGCCCTAAATCTGTCCCTGTGTTTTTTGATAAGAGACAGAGCCAGATTCCAAGCAGCAGTTAGAAAAAATCCACCACCTCTGTTTATAAGGTTGCTTGATAGTTTGATTTCAACAGCTTCCTTAATGACACTATCCCAATAGCTGAACGTGCAAGACAGAATCTCGGAGTTGTTTTATTCCATAGGATGACTAGTGTCAAGGCAATGTTCTGCAATAGCGGATTTGCTCGGCTGTTTTAAGCATGTGTGACACTTATGTTCAATACACCGGTCTTCCACAGTCCTGATTGTCTTTTTTTTTGTTATGGTTTTAGGGCACAAAACTGCTACGGTCATTAGCGCCCAGTCTGTGGCTTAGGAAAAGGCAGAAATGGGAACGAAACTCAAAAAATTGGAGAAACTAAAAATAGAAGGAAAGCTTAAAAAACCACTATAGAAGGGGGTTGGTTGTCCCCAAAAAGAGCTTCAAATGACTGACGTCATCTCACTGGCACTAATAAACTTGAGAACGCGAACGGCTGAGCGCGTCATCTGCTAAAATTGAAGATATATCAGGCGACAGCTGGAGACGGACGCATAACGGAGTAAAAAAGGAGCACTCAAGTAAAAGGTGTCTTACCATCCACAGCTGAGAGCAGTGGGGACAGAGTGGGGGAGGATCACCACTTAAAAGATGTCGATGGCTAAAAAGACAGTGCCCTATCCGGAGTCTAGTTAAAATTACCTCCTCCCAACGACACGTTCGGGAGGAAGAGGTCCAAGCACAGGGAAGACCTTTCACGTCCCACAATTTATTATTGGGAAGTGTCGACCAATGTGCATGCCATAAAAGAGTAACACGACGACATAAAACACTCCGTAGATCGGCGAAGGGAATCGTGCGAATAGCTGACTGAAGAAGAGAGACTGCAGCCTTGGCTGCTATATCGGCCGCCTCATTTCCACAGATACCAATGCATCCTGGGATCCAGAGGAACGCCACAGAGATGCCCCCCCAAGTGGAGCAAGTGGTGGCAGTCCTGAATCCGGTGGACCAGAGGGTGGACAGGGTAGAGAGCTTGGAGACTGAAGAGAGAGCTGAGAGAATATGAACAGATAACATACTGTATCCGCTGATGGCGACGGATATATTGGACAGCCTGGAGAACAGCGTAACGCTCCACAGTATAAACCGAACACTGGTCGGGAAGCCGAAATCGATTTGGGGTGTCGCCAACAATATAGGCACTCCCTACACCTAACGATGTTTTCGAGCCATCAGTGTAAATAAATGTGGCTTCCTTCATTTGTGCACATAGAGCAGCAAATGTGCGACGATAAACAAGTGAAGGGGTACCATCCTTGGGAAATTGACGAAGGTCACAGAGCAGGCATGTCCGGGGACGGAGCCAAGGCGGTGCTGTACCCCAAGTTGTCAAGAGGGTTTTAGGAAAGCGGAAGGAAAGAATGGAGCAGTTGATGGAAGCGGACTCCCAGTGGTAGTAGGGAGTACCCTAAATCCAAAGAGGTGGCGTCGAAAAAAGTGTCATGGGCCGGATTAGCAGGCATGGAAGACAGATGGCTAGCATAACGACTCAGAAGGCCTGCTCGCCAATTGGACAGCGGAGGTTCAGCAGTCTCAGCATAAAGGCTTTCCACAGGGCTGGTGTAAAAAGCTCCAGACACTAAATGTAATCCACGGTGGTGGATAGTCGAGATGCCGAAGAATAGACGGCGGAGCAGAGGGGTAAACTATGCTTCCGTAGTCCAATTTCGAGCGCACTAAGGCGCGATAGAGGCAGAACAGGACCACTCGGTCCACTCCCCAGGAGGTACCATTCAGGACATGGAGGGTGTTGAGGGATTGCAGACAGCGAGCCGAAAGATAGGAAACGTGGGAGGACCAGCACAGTTTCCTGTCAAACATAAGACCCAAGAATTTAGCGACATCCAAAAACGGAAGGTTGACAGGTCCTAGATGTAAGGAAGGTGGAAGAAACTCCGTACGACTCCAAAAATTAACACAAACAGTCTTACTGGGAGAAAGGCGGAAGCCTGTTTCGATGCTCCAAGAGTGGAGGTGATCTAGACAGTCTTGAAGACGTCGTTCAAGAAGGCTGGTCAATTGAGAGCTGCAGTAGATCGCAAAATCGTCCACAATGAGGGAGCCCGAGACATCAGGAAGGAGACAATCCATAATTGGATTTATGGCAATGGCAAACAGTACAACACTTAGCACGGAGCCCTGGGGTACCCCGTTTTCTTGGGAGAAAGTACGGGAGAGAGTAGTGTTCACGCGCACTTTAAATTTGCGCTCTGCCATAAATTCGCAAAGAAAAAGGGGCAGCCGACCTCGAAAGCCCCAAGAGAACAGCGTGCGGAGGATGCCTGTTCTCCAACAGGTATCATATGCTCTCTCCAGATCAAAAAATATTGCTACTGTTTGGCATTTCTGAAGAAAATTGTTCATGATATAAGTGGAGAGAGCAACAAGATGGTCAACTGCAGGACTCCAGCCACCAAGCTAAACGACAATTCACCATACGCTCCAAAACCTTACATACACTACTCGTGAGAGAAATGGGGTGATAGCTAGAGGGGAGATGCTTGTCCTTTCCAGGTTTCAGAACAGGAACGACGATAGCTTCCCGCCATCGTCTGGGGAAAGTACTGTCGGTCCAAATTCGATTATAAAGGCGAAGGAGGTGACGCAGACTATGGTATGATAAATGCAGCAACATTTGAATGTTGATACCATCCGGTCCTGGGGCGGAGGAGCGAGAAGAAGAGAGTGCATGTTGGAGTTCCCGCATGGAGAAAACAGTATTGTAGCTATCGCAATTTTGTGAGGAGAAAGCAAGAGGTCGCACATCCGCTGCACATTTCTTCGGGAGAAATGCTGGCGGGTAATTTGAAGAGCTTGAAATCTCAGCAAAGTGTTGACCCAGTGAGTTAGAAATTGCGACGGGGTCCACTAATGTATCACGCACGACAGTGAGCCCAGAGACCAGGGAGAAACAAGGCGCGCCTGATAACCGTCGAATCTGAGTCCAAACTTCCGAGGAGGGAGTGAAGGTGTTAAATGAGCTGGTAAAGAAGTCCCAGCTTGCCTTCTTGCTATCAGGGATGACGCGACGGCGCCGCGCAAGGAACTGCTTAGAGCGGATACAGTTGGCCAAAGTAGGATGGTGTCTGAAAACGCGAGGTGCACGTCGCCGCTCACATATTGCGTCACGGCATGCCTCGTTCCACCAAGGAACTGGGGGGGGGGGAGGGGGGGCCGGGGCAATTCGGAGGTGCGAGGTATTGAACGTTCCGCAGCTGTAAGAATGTCTGTAATATAAGTGACCTCATCATCGACGCTAGGAAAGTGACGGTCATCGAATGTCGCTAGAGACGAGAAAAGTGTCCAATCGGCTTGGGCAAACTTCCAGCGTCTCAGGTGCGTATATGGCAGTTGTGGCTGCAATCGAAGGACACATGGAAAGTGGTCACTCGAGTGTGTATCAGCAAGGGCGAACACTTCAAAGCGCCGAGCTAGCGGAACAGTACCGACTGAAAGGTCCAAATGAGAGAAATTTGTCGTGGAGGCAGACAAAAATGTACGGTCCCCAGTGTTGAGGCAAACAAGATCCGCTAAGTGGAAGACGTCTAGCAATAGTGAGCCATGTGGACAAGGATGTGGAGATCCCCAAAGCAGGTGGTGGGCATTGAAGACCCCAACCAGCAAATAGGGGGGTGGAAGCTGACCAAGAAGATGAAGGAGATCAGCTCGTGCCATTGGTGTGGACGATGGAATGTATACAGTACAAAGAGAGAATGTGTATCCAGAAAGGGAAAGACTGACAGCGACTGCTTGGAAGGAAGTGTTTAAGGGGAAGTGTTTAAGTGGGTGATGGAGAGTATCATGGAGAAGAATCATGAGTCCATGTGCTGGAGTGCCTTCAACAGAGGGGAGATCGAATCGGACTGACTGAAAAGGGGGGAAAACAAAGCGGTCGTGGGGACGCAGCTTTGTTTCCTGAAGACAGAAGATGACCGGCGAGTAGGATCGTAAGAGGATCGTCAATTCATCCCGATTGGCTCAAATGCCGCGGATATTCCAATGGATAATGGACATAGGGTGGACAGAAAATGGAAGAATGTGACCAAGGTTGCCCTCAACTCAACGACTGCTCAGAGCTTGCAACCGACAGCGTGGAATGGCACTCAGCCGAAGGCAGAAGATCCTGATCCATAGGTTGTTCAGGAGCAGCTCCTGCCACCGGCAATCGGCCGCCAGCAGTGCGCCTCGGCGACACAGAAGACGGCCGAGGGCGGTTACTGCCAGGTGGTGCTGTAGATGACACACGCCTTGGCGGAGGAGGAGAGGAACCGAGTTTCTTATTAGCCTTCTTGGAAACATGATGTTTAGATGATTGAGGAACCGATGGTTGTGAAGTTTGGGTACGTAAAAAATCTTCACGAGTATGCTCTTTTTTGGAAGTCCGGGTGTCTGACTTTTGGGATCGAGATTTAGCAGAACCCGATGAAGGGTGAGCCATAGAGTGAGCAGGCGAAAGTGGGGAGGTTGAACGGGCAACCTTTGCGCTGGCCGATCTGACGACCGTGTCACTAAAGGTGAGATCACAAGTCTGTGTGGCCGCCTTCTTTGTTGGCCAAGGAGAGGCAAAGACAGTGCTGTATTTTCCTGTCTGAGGCACAGTGGGCTTTCGACTGGCGAATAATTTTCGTGCAGCAAAGGTCGACACCTTTTCCTTTACTCTGATTTCCTGAATGAGCTTTTCGTCTTTAAAAATGGGGCAATCTCGAGAGGAAGCAGCGTGGTCACCCATACAGTTGATGCAATGAGGAGATGGAGGTGGACATGCACCCTCATGGGCATCCTTGCCACACTTAACACATTTGGCCGGGTTGGAACAGGACTGGCTGGTATGATTGAACCGCTGACACTGATAGCAACGCGTAGGGTTTGGGACGTAGGAGCGAATGGAAATTCTCTCATAGCCCACTTTTATGTTTGATGGGAGTTTAACTCTGTCAAATGTCAAGAAGACAGTACGGGTTTGGAACGATGTTTGTGTCAACCCTTTTCATGACTATAAACAGCCGTTACACCCTGGTCAGAGAGGTAGTGTTGAATTTCCTCGTCCGGCAATCCGTCGAGGGAGTGTGTATAAACGACTCCACGTGAGGAATTTAAAGTGCGGTGCGCTTCCACCTGGACAGGAAAGGTGTGGAGCAGTGAAGTATGCAGCAATTTTTGTGCCTGGAGGGCACTGACTGTTTCTAACAACAAGGTGCCATTTCGTAATCTGGAACAAGACTTTACAGGACCTGCAATTGCGTCGACACCTTTCTGAATAATGAAAGGGTTGACCGTGGAAAAGTCGCGACTTTCGTCAGACCGAGAAACAACAAGGAGCTGTGGCAACGATGGAAGAACTGTCTGAGGCTGAGACTCAGTGAACTTACGCTTGTGAGCAGACATAGTGGAAGATGAGGAAACCATTGCGGAAGAATCCCCCATGATTACCGGCGTCTCCGATGGCGCGCTCCTCCTTGTGGGGGCCGTCTCTGAGGGCACTCCCACCTCAGGTCACACCTCCCGAGAAACGGACAGAGGGACCAATCGGCACTTTCGGAAGGTATCAGCTCGGGTAATCACCCCTCCCTGGGCCTGGCCGTTACCAAGGGGTACGTACATGTCCTACCTGTCTACCCGGGGCGGGGAATTACGCGTTACCCCGTCACCGGCTACGCATGGAAATGCATGGGTCGGCCTTCAGACACACACAGGGAGGAAAAAAGAGAAACGGTAAAACAAAGAAAAGGAAAGGAAAGAAGAGAGGTCTCAAACGCCACAGCGGAGAAAAGGGTAAAGAGAAGAGGTAAGGAAAAAGGGAAGGACAAAGGAAGGCTGAAGACTTGCAAGCAGAGAAAGCGAAGAAAGCGTTACACTTTCGAGTGTCCGTCTCCGGACGTAGGCACAAAACATACTCCCAGAGGGGCAGAAAGGGAAGGAAAGAGGTGGTGGTGAGGGGGGGAGGGGGGGTGGGGCGAAGATGGGGGATGGGGAAGGATGCGGAAAAGGGAGGTATGCAGCCCGGAAAGGAAGGAGGGCCACATTAGCTCGGGGTCCCGTGCTAGCTACGCACTTATCCACAAAAGAGTTGTGGACCCCCTGGAGGATCCTGATTGTCTGACCAATATATGACATGCCACAACTGCAAGTAATACAATAGACACCAGCCTTACACAAACCAAAATCATCTTTTATGGACACCAACAGGGCCTTAATCTTAGAAAGTGGTCAAAAAACACATTTCACATATTTCTGCAAAATATGGCCAATCCTGTTAGAAATGCTTCCTGCGTAAGGCAAAAAGGCCATAGACTTAGGTGCCACTTCGTTGCTATCATCACTCACCCATTGCACACAAGGCTGATAACTCAACGTACATTTGATCTGCCCCTCACTATAACCATTCTGACAAAAGGTGACTTCGAGATGTGATAGCTCAGCTGCCAAACTTTCAGGGTCTGAGATAACATGGGCCCTGTTTACCATGTACTCCTTCACACTGAGCTGGATGGTGCCAACTAGCAGGTACAAGTCAGTGTGAGTAGGCTTCCTATAAACCGAATGTCCCAACATTCCATTAGTCTTCCTTCTGAGCAACACATCAAGGAAGGGAAGGCATCCATTCTTTTCCACCTCCATAGTGAACTGAATATTCAGTTGGCTTGAATTCAGGTATTCAAAAAAACAGGTTTAAATTCTCACTACCATGAGGCCAAACAAAAGTATCATCTACACACCTGGAAACAACATGCAGGTTCAAGGATGCTGACTCCAACGCACATTCCTCAGAGTCCTCCATAAACAAATTGGCCACAATAGGTGACAACGGGGTTCCCATTGTAACTCCATCAGTCTGTTCGTAGAGCTGACCATTGAATAAAAAGTAAGTGGAAGTCAGCACATGTCGAAACAAATTTGTTAACTCTACACCAAACTTAACCTCAATTAGCTGCAACGAATCAGAGAGAGGAATGAGAGTGGATAGAGAAATCACATCAAAACTGACTAAAATATCAGAGTCTTTCAAACGCAATCCCTGCAATTGACGTAAGAAATCTGCAGAGTTCTTAATGTGGTGTTCACACCTACTCATTAGTGGCCTCAACAAACTAGCAAGATGCTTAGCTACACGATATGTCGGAGCATCAATATTAGGAACAATGGGCCTCAACGGGACAGCCTCTTTATGGACCTTAGGGAGGCCATATAATCTAGTTGGTACAGCACAGTAAGAATTAAGACTCTTGATGGCCTCCTGTGACAAAGAATGTTTCTTCAGGAGGTTATTAGTCTCTCTCAACACACTTAGTAGGGTCAGCACCAATATTGCGATACACCAAATCAGAAGCTGAAGCGCCTGCTTTACGTTTACTCAGAGTCGATCCTGATGTTATTTTACCTGCAGACAAGGGAAATGCCACGGTTTTGTTGAATAAGCACAATTACATTCAAAAGATGCAGTGACTACTTTCCGATTCGGTGTATCGCAAAATTGGTGCTGACCCTACTAAGAGTGTTGAGAGAAAGAACTTTTCTTTAGGAGGTTATTAGTCTTTGTCACAGGAGACTATCAAGAGTCTTAATTCTTACTGTGCTGTACCACCTGGACTATATGGCCTCCCTAAGGTCCATAAAGAGGCTGTCCCGTTGAGGCCCATTGTTTCTAATATTGGTGCTCCAACAAATTGTGTAGCTAAACATCTTGCTAGTTTGTTCAGCCCTCTAGTAGGTAGGTGTGAACACCACATCAAGAACTCTGCAGATTTCTTACGTCAATTGCAGCGATTGCATTTGAATGACTGATATTTTAGTTAGTTTTGATATCATTTCTCTTTTCACTTGCATTCCTATGATTTGTTGCAGCTAATTGAGGTTAAGTTTGGTGTAGAGTTAGCAAATTTGTTTCGAAATGTGCTGACTTCCACTTACTTTTTATTCAATGGTCAGTACTACAAAGAGACTGATGGAGTTGCAATGAGAACCCTGTTGTCACCTATTGTAGCCAATTTGTTTATGGAGGACTTTGAGGAAAGTGCCTTGAAACCTGCATGTCTTTTCAGATATGTAGACGATACTTTTGTTGTTTCGCCTCATGGTAGTGAGACTTTAAACCCGTTTTTGGAACACCTGAATTCAATCCACCCCAATATTCAGTTCACTATGGAGGTGGAAAAGAACGGATGCCTTCCCTTCCTTGATGTGCTGGTCAGAAGGAAGACTGATGGTACACTGGGACATTCGGTTTATAGGAAGCCTTGTATCTGCGAGCTGATGGTTGGCACCATCCAGCTCAGTGTGAAGGAGTACTTGGTTAACAGGGCCCACATTATCTCTCACCCTGAAAATTTGGCAGCTGAGCTATCACATCTCGAAGTCACCTTTCGTCAGAATGGTTATAGTGAGAGGCAGATCAAACGTGCGTTGCACTATCAGCCTTCCATGCAACAGGTGAGTGATGATAGAAATGCTTCCTGCGTACGGCAAAAAGGCTAACAGGATTGGCCATATCTTGCAGAAATATGATGTGAAATGTGTTTTTAGACCACCTTCTAAGATTAAGGCCCTGTTGGCGTCCGTAAAAGATGATCTTGGTTGGCTGGTGCCTATTTTATTCCTTGCAGTTGTGGCATGTCATACATTGGTCAATCAGGACTGTGGAAGACCGGTATATTGAACATAAGCGTAGCACACGCTTACAACAGCCGAGCAAATCCGCTATTGCAGAACATTGCGAACACTTGTCATAGTATGGAATAAAACAACACGGAGATTCTGGCTTGCATGTCAAGCTATTGGGATAGTGTCATTAAGGAAGCTGTTTAAATCAAACTATCAAGCAACCTTATAAACAGAGATGGTGGATTTTGTCTAACTGCTGCTTGGAATCCGGCTCTGTCTAAAAAAAAAACCACAGAGGGACAGAATTAGTGCTACCTCACCTGTTGATTAATAGTCACTATCGATATTTCTGATGTTGGTTTTCTTTGGTTGTGTGTTGGCTTTGGGGTTACTTGTTCTATGTGTGGTATTTTCCTTGTTTCTCCTCTGTGAACTGAGGTATTAATTTCCCGTGCACATTGCTTCCTCCTTGCAGTTGTTCCTTGAGAATGGCAGGGTGTGCTCCTGCTGAAATATCGACGGTGGTCGACGACGTCACCCAGCAGCAAACCCGTAAATTATTTGAACATTCAATTCGTAGGAAAAAGTTAAGGTCTCACGAAAACACTATGAACTTATGCACTAACCTAATACCATACAGGAAAGAACAATCTCTTAACTAGAGTACTCCCAACATCCGTTTAGAGGTAAGTCTCAATGGTGTCATTTTACACTTACATTTCAAAATTATCTTTTTTTTTTTAATTAGTAAGCACACCTGTTGTGTACTGAAACAATAATTTATATCTATTCCCAGAAAATATAAATCTTAGTGCAAATATACATGCGTGTTAAATCAGACCTATCCTCAAAGCCTTAGCACACTTAAAAATTCTCATACTGTACTGCATCAGAAGTTACAACTATGAAATAACAGGATGTAAGTAATGACAATACAAAAATTAATCCATATCACACAAATTTTACAACTTTGGTTCACATATTTCTGTATCTCAAATTCATTTCTTACCACCACATGAAACAAACAAAACTAATGTCCCACCCCCATTCTTATGAAATGATTCGGCTATGAACAACCCTAATATTCCAGTGACAACAAAAATGAATCAGTAGTTCTGGCCATAATTGATCCCTGCACAAACATCAATAACTGCTTACCCATCAGCTCTCCAGGTGCAGGAGCATCCATTCCAAATATTCCACAGGTATCACAAGCACGATTTTTCTGAGGCCGAAATGGTAATGTTGATTCATCTATTGGCACATTACCAACATCAAACCCAGATACAAAAGGACATGTGGGAGACCATTTCTTATGTTCCTGGAATGGATCATCACCCCTAACCCAATGTCCAATTTCAGCGTGACAAAAAGCACACTTCACACCATCACTGCCCCAGTAATACACAAATCCAGCAGCAGCTAGTTTTTCTTTGTCTATAAAGGAAACTGACCAGTTGCGGAATGTTTTGAGGCGTTCTACTTCTGATTTATAGATGGACCAATCTATTTTCTGACCAGGTACTGCAATGGGCGAATTGACAGCAGCATCACCAGTGCTTGTATTTGCTGTGTTTGTAGCATCTGTTCTATCCTCTTGAGAGTTCACAAAAGTACTGGTAGCACCATCCACAGAATCTTTTTCATCTGGAGACTCATCATTAGGTGTTTGTGAGGTTGAGGCACTGACACCTTCAACACAGCCATCATTTGGTGCAGACTGACCTCCATGAGCCATCTGAGTGTCCCGTACAAACACCAAAATTGGTGCAGCTGCAAGATGCCTGGAGGAGGAAAAGAATAACAGTCACTGAACAAATGCAACTAATTTTCTTATAACAGTAATTTAAGATTGCATTTCAAATTTAATTATTACAAATTCAATTGCTACTATAACAACAAAAGGAGTGGCTGGTCAGCAATGTTATAGGATAATTAGGTTTTAAATATGTTTCATGTATAGAATCAGTGGATGTATATTAACATTATCTTTAGAACAAAAATTAACAGAAACATACAGCACAACAAAAGGAGCGATTTCTGAAGCAACGATAAACTGTTAACCTTCTCTAATAAAGAATGAAAATTGACATACAGGTAATTGTTTATTGTTCAGGGCTCACAAGAAAGCCAATGTGCACTTGGTATGTCTGCCAGAGGGTCTTATCTGAGATGTACAGGTGGTCTTTGGTGGCTCTCCAGTATGCAGGGTGCAGTCATCTGCAAGTTGTGGCTCATGTCAGCACTAATGACAGCTGTTGCATGTGTTCCGAGGCCATTCTTAGTTCACACTGGCAAGCTGGCAAAGGCTGCTGCTGGCCTCCCATCTCGGATGCAAGCAGAGCTTGAAATTTGCAGCATTGTTCCCAGAGCTGATTGTGGCCTTCGATTTGGAGCAGAGTCAAGGGTCTCAACCAAAAGCTCCATCAACAGTCTTTGCTACAGATTCCTGGACTTGCATTATTGGGTGGGGAATTTTAGAACTCCCCTCGACAGGTCTGCGGTCCACTACACAAAGGAAGCAGCTAATTTAGTAGCATAGTACCTGTGGAGTGCACTTTTAAGTTTTTTTTTTTTTTAATTTTATTTTTTAGGTAAGGTGGTAGTTTGACTAACACTTGGCAGCTGAAATATAGATAGTGAATTCAGACTGCGTTTTAGGTAAAGACACTGACTGTCAAAATTTTATCAGTAAACTGTGTAAGTATTCATAACAAAGTTTCCAAATTTACTGCTCTTCACAAAAGCTCATGCATTACAATTATTCTTGGGACTAAACTGGCTGAAACCTGAAGCAGAAAAGCTCCGAGATATTTAGCGAGACATGGAACATACATCAGGGATGTATTAGGTGCCACAAGAATGAGGAGTGGAACAAAAATATTCTCTCTATTGAGGCCAAAGTTGAATGTGACAGTGAAGTTATCTGGTCACATAACAGGCCTAAGTGAAAAAAGTTAACTGTTTGAAGTTTTTGCCAGTCACCCGATTCCACTATCACAGTTCTAGAGTCATTCAAAAGTTAATGGTCAGTAGCACATCAATACCTAATCATGCAACACTAGTTGGAGGCGACTTCAATCTATCGAGTATAGACTGGGACATCGGTGGACTCACTGTAGGGGTTACAACAGGCAGTCTTGTAAAGCAATTCTGAACATTTTTCCGAAAACTGTTTTGAGGAGTTATTTCAGTAGCCCACGCGCAATGGAAATATCTTAGACCTCGTACCTACAAACAGGCCGAACTTGTTGAGACCATCAGTACAGAGATGGGGACTGGTGATCATGAGGTCATCACTAGCATCTCTATCAGACAGCAAACTGACATCACTTAGTTCCAGTAAGATGGACAGAAGAATTATGGGAAAAGTTTTAAGCAGATTATAAATTGTGGTACGGAGGACTATGTGCCTTGTAAGTGGATCCACCACGGTTTACCAATGGAATTCAGAAAATTCTAAGGAAGCAAAGCCTGTTGTACTCTTAGTTCAAAAGAGAATGTGCAAATGACGACAGGCAAAGGTTAGTAGAGATTCATATGCCTTCTGAAAAGATCTATGTGCAAAGCATACTGCAACTAACAGTCATACCTCAGCAAAAGATTTGGTCGAGTACCCAAGAATATTCTGGTCCTATATAAAATTGCTGAGTGGGTCTAAGGTTTCCATCTAGTCATTTGTTGACCAGACTGACGTGGGGGTCAAAAAAATAGCAAAAGGAAAGCTAAAGTTTCAAATTTATCATTTAAGGAATCATTCAGACAGAAAAATCCTACAAACATACTATCGTTTGACTATCTATCACAGTGTGATATGGATGACATAAGCATCCCTGGAGTAGATAAACTGGAAGACTTTAAAACAAGTACGTCACCAGGTGTGGATAGAATCCCAATTCAGTATTACACACAGACCTCTGTAGCACTGTCCCCCTTATGTAGCTTGCATTTATTGTAAATATCTCAACCAGTGCAAAGTCCCAAGCAACTCGACAAAAGCCTACGTGATTCCTGTAAATAAGAAGGACAAAACAATGGACCCACAAAATTACAGACCAATATCCCTAACATGGTTTGCTGTATAATCTTAACATTCTCAGTTCAAATATAATAAATTTTCCTGAGAACAAAAGATTATGTTCATGAACCAGCATGGTTTTAAAAAGCATTGCTTGCACAAAACTCTGCTCGCCCTTTTCTCACATGCTGTACTGTGAACTGTGGATGAAGGGTAACAGTCAGATTCCATATTACTACATTTCTGACAAGCATTTGACATGGTACCTCAATGCAGACTTAAAAGGTACAAGCTAATAGTATAGATTCTCAGATATGTGAATGACTCTAGGATTTCTTAAGTAATAGAAACCAGTACATTGTCCTTGACAGCGAGTTGTTCAGAGGCAAGAGTACCTGCAGGAGTGCCCCAGGGAAGTGTGATAGGACCACTCACTTTCTATACACATAAATGATCTGTCCGACAGGGTGGACAGGCTTATGACGCTGCAGTGTACAGGAAGGAGTCTTAGTTTAGTGACTGTAGGAAGATACAAGATGACAGACTACATTTTTAGTTGGTGTCAGGAATGGGAAAATTTAAGTTAATGTGGATGTGTAGGAAAAAGAACTCATACGCTTCAGATACAGTATTAGTAGTGTCCTACTTGACACAGTTACATCACTTAAATAGGCGTAATGTTGCAAAGTGATATGAAATTGAAGGGGCATGTGAGGACTGTGATAGGAAAGGTGAATGGTTGACTTCAATTGATTGGGAGAATTTTGGGAAACAGTTATCTTTAAAGAAGACCACATAAGGGACACTAGTGTGACCTTTTCTCAAGTACTGCACAAGTGTTGGGATGCACACCTGGTCAGATTAAAGGAAGAAGGCAAAACAATTGAGAGGTGGGTTGCTATACATGTTACCAGTAGGTTTGAACAACAAGATAGTATTTTGGTTGGTTGGTTGGTTAGTTGCGTGATTCATCAATCGCACAGTACAGTAGCCGTTATGATGTGGAACATGTCAAGCGCACAAGAAATGCACATATGAAACAAGATTTTTAACACACACACACACACACACACACACACACACACACACACACACACAGCATATTTTACCCCTTTCTGTGCCAAAAACAGGTTGAGTAAAGAATAGTGTAAGTCTTTCTTTTTTCTGGTATTATAATCATGAATGTCACTGTTTTTAAATTGGTCCACATTGTTGAGAACAAATTTCATTAGTGAATAAATGTACTGTGAGGCTGTTGTGAGAATTCCTAATCTTTTGAAAAGATGCCTACAAGATGTGTGACTATGAACCCGACATTATTCTAACCACTTTCTTTTGAGCAGTGAATATTTTTTGTCTAAATGTTGAGTTACCCCAAAATATTATTCCGTACGACATCAGAGAGTGAAAGTATGCAAAGTATGTCAGCTTACTAATTTCTAAAATTGGCACTTATTCTGATTGCAAAAGTTGCAGAAACTAGTCGCTTTAGAAGATCCAAAATATGACTTTTCCAATTAAGATTCTCATCTACATGTACACCCAAAAACTTAGTATGCTCTACCCTGTCTACTGACTACTGTTGCTGTGTTATATTTACTGAAGGAACTGTACTTTTTGCAGCAGAAAATTTGATGTACTGTGTTTTTTCAAAGTTTAGAGCAAGCCAATTTGCAGAAAACCAATTAATGACTTTTCCAAAGACCTTATTTGTATCACTTTCAATTGGAGTTTCTTTTGCCAGATTAATAATTATGCTTTTATCACCAGCAAAAATTGTCAGTTCAGCTTCCTGTTTCAGATAGGAAGGGAGGTCGTTCACATATATCAAGAACAGAAGGGAACCCATGATTGAACCCTGCGGAACCTCTAATGTAATTTCACCCCAGTTAGATGAAGTGACAAACTTATTTAAATCACTTGACCCATATAAGGAAACTTTTTGCTTCCTCTTCTATAGGTACAACTTAAACCACTCATATGCTATTCCATTTGTACCATAGAACTGTAATTTCTGTAACATAATGTCATGATTCACACAATCAAATGCTTTAGGCAAGTCACAGAAAATTCCTATTGGTGACATTTTACTATTTAAAGACTATTATATGGACAGTGAACTTGTATATAGCTGTCTCAGTGGAACAGTATTTTTGAAATCTGAACTGTGATTTAGTAAGTATCCCATTACTGTTGAGATGGCTAACCACTCAAGTACATTACTTTCTCCAAGATTTTTGAAAATGCTGTAAGCAAGGATACTGGCCGATAATTATTGACATCTGTGGTGTTCCCCTTTTTGTAGAGCAGCCTGACAATGGCATATTTTAACCTGTCTGGGGAAATACCTTGAGTTAGCGATGCATTACATACACGACTCATAACATCAGCTGTAATTGCTCCACATTGTTTTATCATCATCTTAGAGAGGTCATCTACCCCAACAGAACACTTATATTTCAAAGATTTAATAATTTTACTTATTTCACAAGAGGATGTTAGGTGAAAATCTAACAATTTTTTCAAACTGACTGTACTGCCTGCCTTTTTCTTTTGAACTGTTCTGACCAATTTTTTTTTCTCTTACACTTAAGAAATGGTTGTTAAATACATTAGCATTTGTGTACTGTTGGTTAGGATGGTCTCATTCTCCTTAATAGTAATACTACCTTCCCCAGAGGTTACTTTTCCTGTTTCCCTTCTAACAACATTTCATATTGATTGGATTTTATTGCTGGAGTTGTTAATTTCTTCTCTAACATACATATTTCTTGATTTCCTTACAACTTTTCTCAGTATCTTACAATAATTTTTATAGTGTAAAACTACTTTTGGATCTTTACTAGTTCTTGCTGTATCATAAAGTTTCCTTTCTCTTTCTGGAGACACTTTAATACCTGTAGAAATCCAAGGTTTCTTTGAAAAGCGTGTGGTGTTACATTTAGTAATTTTCTTTGGGAAACAATGTTCAAAAAGGAATATAAATTTATCAAGAAATATGTTGCATTTATTATTAGCATTTGGCTCATTATATACATTTCCCCAATTAACATTTCTTAAGCTTTCTTTGAAGTGCTCTATAGATACTGGGTTGAGCAACCTCACACTTTTACTTAATGGTTTATAAACTGTACACCCTGTTAGGGGAAAGCATGTGTGTTTTCATCCTCTTTCTGTACAAATACATGATCTATTAGCATGCTATTGTCTTTAGCTATACATGTAGGGAAACTGATCACTGATTCGAAGTTATATGTTGTTAATAACACTTCTAGTTCACTTTTCCTCTCAGAATTTAGAAAGTTTACATTGAAATCAGTTCAGTTGCTGTAAGACAAGTAAGGTCTTAACATGACTATTGCCACATGCAAGTACATTTTCAATTGCTTACTAGTACTCATACTTAACAAGTTTCTGGAAACAATGCTGAAGTTGGTTGGTTTATTTGTGGAGAGGACCAAACAGTGTCGCCATCGGTCCCATCGGATTAAGGAAGGAAATTGGCCATTCCCTTTCAGAGGAACCATCCCGGCATTTGCCCGAAGCAGTTTAGGAAAATCACAGAAAACCTAAACCGGGATCGCCAGATGCAGGTTTGAACTGTCATCCTCCCAAATGCAAGTCCAGTGTGATAACCACTGCGCCACTCTGATCGGTGGAAATAGTGCCAAAAGATGAATAAAGCCATTAGTCAGCTGATGAAAAGAAACACATGGAGATGACTATTCCAACAGAAATGGTTATTACTGGAAATGAAAGGAACTTTCAAATTATTTAAAGGATGTCTACAGAGAAAAAAATTCCCAAAACTAACACAATACTTTTAATTGCTCGAATTCACAAGACAGACAGACAAGAAAAAAAAAATTCTGCGTACACTATTAGCCTTTTAGCCACATTGTACCCAACATTAACTCAAAGTATCAACAACCTCTCAGAAAAACAGTTACATTTTAATTGGCCAAATCAATCTTGCTGTAAAAGTGGATGCAGCACAATGCACCCCTTATACATTGTGAGTAAAATTACAGAAAATGCCAGTAAGCACAAGTTACCACATTGTCTGGGTCAGAACTGTGAGGAGGGAGAAAACAAAATGCATGCATAGTGAGGTGTTGCTGCTCTCATTTTTGAAAAATCTTTAACTGAATAAAGACATTAAACTGCCATTTTCTACATGACCTTGTTCTCCCCTCCCCAGGAAAGTTTAACAGGTAGCTGAGTATTAGTAATGTATGGTCCACTGATCTCCACAAGACTGCTTCATATATCACTGTGCCGAAGCAAGTGTTCTTCAGTGATAAAAACTTATTCAGTTTTACAATTACTGATTAAGTCATTATTTAACAAACTGGTCGAAGTTTTTCACAGCCCTTTTGTCTGTTGAGTCTAGTGGTATGGCTCAAAGGGTCAGTTTGACCTATGACTTTGTGCATATTGTTACTTTCTAGCAAGAAGGATTGTCAGCATTGGAAGTTACACCACAGCATCATCATCTGAACATTCAACCACTATCATGAGATGAAACATTTGAATATCTGCATCATAGGGGACACCCACAATCAACAAAACTGATGGGATAGCTACCTATAAATTATGCCTTGTAGCTACTCTGACGCCAATGCAACATATCTGTGTGCTGTCTTCTGGGGAGCAACCAAGCTGTGTTAACCCAAATAGGATGCAAATGCCTTGAGGAGGAGGAGATTAGTGTTTAATGTCCCATCAACAATGAGGTCATTAGGGACAGAGCACCAGATCAAATTAGGGAAGGATGGGGAGGGAAAGCAGCCATGGTGCCCCTTCAATGGAACTATCCAGCATTTGCCATAAGCGATTTAGTGAAATCAGAGAAAAACCTAAATCAGAACGGCCGGAAAGGTTAAATGGAAACCATTAGCAAGCATCTCCCTATGGAAACCATCTCCCTTCACAGACAAAGTCTTGTTGATAATGTGGAGGAGGATATATACTAATGCATATCTCCAGCACGTAGCTCCCAAGATTCATTAGGGAGGTTTGTCAGTCATGCTTTGGGCCAGTATCATGGATGAATATATGACACCTGTCTTTAGTAACGACAGTAATTTGAGGACTGTGCAATAAATAGAGTGCATAATCCAACCTATTTTCCAACCCAACAGGCAACATTCTGGCGATGGGTTCATCTTTTGAGAGGATCCTGAACACTCAGCATCTGCCTGAAGAATACCTTCCTCCACAAGTCCAGAATCAACTGAATGGAATTTTCTGCCAAGATGAACCAGACTGAACATGCTTGGGACTAGCTGAAACTTAATGTGTCATCAGAGGAATCTTCTGCACACTGGATGACCTCAGAATGGTTCCCACTACAGAGTAGGGCAGGATTGAGCAACAGCTTGGCCACCTTGTTGACAGCCTACTAAGGAGGATCCCAGAAAGTTATAACACACAGAGAGGAGAACACACTAGCAAATGGTACATCAGATGGTTTTGATTTCACAAATGTAAACATTTCACCAAACAGTATCTATCTATCTACTCCTCCTCCTCCACCCCCCCCCCCAAAAAAAAAAAGAAGAAGAAGAAGAAGAAGGGGGGAGAGTATTCCTGCATTAACAGCTCCAAGTCTAAGCCTACACAATTTCACAAACATGCAACTTTTTTGAGCTGCCTATCTCGGCCAACACTGGTATAACAATAACAGTCTCTCTGAATCACAGAAATTAACATGCTGAGCACTCACCTTTTCCCTAACATTCTTTCACTACAACTATACAGCTTTATATTTGTTCTGTGAGCTCACAATTCTCTTTACATTATGAGCAGATTTAATCTGTAATCACGTACTTGACACTCCACATATCTTCAGCTTTATACCTCCACACTAATTTTGCCCACATCATATTACATACACAGTGATTTGTCATTTACACCTCATTATCAGGAATCTTTTAATGAATGAATTCACAAACCCAACTTCAATTTCTCCAACTGCCCTCCTGCCAATATTTGATGATTTGAGCAGATAAGGTACATGGGCAACTCCTTCGATTTGAGTGGGGTATCTGAGGAACTCAATAGCAGATTATGATCCCTTCAGCCTTATAATGTGCCAGTAGACACATTCTGGGAGCAATATGGATAGTTGGGTCAACAGCTGTGATGCTGTCAAGAATTATGGCAAACAGTGTAATGAGACTACTAACAAGGGAACCTCCCCATCGCACCCCCCTCAGATTTAGTTATAAGTTGGCACAGTGGATAGGCCTTGATAAACTGAACATAGATCAATTGAGAAAACAGGAAGTTGTGTGGAACTGTGAAAAAATAAGCAAAATATACAAACTGAGTAGTCCATGGGCCACATAAGCAACATCATGGACGAAGTGTGCTTAGAAGCGCCGTGGTCCCGTGGTAGCGTGAGCAGCTGCTGAACGAGAGATCCTTGGTTCAAGTCTTCCCTCGACTGAAAATTTTACTTTATTTTTGCATAGTTATTATCTGTCCGTTCGTTCATTGACATCTCTGTTCACTGTAATAAGTTTAGTGTCTGTGTTTTGTGACCGCACTGCAAAACCGTGCGATTAGTAGACGAAAGGACGTGCCTCTCCAATGGGAACAGAAAACATTTGAACGTAAGGTCATAGGTCAACAGATTCCTCCACAGGAAAACACATCCGATATATTCTATACAACACTGGTGACGGCATGTGCGTCACATGACAGGAATATGTTGTCGACCCACCTAACTTGTACACTTGGCGAATGGGTAAAAAGATTCTTCTACCTTGCCCGATTTAGGTTTTCTTGTGGATGTGATAATCACTCCCAAAAAAGTGATGAAAACATAAGAGTGTCACATAAACTGAAAATTAAAAATTAAAATTTACACTTGATGGAAGATTTTAACCTAGGACCTTTCATTCCGCAGCTGCTCACGTTACCACGAGACCACGGCACTCCTGCGTTCCTACAGTCCTTATTGTTGCTTATCTTCCCTTGAACTACTCAGTTTGTATATTTTTCTTATTTTTTCACAGTTCTACACAACTTCTTCCTGTTTTCTCAATTGATCTGTGTTCAGTTTTTCAAGGCCTATCCACTGTGCCAACTTATAATTAAATCTGAGGGGGGGGGGGGGTGCGATGGGGAGGTTCCCTTGTTAAGAAAAGACAATTTAGAACATGCACAGGTGTAGGTAGATTGGTGGGAGGAGGAAGTGGGTGAACAAAGGTTCTTCCAGAATATGGCCAGGGTGAAAAACATTTCAGGACTATTTCCTTCATCCCCTTGCATCACCACAACAAGAGGAGATCATGAAAATTCATTCCATGTATTACGGGCAACTGACAATGTACATACACTTAAAGTATATGGAGGTACAATTTGGGTTTTAAAGAGCGAGATGTAGATGCTTTGATTGTATTAGCTAGGATATGTGGCAACAATTCATCATGATGTGATCTATGCCATAGTTTAAGTGAGACTTTACATGTTTTAAGGATGTTTTGGACTGTTGGGGTTGTTCTGCAGATGCAGTTCTCTTGATGTAGTAACTGGCTTTGTGAGAGGTAAGTATGACCAATACAGATGTGACAGACTACTATATCTTCTCTTCAAGAGAGGTGAAGTGACGTAGTCCGTTTCTTGGTGGAGGCTTTTATCATTAAGATTTTCCTTGGATTTTGCTCTCTCACTCTTCCAGCTTTTGCATGATTCTGCATCTGTGAGGTGCCTGTTAAGACAGCTTCAGGGATTAGTACTGCCAACAGGTCCACTGTGGCAGAGGTTTCACTGGCTAATAATTGCACAATCACCATCCAGGGCACTCAAAGGAACAAGAGTTTTTTGTACCGTTCATGTCATTTAAATGTTGGAGAATGTCAAAGGTCAAAGGATGGGCAATTTTCAAGCAACTTCAAATGACAGATTTACAACCACTTCCAGTACGTACTTACATCCACATCTCTATGGCAAGGAATTGTACAGGGACACCAAATTTAACCACATGTTATGCATTCATCTAACACTTCATGCACAAGTGAGTTTTAGCACAGACACACGACCTCCTAGGCTTTCCACACTAATTGTTACTTCTCATGTAAGTATTACTGTTCAAACACTGGATATAGCCTGTGCAGGAATTCTGTGAACACGGTAGTGTTAATTTCTCCTCTACCCCCACTATATTTCTCAAGTTCTAATCCCATCATTCCTAGCTGTGTTTTCACTGTTCCACATCGAATTAATGCTAATTCCTTTTATACTTCTATAGCGTTTCTGAATTTTTGTAACTAATTTCATTGCAGTTCTGTTACTATTATGTTTAATGCTCAGTTTGTCCAATATTTTTGTGCAATTTACTTGCCCTGCTCAGTAGCAGCAAATAATTTTTCTATCATTTCTCAACACAACTAAGTTTGTAGTGTCTCAATATAAGCAAGTTTAACTTTCACTTCTGTTAAGTTGTGTAATTTTAATCATTCAAATTTAACATCACTTGAAAACCATGTGACAATGTATACACAAAGTCTTTATTATGGTGGTGCACCAACATTTGTTAGGTAGGAAGTTGCCAATCTGAATAAATAGGAAAAACCAAGAAATGTGAAATCCAAAATAAAGGTGGTGTTAACAGACTAATCTGCAGTACAGCTTCATTTTATGTTTGATTCCTTGTATATACCATTACCACTACTGAAACTGCAAGGTAAATTCTGAACTGTATTACATAAACAGCAAATGGAGTATTTTACTACAAGGATACTGATGCATACATTCCATTCACTGCTATGTTAATTTCAAACTCAGTATCACTACTAAAAATGGACAGTACTTTAACTTCTTATCAGTTTTATAAATTATTTAAAACTGAGAACTACCTCATTTATGGAATGAACTTACCATACCTGTAAGAGAATCAGTCCACTAACTGCCTAAATGTGTTTTAGGGTCACAGTAAGAAATCTAGATCAATAGCTGGAGAGGACTATATAAGCCACCACTTTCTAATAATGGTGGTGAATTCTTATAGTCAGACTTAATATAAACAGGATATAATTTTTATCCATTTTCTTGTTGACAATAAAACTTACATCTTGTTTCATACCTCAGCAGTAGAAGATACATTTAAACTACTTATTTATATTTGAAATTTACTTTAGCTTCCAATTCAGTATTCAAACAGTGACCTTTGATCATGAATGTCCTACATTGCATTATCCAAATTACATTTAATGAAACTGACCAAACTAGAACATCTTTAGGAGCTTATTCCTAACCTTGCTAAAATGAAATGGGTGATCCGTGGTTGAAAACCTCAACTGACCTACATTTACCTCGCATGATGTGGTGTAAGATTTTATATAGCAAGTAGAACTCTCTCGTTGGCTGAAATAGTTTGGCTTCGTTGATACATTACGAATTAACGACTTAATTGCCGTTGGCCTCCTCGCCCCATAGCAGCATTACAAGACCAAGTAGCCGACGTGATATCGGAATCAATAACAATTAGAAGACGTATTATAAAGTTTTGTGTGCACACAACTGGCCAATATGGATTGCAAGCAACTGGATTTCAATAAATAACTTACACCTACTGTCAAATGGGGGTTACCAATCCACATTCTCTGGCAAGCGTTAAACAAATCGAGGCCAACTACTTAAATGACTGAACAATGGAAAGTACCAAAAAGATTATTTGCAAACACAAAGTACGCATTATTTACAAATGTTCCTTTACACTTGTTTTCAGATCAATTTGACAGCAGGCAAAAATTTGCTGCTGCGGCAACACCACCATTGCGAAGAAAGTGCAGGCATGTCATGGCAATTAACTTAATCGCCCTACACAAATATTTTCAATGTACTGGGCTTACCCTTGCACCTCTACCACATCCGCAAACCTTCACTTAAATAACAAGCATCGCCTTGGTTTACTACTCAAGCAGGTTCCCACCAGTCTACCAAAGAGAAACGCATACACTGTCCCCAACACAGATTTTATACAGCATAAATTTTCACTTTGAAATTGACCTTTTATTATTCCCACATAATCATTGCCATAGACGACAAGCGAGGAACAAACAGATTACTATCACAACAATTTTTCCGAACACTCTTTGTTTTATCGCTAGGGCTGAATTTGTGATATTGACAAGAATGTTATGTGCGTTACTGGGTGCCAGTCACAGACCATAGTTCTCATTCATTCATTCATTCATTCATTCATTCATTTCATTTCATTCATTCATTCATACGTTTTATTTGTACGACGGGTCTTGATTATGTTAGGCTTGTACAGAGCAAATGAGACATGTCAATGTGATGAAGTGATAGTGCGTGATTTACGAGATGATTAGATTAGTCATATACCATGGATGTTACGAAAGGTGATCGCTGGGATGCGAAGAGAAATCAGGGATCTACATTTAAGTGCGCAACACAATTAAATGACATTAACTTAACGTATTACGATGCTAATTATAATTAAGCTGTACACTAAGCTATGACATTAAATTTATGAGTTTCTTTGACGAAACCCTTCAATCGAGTAGAAGACTCAGCCTAACAAAATTTGGATGTAGTAATAATTGAAACTTAGATGGCACAATTTTTTAAATCCATTTCTAGACTATTTAAGTCTATGCTGACACAAAATAGCTATAATATGATTTTACTAGAATTTACGTTACATCATGAAGGTTTCCGTAATTAAAAATTAACATTAGGCATATACATAATTAAGCAAAGATATATTACATCTACATAGTGAGGCCTACGAGGGCACTAGAATTTAATATGTCAGACATGCTTCGTCATCAAATTCTTACACACTATTAAACTTCTGTAGTTGAATTCTCTTAAGCACCTTAACAAAATAAAAACACTATTCCAATATTAGGTGTTTTAGATTGGATTTAAAGTTTGCCTCTGATTTACTTAATTTTATTTCTTGTGCGACGCTGTTCAAAGCTTTATAGCCATACACTTGACACTACCAGTACACAATGTTGTCTTACTTATTATTATCTGCAACTGACTTTTTGTTCTATGTTATGACCATGACTTATTTACTTGTGCGTAACTTGTCTAAATTTTGTCACGCGAAGCAGTTTATTTCAGATTTGCAGCGAGAAGGAAGTGGTAAAATTGTGTGCTGCGTGATGAGTGGTCTGCAGTGCTCAAGTATCCCCTTAAAGAATATTAGCATTATGCCTTCTTTTTTGCATTTTGAAAATGGTTTGAGATTCAGTGCTTTTGCCCCAAAAAATTAAACCATAGGACTTGAGCGACTCAAAGCATGCATGTTAGATCGATTTCAAGGTATCTGTATTCACCACTTCTTTTATTGTCCTTAGCATTAAACAAATGTTGCTCAACTTCCTAGCCGTCATTTCAATATGCGGTTTTCAGCTATGTACATCAGTAATGTAGAGCAGAAGGAATTTTGTTAACTGTTTGTTTTCACAGAAGGCTACAGAAGGATTTTCTGCATTGAAATTTTGTGTAGTATGGAAGTTCAGGCACACTGTTTTGTGTATCAAGATTATTAAGTAACCTATTTGCCTCAAACCAACATTTCGGATGGTAAGTACTTTAGTTTCTTGTTGACATACCTTTGCTGCCAGTTGTCAATATATTAGTATCACCAGCATACAGGAAGGAACTGGCATTATGTAAACAGACAAGAAGATCATTTCTGTGGACAGTGAACCAAACTGGAATAAAGACTGACCCCTGAGGAACGCCATTCACTGTTCTGCCTATGACTGACTCTGAATGTAGCTCTTCACCAGATTTTGAATAGTTTATGACTTCAACAAACCGTCATCTCCCATTTGGGTAGCTGTAAAATCAACTGTGAGCAGTAGCACATATCATATACTAGAATAGATTTTCTACGTCTACATACATATCCTGCAAACACCTGAGAAGTACATGGATGGTACTTTGCACTGCATTTCAGGTAAGGGTTTCCTTTAATTCTATTGATGCCTGCAGTGGGGAGAGAACGACTGTTTAAATGCCTCTGTGCACACTGTAATTAATCTAACCTTGTCTCCGTGGTCCCTACAGGAGTGAGACATAGAGGGCAAAAGAGTATCTCTAGAATCTTCACTTCATACTGTTTATTGAGATTTTGTAGGTAGACTTTCACGGAATAATAGGTATCCATCTTCAATATTTTGCAAATTAAAGTTTTTCAGGATTTCTGTGATGCTCTACATTGAGCCAAACAAAATTGATTATTTGTGCTGCTTTTATTTGAATAAATTCAATATGCTTGGTTGTTCTTGTTTAGTATGGATTCCACATACAAGAGCAGTATTCTAAGATGAGATGTACAAGCGATTTGTGAGTAGTCTTTTTTATGGACTGACTGCATTTGCAGTATCCTGCCAATGCTATGAAATCTACCACGTGCCTTTCCTATAATTGAGTCTATGTATTCATTCAATTTCATAAACCCATAAATTGTCACATCCATTTATTTGTAGAATTGAGTAATTAACCATGTCAAAACCCTTTGTCACATCATGGAAAAGACCAACAGCTGGCTGTTTCAGTGTGCTAAATTTTTGCAGTTCGCTATAAATGCAATCAAACAATGAACTGTTGTTTTATTTGTACAGATCCAAACTGGGAAGGTAAAATAATTTTATTTTTCCGAGAAACATCTATTATGAGTAAATACAGCATATTTTAACACTTCTAAAAGAA